>NC_086320.1:314266137-314641137 GCF_036172605.1 Pelobates fuscus | reverse complement strand
ACAAACATGTTAAAGGAAATGGTCAAGCTACTAATTCCTTCTTGGGGAAAAACAAAAAATGTGTTTATATCACCGATACGGGGGGAAGGAGGAAAATAACCAAATAGAAAATCTTGATTTCCAGTTTGTTCCTAGATCCCTTGGCACCATGATAAAACACTAGTGCCTATCTAAATAATCTGTCCCCAAGGAGATAAACACACTCAAAGTGGACAATAACAGCCTAACATGCGTTTCGGCGTGTCATAAAACTTTGCTTGTGTTCCCAACGGGGAATTATATGTCTGGGTCAATGTCCTTAACCCAATAACATTCTATGCTGTCCGCCTTTTAAATGGACTTTAAATCCGTTGCAGCAGCATGGAACGCCGCAGCGGCTTTCAGCCCAAGGAGCCAGACAGTACTTACCTCAGCAGCTATATGCTTCAAGAGGACTGCCTGACTGCCCAGGTTGTCCCCTTTTGTCGAATCAGGCCCAGCAGCCCTGTGATTGCTCTGAGAGCGATCATATGGCCACAATAGCTGTCAGTCCCCCATCACCTAAACAGTTAATTTGAAAATTAATATTAGTACTCCTAAACATTCTATATCGTATATGTATATATAGCTCATTTATACATATATGAATATAACACTCAGAATGAAGATACATACATAAAAACTGAAATAATTTTTTTGTTCTGCATGGCATTTTAACCCCTTAAGGACACATGACATGTGTGACATGTCATGATTCCCTTTTATTCCAGAAGTTTGGTCCTTAAGGGGTTAACTGTGAATGTCACAATACAGTTGGCCATTATTAAAATATAATACACATTTGTATTTAGCCATGTCTCAAAAGTAGAACAGTACCCCCATGTACATGTTTTATGGTGTTTTGGAAAGTTACAGGGTCAAATATAGCACATTACATTTTTCATTTTTTTTTTTCACATTGAAATTTGCCAGACTGGTTATGTTGACTTTGAGACCATATGGCAGCCCAGGAATGAGAATAACCCCTATGATAGCATACCATTTGCAAAAGTAGACAACCCGAGGTATTACAAATAGGGTATAGCCAGGCTTTTTGGAAGCCACTAACACTGGCCAAAGTTACCATTTATATTGGTTTGTGTGAAAAATGCAAAAAAAAAACAAACAAAAGCTAACCATGACATTCACAGTTAAACTATTTCTTAATTTCTCACATGAAATTAGGTTTCATAACTAAATGTTTGATGTGAAATGAAATCCCTGTTTCTACTGAACAAAACTATGTATAATACCAAGTATGGGTGCACTTCATTTGAAAGAGGTGAATTATGGTGGAACATATAGTCAAATTCCAGTGTTTGTTTTAATCAGAGCATGTACAGTTGCCTCCATCCATAAGGGGTTAAATGCAGTAGAGGACAGGAAAAAAGCAGAGGAAAGATAATTTTACTCCTGCCACCAACAAGAGGACCTTTTCAAACCTCAGTAATCTCAAGTTTATTTTATTTCTGCTACAACAGCATGGCAAGGGGGACAGCATATGCAAACAATCCATAAACATATGAATTGTCACACATCAAACCATGTAGGCAGTTTAGTCAAAGAAAGCAGCTTAAGTTGAAGTAAAAGGAATCCACACTCAAGGTCATCTATAGAAGGTGTAACTGCAGACTGAGGCTCGCAAGCCCCCATGCCCAAAGAAAGCAGCTTGTCATATATAAAAAGATTGTAGGTTTTACCAGAGCTTCAAAAGCAAACTCCACATAATTTGCCTAGAAGAATAAGCCCAAGAGTAGGAAACACACAAGAGGTTTTACAGACAGGATAAATGCACAAATAGTTGCATCAGAAGTTACTTTTTAAAAATAAAAGTACACATACACTGGATCTGTAATGGAGAGCTAGAGAACAAAGGAGAACACTTAAAGTAAAATATACAGCTTTCTAAATAGGCTTTTATACTGTGAATAATACAGAACGTATTGACTGGACAGTTGTTGCATTGCAGACAAAGTGGAGCTACAACAAAATACATACTTTAGTGTTGAGGTAAGTCGGAAACCAAGTTGCTACACGATGTAAAACTAAACAAGAATAGGCCTGTTAAATCTAATAATTATTACCAAATTTACCGGTGGAAATACGTAGCCCCTTTGATGATCTCCCGCTGGCCAGGGTGGTGCTACCTAAAGTTAGAGGGGGAAAAATAAATATATAATATATAATATATAAAAAGACAAATCTGCAATCTGATGACCATTTGTTCAAATAAAGATGTAGTACCTGATAGTATCCAGTCTGCTGATATCCCATAGGGAATTGCTGGAACATGACAGGCGCTGAATTTGGGTAAGGGCACGCCTAAAAATAATAAAAAAAAAAAAAATAGCCCACACACTAATGAAAAACTAGAAATCATTCTGTATTACATTAAAGATACATAAAGAAGCATATTAGATCATCCAAGGTATCTTGAGACATTCATAAACTTGAGACATTCATAAAAAAAGGAAACTAGGCACAATAACCATGTCATCTTATTGAATTGGTTATAATGCCTGGTGTCAGCTGGCACGGTCCCTCCATTCAGTGCTGCACCATTTTCAAGCAGTTTAAAGTAACATTTAGTGTTAGGAACAGCTTTGTATTCCTAACACTAAAGTGTTTACAAAGTGAATGGGCAGCAACTGTTTAAAAAAAAGAATGGAAGGACGGACTCCAAACACTTAAATCATTTCAACAAGATCAAGTAGTTACAGTGCCTACAGCATCCCTTTAACATTTATTCTCGCTGGTTATTAGGTCTCTATAAAACCTAAATGGCATGGAGGGGGCAGTTTTTTCTAATGCCCAGACAATCTAAGCCACTCCGACAATCAGACCTGGCCACGCTCCTTGGGCACTCGAGGAATCAGACATATCCTTCCAGTCGACACCCACGCCTGGCCGTATGCCAGACATGGGACGCCGCTCACAAAAGCCAAATGCCATGGTGGACAACAGGGACATCAGGGCCATGCTGCACTAACTGGCACAGCCTAAACTGACTCCCGTGGAACTCTGGCGCGCCTCGAGAGAGTGTGGCACCAGACCCTTAACCTATACCACAGCACCAACCACTAAAAGCGACCTGCAAGAGCTGAGGGCCCATCGCCAGAAATTTTGGGCAGCTGACCTGACTTATCAGACCAGACATGCACAAGTCAGGTCAGACATGCATGCAGAAAAAAAGCCTCAAGAACACTCAGAACGACCTTATAATCGTCGAAAACTCCATGCAGCAACTCCAATCACAGTGAATGGCCCTGACCCAACAAATGACAGCCATGAAGAACAGCGCAGAAATCATGTCAAAATTCGAGGCATCCCGACCGAAATCGCAGCTGACGAACTCCCACACTATCTGAGAAGACTGCTCGCAACTATTCTACCGCATCATGCGGCCAAGGAAGTGTCTGTAGATTGAGCGTTACCCATAGCTGGCCCAGCCACATCCTCACCCACTCTAAGCAGAAATGTCAGCCTACCAAGATAAAAACCAAATAATGCAAGCCCTGAGAGGCAAAGCACCAATGGCTTTCGAGGGCACATCTCTCCTATCAGGACCTCACAAGGGCCACACTCCAATGGCGCAAGACACTTGGACCGGTCACCACGAAACAGAGCTGCAGGGGACACCTGGCTCAGTAATGGACACCCACACACTTACCTCTGCGGAAGAAGCGACCAGCTTCATGAGACTGGCTGATCCAAATACCCATCCGACTGCAGGAGCATCCTGAAACAACACTACCATTACCCACTTTGTGCAGAGACCTGGAGGCTCGCAGACCACTGTAACCTGATCACAGCGTGTGGGAAAACAAAGCGACCGCCAGAGTTTGGTTAACTGCAGTTCCTGTGCAATTATGTCCAATATGCTGGTTCTGAAAAGTTACTGTTCCCTCTTTACAGTATTAAGACCGTAATTTTTCCTTTTATATACTTCCCTCTCCCCAATATGTTGACTGAGGCGACAACTGATGTAGACCACTTCCCAAGCCCTCCCCCAGCCCCACAGTTAGGGGTAATTGAACCTACACTACTAATCTTTACTAGACACTACCACATGATCTCAAACTACACTCTGCCTCTCCCTAACATCCTGCACCTTAGTACAATACTACTTCCACTACGCTCACTATATGCACCATTAACTCTACATCCCTCTTTCACCTTCACAAGCATTGCTCCCACATCACACATTGAAACCTCAGTGGTTCCCAAGCGCCCTTAATATTTGAATATTTTTTCCAAGATACCCCAAGTCAAATTTTTAGGTTGTATATCTGTACAGCGCTGCAACATTTACTGGCGCTATAGTGTTACCTATAGTGTTAAGGTTTGAAGGGGTGCTTTTATATAGTTTTAGTGTTTTAATACAGGGGTGTGTTTGAATGTAATGTTCTCTTTTAAATGCAAATTAGTGTGAAGTATTTGTGTTTGAGTGAAGGGGTGTGTTTGTATGTTCTATTTGTGTTAGATTGCAAGAGTGTGTTTGTATGTTGTGCTGGTGTTTGACTGCTTGGATGTATGCACATACACACACGGACATAAAAATGCACATCCTGACACAGAAGCACACTCATACGGACATATGCGCACACCCTGACACGTACACTCCCTGACGCACAATATTTTTTTTTATATCTCCAGCCACCCTCCCGTTTGCTTACCTTCTGTGTCCAGAAGGGTGGCTTGGAGTCCTGCTGGCTGGTGGGAGCGAGGGGTCTGGAGCATCTCCTGGAATGCTTTTCTCCCTTCATGCTGCGGCTGCCTACTCTCCCTCCTGAGAGGAAACTGGAAGTAACAAGCTGTCACTTCCAGCCAGCCGACATTACAGGGGCTCGGTCCTTTAGGATCACGGCCCCCCCGACCGGGCCCCTGTTCAGCAGTTCTTTCCCCGGTGCTATGAAACCTTCCACAAATTGTAGTCCAGTCTACTTGCCTTAACACAAACCGAGTCATAAACACACACTACATACTAACCGGCAGAAGCCTCAATACTCAAGACCAACACCCTGAATTACATGGCCCAGGCATAGGTGAATTTTAATATCCACAAACAAAATATGTAGAAAACAGATGTATTCATTTTGTTGCATCATTTCTACTGCTCTGATCAATTGTGACATCAATAAAGAATTTCTGGTCCATTACTTTTTTGCACATAGGACACAGGTTTCAGGATATACAACAGAACAGAATATACAACAGAAGCGACTGAAAACAAGGTAATTCTCAGTTTAATAGGCATGAAAAACAAAAAACACAAGTCTCTTTACCGGCATATATTGAGTAACTGGACTGATCACTTGAGGGTGCTGAAGATAAGGATCTACATTCTGATTGCCCCAGACATTGTGGAACTGAGGTGCGGGTGGGTTAAGCACCACAGTCCGTGGTTGTACATAAGAACCTTAAAAGAACAAGGGGAAATGTTATTAATACGGATGATCTCCCAGCCAACACAATGCTACTCCTCCAGAAGAGCATATACATGTGATTTTTTTTTGTCTATGGACATTTCAATTATTATCCATCTTTATGATTGTTGTACCTTCAAAATCTTTCAAATAAAGATTGCCAGAAACAGCCCAGTCTTGCCAAACGTGAATTAAACTGCTTTCTGGTAGCAATCTTTGCTAATGAATACAGAGTATGTCACCTGACACTAAGTGACAAAGTAACCACAATGTTCATTGTACATCATTGGTTACACTTAACACTTTGTGCGTTCTGTAAAAAACTTCCTTTACTAAAAATTACACAATCGGACAAGAACATTCACATTACCATTTCAAAAAACCTGAATGGTATAAATGAAAATATACTTACAAGTGTTCTGCTGCTTTCTTATTGCAGGACCCAGTTTCAACTTTTTCCCATGAAAACTTATTTGACTCTACAAAAAAAAAAAAAAAAAAAAAAAAAAAAATGGATCTCTGAATATGGTATGTGTACAGTCACTTTGTTAGTAGTGCTCAAAAAAAGCAAAAAAATTTTACTAACCGTAAATTCTTTTTTCTTAAATTGGTGGCAGTACGTTTGGGTTGTGCTTCCCAATTGAGACAAGCATCTGAAAGATAGAAATTAAGAAAAGTCCCTCCCCTTACCCTATGAAGGGCTTCCTCTGGCAAACCCACCTCAGCTGTAGCAAAAATAAACACCCACGTCCTATACTGCAAGAAAAATTTGTAATTCAGAGGGAGGAAGAAGATTTGTACTGCCACCATATTAAGAAGAAAGGAATTTACGGTGCGTAATATTTTTTTTTTTTTCTTACATACGGTGGCAGTACGTATGGGATATAGCAAGAACCCCAATCGGGTGGGCCTTATGTCTCAACAGCTTGTAGTACATTATGCCCTCACACAATTTTAGAGGAAGAGAGCACCTATAGCCTGAAATGCCTGACAAAGGTGCTAAAAGATAATCATGAAGCAGCCTTTTAGATTTCTTCGGGTGAAGCAAGAGCTTTCTCTGCCCATGACGTGGCAATTGCTTTTGTGGAATGTGATGTGAGCGAAGCTGGCGTAGCAAAACTACTAAAGAGCAAGCCATATTGGTAGCCCAAACAAGAAATAGAATTACGAAAAAGGCTTCATTCTCATTAAACTTTCCTTAGATGACCACAAACGGGTGATCTAGGTAGACCTGTAATGTCCCTTTTAACCTCTAGTATATGCCCATCTTTGTTCCAGCGGGGAGGTGGCATAGTTGTAGAAGGATGTTAGAAAGATGAGCTGATAAACGGCTCTAAAGGATAACTCTGGAAGAATTGAATGATGAAACACTACCCGAACGGAATATACTAAATTCTACTGAAGAAGATAAAGCCCGAAGCTTGCCTACTCTCTTGGCAGAGGTAATGGCCACTAAGAATGCTGTTGCATCTTTAGAATCTGAAAAAGGAACCACCTCCAAAGTTCATGGAGAACCTGTAAGATTGAAGAAAGATCCCAGGAGGAAAAAACTTCCTGGGTGGCCTAAGAAGCCTATTGTGTTAAAGAAACTTCCAACCAGCATTTACAACCAGACCAATTCTTTTCCAGAAAGACTTAGGAAATACAATTTTGTCTTAACGCGGAAACGCACAACTTGTGGATATCTCATGAAGGAAGTGTAAATCTGAACCAACGGACAAATTAACTCTACCCAACTCCTTGTGTAAAAGTTAGAGGAGGAATGACTAGTAGATTAGATGCAACAATTTGATTCTGCCTTGGATTACAAATCCACCATGCAGTTGCCTTGCCATCTATATGACCATCCTGTCTTCTAAAAGGGTTTGAGATAGGGAGAAATCATGGAAATCATCTCCATCAAGACCGAAAACCAGCAAGTGTTTGGCCAGTACGGAAAGATTAACAGAGCCACTGTTCCGTCTGCTCATATCTTTTGAAGAAGTCTTGGGATCAGTCAATAGAAGAACATGCAAGCCCGGAGAAATGTCCTTTATAGGGAGGCAAACCCGGGAATCTACAAATTCTCCCTCCTTGCCATAAGGTCAATCCGGGCCCTCCAAATATCCCTTTAGAATGGTGAGCATCATAGGATCTATAGACATTCTCTTGATCCCACTCCCTCATGCTGGGGTTGTAGGTGATGACATTGTTGATACCCCACAAAGTGCCTGTGGTCTTCTCTTTTTTGTATATTATCCTGGGATTGCTGGTCCTGATCCGGAGCACCATTAGCCGTTGAGTGCGGTTCCCACTATCCACTCTGCGTAAGGGGTTGTAGGTGATGACATTGTCGATACCCCACAAATTGAATGGAGCGAGGACCTCCCAGTGATCCTGAGCCCAGTACACAGCTTGGTACATAGCTTAAACAGACTTTGCCACTGGCACCACCTTGTCAACGTGAGCGAAAACAGTGTTGTGGTCCGACTGCATCCTAATAAGTCTCGCCATTAAACAAGACCTGAATCAGCGAGGGGAGTGAAGAACTGCCTTACGAGCTCTGAAATTAGATAATGCATTTTTCTTTAGACCAAGAATGCTGGCACATTAGAGAATTTAGTGGAGCGCCCTAGCCTGTGATATATGCCTTATGTAGGGAGAACTACCCATACTATAGGCTGAAAGGTCAGACTTGTTGGAAGAAAACTTGACGATGTCCACCAGTTAAATCAATCTTCCATGAAAAGAGTCTAGGAGATACAAATCTAAAACCTCCACACTTTTGACCCACAGAATTTTTCACTGTACCTGCCATATTTTAGATTTTGTCAAGCTGAAGTAAATGTTGCTTTATTAGAAATTGGACCTTTCCTTTTTAGTGTGGTCAGATGCAGATAGAACGTATTAGGGTTAACCCGAACACCAGAAAAGCAGTATTTCCCTACTGCTTGCAACACCTTGCATCCATAAGTTGTGTCTTCCGAGGCCAGTATGTCTAATTTGTAATGTTTAGCAAAAGTGTGAAGAGATAACCACATGGCAGCAGAACAAATTTGAGAA
Source organism: Pelobates fuscus (assembly GCF_036172605.1). Lineage (NCBI taxonomy): Eukaryota > Metazoa > Chordata > Amphibia > Anura > Pelobatidae > Pelobates > Pelobates fuscus. Next base: position 314,632,651 of record NC_086320.1, on the reverse strand, counting down.
CGTGTAATTGAAGCCCTCAGGGCCCAAGATGTGGACATAGCTCTGGTAGAATGAGCTTTAATGGTGATAGGTGTAGGAACGTTAGATGAGGAATAAGCCAAACGAATCTGGCCAGGGAGCCTTTAGATGCCATAAAACCTTTTCTAGGAGCATGAAACAAGACAAAAAAAAAAAAAGTCTGTTTTCCTAAAGGACCTTGTACTTTCCAAGTACTGGAGTAACGATCTCTTAACAGCCAGGCAGTAGAATTTTACTTCTAAAGCATTAGAAGGCTGTTGGCAAAAAGTTTGTAAAATTTTTTTGAGTTGTTAGACGTAGAACAAACCCTGGGAATAAAAGAAGTATCCAGCTTTAAAACCACTTTGTCCTGATGGAAAACTAAAAAAGGAAAACCCGTATTAAGGGCTTGAAGCTCTCCCAATCTTTTTGCCGAGATAATTGCCAGCAATAATAAAGTCTTGAATTATAAAACCTTAAGTGAAGACTTTTCTATAGGTTCAAAAGGAGGTTCACAGAGCGCTGATTAAACCAAATTTAAGATCCCATGGTGGAATGGTTTCCCCGATGGTAGGAACCAAATGAGAAAGCTTTGAAAAACCTGGTCATTAGAATATTCTAAGCCAAACATCTGAATGAGAAGAAACTGATCGCAGAAATTTGGGCCTGGCAGGTTTCAATCCTTTCGCAAAGCCCATTTCAAGGAATTTAAGGATGTTCGGAATGGAAAGGGTTACGGGATTTTCTTTGATATTAACACACCAGAAACAAAATTTCTTTAATACCCTGGAATAAATCTTGGAAGTTGATTCTTTCTTAGCAGACATTAAAATCTCAACTTCAGGAGCCAAACACTTTTCTTTTAAGATCTGGTATGCAGAAACCAGGCCGTCAAGTTGAATTACCACGGAGTGTTCCAGGATTTCTATTGACAGGGGAAGTTTCCAATAGGTTGATACGGGTAGATTTAGGAGAACAGAGAACTAACTCCTTCTCGGCCACCATGGCAGAATTATGATTATGCTTACTCCTTCCATCCTGATCTTCTGTAGAATCCTGGTAATTAGAGAAATAGGAGGAAAAACAGAGGCTAGGCTGAAATTCCATGGAATAGAAAGGGAATCTATGAACTCTGGCCTGCCTGAAGGGTTCAAAGATGTAAATCGTCTTGAAGCCATCAGGTGTATTTCTGGATAACCGAATTCCTTCGTTATTTGACTGAAGATCTGGGATGAAAGAGCAATCCGTTTTAAATGCTGACTACTTCGGGCGTCTGCCAGAATGTTGAATTCTCCTTTTATGTGTACTGCTGAAATAGACAGAAGGTGATACTCTTACAATAGCATGATTCTGGAACATAGATTTTCCAAACAAGCTGACCTAGTTCTACCTTGTTTGTTGATATAGGCTACGGTTTTAGAATTGTCCAACCTGATCTGGACATGTTGATTCTGGATCGGTTTCTGGAAAACAATGAGAGAGCCAGCCAGACAGCCTTCAGTTTTGTAATTCGATGAACTCAAGTCTTTTACAAGCCAAATTCCTGGTCGTTTCTTTGCTCCCATGTGAGCACAACAGCCGAGATCTGAGGAGTCTTAAAATTCTGAATGACTTCATTTGGAAAGAAAGGCCTGACTGCAGGAAATGTGACAAAGTCCACCAGAAAAAGCTCTTCAGGGCAGGGCTTAAGTTTCATAGGCATGCCCAAGCTGTTTGTTCCAGAAGCTTGAAATATTTATTTGAAGAGGTCTCATTCTGGTCTTTGCCCAACTGACTGCTGGAATTGAGGCTAGGAAAAGACCCAGCAAACTCATTGCTTCTCTGATGGAGCAAAACATTTCCTCTGAGGTTCTGAATAGCTTGAGCAATTTTTCTTCTGGAAGAACGATCTTCATACTGACTGTCTAATCAGAAATTATTCTTTGGATTGGTGCCAATTCCAACTTTTCGAAATTTATCAACCAACCATGCCTTCTTAGAGACTAAAGCTGTACTGAGCTCTTGATAAAGTTGTTCTTTTGTGTCTGCAATTAAAAGCCAGTCTAAATAAGGGATGACATTGATGCCTCTTCCCCTTAAATCTGCAGAAATAACTACCAGAATCTTTGTGAAAACTATTGGGGCTGTCTCTAGAAGTTTATGGCAAACAGTAGGAATCTTTTGCTTAGTTATGTGATAGGAATGTGTAAATATCTTCTTTTAGGTCTAGAGAAATGAGCCAATTTCCCAGTTGAATAATGTGAGTTGCAGACTTTGTTTCCATATGAAACTTTTTTTTCTTTTTTTAATAAACTTGTTGACTGCCTTGAGATCTAAGAGGTCTGCAAGAACAGTCTGGCTTCGGAACCAAAAAGTCTTTAATAAGTGCCCAGGAATCTCTTAATTGCACGCTTTCGATCACATTCGTTAGGATAAACTTTGACACTTCTCGCATAAGAGCTTTCTGTCGTAGTCGAGTGGACTGAAGAGCATGAAATTTTTTTCTTGGGATCTGACAGTAACCATTCCTTATCACTGAAAGAACCCAGCGATCTGAGGTAGTTTGTTTCCAGATACCCATAAAGTGCGCGAGTCTTCCGCCTACAGGAATGACGTCATAAGTTTCTATTTTTTTGTCAGAGAACTCCTTTCTCTTGTAATCAAAAACCCTTCTTTGTTGACCTCTGGAAGTTTGTCCAAAAGGAGCCTCTGTAAGCGGCTTGGACCTTTTATTCCAATGCTATTTCCAGTTATCTTCTGGTAATGCTTTCTTACCATCTGTCATTTGCTTCAAGAGATCATCTAATTTGGAACCAAAAAGTCTGCCTGGTTTAAAAAGAATGTCAGAATGTTTGGATGCTAAATCAGCTGACTAGTTTCTCAGCCATACTGCTCTTCTTGCCACCATAGATAAACCCAAAGAGCCTTCACCAAGATCTTCAAACTTTCTGTAGAGGAATCAACTCTAAAGTCATAACTAAACTGGATCTTCTTTGGATTCACCCGCATAAATCTTTTCTAGTTCTTCCAGCCACTGCCTTTGCCACTGAAGTTCCTGCAATCAGTGCTTTGCATTGAAATGCTGAGACGACAAACAGTTTCTTCAAAGAAAAAGCGATACGTTTATCTATAGCCTCTTTCAAGCCACTAGAATTCCCAGTGGTCTTTTTACCCAACTAAGCTATTGGAACGTCTACTGATGGTAACGGATATAAGAGGCACTAAGGTTTCCTTCCTGGATATTTCTATTCCCTTAAAATCAAATCCTTTAACTGTGGATGGAAAGGAAAAGCCTTGGATCTTTTTCCCTTGCTCCTGATCACCCATCAGAAACTGGACTTCCTTAACTAGTTTTCCAACAGATTCCTCTGGAAAAGAAAATTCTTCATCAGAAGAATCACTAGAATCCTCATCTCTGGTTCCAGAAACTGAAGAATCAGAGCTTACCTGAGACAATCCCCATGATCGAAGCCTTTTCTTAGCAGGATTTTTTTTACTGCTGAATCATGAGAAGCAGAGGCCTGAGCAGACTGAACAGCTGCAGACTGCATTTCAACAAATTTTTGTTCCAAACTTGGCTGGAACCAACTTAAAAAAGTTGCCATCTCTGATTTCTTTGCTTCCTCAGAAGCCTCTTCAGAACAATTGTAACAAATCTTTCCCTTATATCCATCGGGCCTTGGTTGGGAACAGGAAATGCAGATTAAATCTTTTGATTTTGTAGAACATTTCTCTTTCTCTAAAGTTCTCTCCGCAGTCTCAGAATTAGACATACCGAAGAGAAGAGAGTAAAAAATTGAACAAAATATTAACTAAAAAAAAAAAAAAGAAAAATCGATCATTCAGGCAAGGCGCATACAAGATAAAAACAAAAAGTCTTACTTTAATGGCCTCAAAGTATGTTGGAAGGCAGGTCAGAACACACTTGCAACAGATCCTGAGTGCACCTGGCAAACAGTTAGTTGCTGCTGGTTATAAAGGCTCTAAAAGTCCTGGAAACTAAAATTCAAAGAAAAAAATAAAATAAAATGTTGGTGCCTGAATATTGGATTTGCATTGCGCGTGCATGCCGCGATTCCATGGCGAAACGCATCAAAACCTGTACGTGCGTTCCACCGCCAGGACCTCCCAGCTCGTGCACACATTCGCCTTACACGGCGCTGTTTTAGGCAGAACAGATAAGAGTAGGTGGAATGAAGGCGTCCACCAGCGTGCTTACCACTAGAAAGGAGTTCTGGCGAAAACACCAGCTGACAAATGAATAAGCAGAGCCTAAGCTCCCTCACCATAAATCCTCGAAGAAAAGAAAAAAGGGGGGGGTGGCCTGATGCAACCTTCCCCGGCCGATGGCAGGTAAAGTAATGGGGTTCCTAGAGGTAAGAGGCACTTTATAGTGCCAAAGGTAATTTGGGGCAGGTGCTTAAAATTTGGGGGTTTGCCGACGTTTTTCTCTCCAGATTAGAAATCCCTGTTGTAAAGCACTGCCTCTAATCTAAAGGGAAAACCTGTGTTTCCTGGTGGAAGAAGAAAATACTTTCATACTCTTCATATCCAACCATGAACCTGTAGCGTTCTGCTAGCTATCTGAACATACTTAAAGAGCAACCGTACCGATTATTATGGAAGCAAGAACCTTTTAACTATTCCTGGGCAGAAGACTGTCCAAAGGGGAGTGTTTGAACTGCAATGAAATCTCTTCAATCCACTTATGGCGCATCTCCTGAAAACTTCTTGAGGGACCGCAAAAAAGGGATATGCGGGTATATATCTCCTTTCTGCAGAATCAGAGTTACCAAAGCATCAATTTTGATTCTGAACCTCAGGAGATGAACCAAATTTAAATTCAAAGCAAGTCTAAAGGCACGATCCCGCTTTGATATCCAGGAGATTCCTGAGGAACTTAATGAACTTCATAATTCACTAGAACCATATCTCCAATTCCTTGTATCAACAGGGACACTGTTTCTGTGAATAGAGTACCAGATGTTCAGAAGAATTATAAATGAAAACGAGAAATTATGGATTGGGAAGACTCTTAAAGAGCAAGCGGTGCCCTCTGTACTAGATAAAGAAACCAGTGATTGCAAGTAGATTCCCCTTAAAAGCCAGGGAAGAGACACTCATATATACTGGCTCCCAAATGCATCCTGTTATGATAAGGGACTACATTTAATGAGACTCAATTCATGTACCTCAAAGGGAGCCATCCACACTCAGAGAAATACAGGATTCTGCTTCCAACCTTCTTGGCATCAGAAACGTCTGCCCATGTCAGACCTAGTTCTACCACCAGGTAAAAAAACTACTAGTCTTCAGGCAGAGCTTTTTTCGCCTTTGACATAGGTTATAAGATACCCATTTTCCTAATGGGAGTAAACAGAGGACTGAAAGGGATGCCGATCCGCAGTCCTTGAAAACCTCTAAGACGTGCGAGGGGCTGGTGACACGGGAAACCCTTTTGACAAGTGTCTGCCAAAGGGAACTGCACAGCGATCCACATTCGGCCGTTTCCAGGAAGTTCTGGTTCGCGCATGTGCAATCGGAACTTCGGTGGAACGCAACACCACCCTGGCGTGCGTTCCCCCGCTGTACGCAGACTCAAGGCCAGCCATGTACTCACTGCATCCTTGGGCCACGCTTTCTTCCCAACACCAGTACTTACTCAGCATACAAAGATCCTGGTGCTGTAGCTCCGTACCTCCGCGGAAGGAGCCTGGTCGCTCAGCCTGCCACCCAGACAGCTACCAGGCCGCATCCCACAGGCATCTACCCGTGTGCCTCACCTCCAACAGATGCCTGATCTGTCCCGTGCTGGGACAAGGAAGAACTGAGGTGAGTTTGACGGGGGAAGCCCTTTATAGGGTATAGGGACTTTTCTTAATTCCCATTTTGCAGATGCTTGTCCCAATTAGGAAGCACAATCCATACGTACTGCCACCATATGTTAGAAAAATATGTTCTCAAGACTAATGGGCCATATTTTAACATCCTTTAAAATATCATTCAATATGGAACATAACTTATTTTGTGGTTCAGATACACAGCATGCTGGTATCTTATTTACCAAGAACCAGAGTGGAAATCTATTGTTGAAATAAAAATGTACTCCTACTTATCCCCTATATTAAGCTCCTACACGGGGATATAACAAAAAAAAAATCTTACGTCCACAATTTTCTGCACATCCACATCATCATAAAATGAAACAAAACCGTACCTAAAGGAAGAAAAAATAAATTAGAATTGCCATTTGCTAAATGTTATCCATCCAAAAATGCATCATGTTGGAAGCCTAGCTGTTCATTTCTGAAAGAGGAATATTCCATTCCAGATAAGTGACAGTTCCTCTTGCCTTCACTATAGTACAGTTATAGGCAACCTTCAGCACTCCATGTTTTGTCCTATATCTCAATGCAGTTACATCAATAATGCTGGCAAAGCATCAGGGGAGATGTAGCCCTCAACATCTGAAGTGCTGAAGGTTACATACCGCTCTAGTAAATGTAAGCAAGATACTTACCTCGACTGAAATTCCACCTGTTTCACATACTTTGCTGCAGCATAATACCTCTGGCATCTGACAGAAATGCCTTGTATACATAAAGCATTTTCTCCACTAGGGAAAAAAGTATTTTTGAAGAGGCTACTGGAAATTGTACAAGTTCTGATTAAAACAAAATATAAAACCTAAAATGTGACTGTCTGTTGAACCATAATCTCCCTCACTCATTAAGTGCACCCACACTTTTATGTCATTTTGTTTAGGAGACACAGGGCTGGGCCACTGAGCAGCAGCTGCCATCTTCTCCTTGTTTGGTCCAGACTCCCTAAAAACAGCTAATTTTGAGCAAATAGCACTCATCTGTGCACTGAAAACCACTTCATATAAGTTGGGGACACCACTAGCTTCCCATGGAACCCAATATAATGCTGTTCATGACGAGCATCTCTTTCCGCCAGAATGTACCTTCAATCCTGACGCCACACGTTTCACCAGTGGAATCAGGCTGCCTGCTGTTGCGCCAAAGGGTGAATGTACCTGGTGACCATGAGTCTCCAATGTTTGCAGCATGTTGGAGGCCTGGCCTCGCTGCCCCCCACATGGGTTGGAGGCCGTGCAGTACCATACACCACTTTGATGCTGACGGATCAGTCATTGCAGGTCTCCTGCTTCGCCCGCAAGTCACATACCAACTACTGCATTTGCATGTGACTGCAACACTAAAGGGAAAACTTATCTGAGGAATGGGGCTGTACCAAGATTCTCCTCACCAACTGCTGGAACCCCCGATCTGCCTGACCACTATACGTGTGATGCCCCGATCTCTGGTCCTGAAATATTTTCCTCAGCGCTGTGAGCCCTGTGGGGATGGATTGTGCGGATCCAGTATACCGGTGACCGCGATAGCTGCACACCTGTACCAAGTGTGAGATCGGTGAAGGGAGAGACATATGGGGCCACACAAGCTCTAAACCTCTAGGGGAGGGAAAGGAGGCGAATGGTCTGCGGACTCTTTTTATGGCGCCCTGCAACACCTGGCCATGCGTGCACATCCAAGGCCCTAAGAGTTATTGGACTACCAGTCCTTAAGGAGGCCTTTTTACTTTTTTATACCCTCTTCCCTGCAGATTGTTCCAGAACATACTTTTTTCTCTCTTCTGTTATTGCAAGAGGTTGGACCACCATTGCAACGTTTGTACGTTTCTTTTTTATACTTCTATGCTTTGCTATTTGCAGGGAGATTTACGGTCTCTCATAAATGTCTGGCTGATCTCCCTGCAGTGGTTTAGTGACATGCTTCTGACCAACTCTGTTTTTTGTTAATTTTGACTGACATTATGCTGCAGTGCTGTATAACATTTTCTTACATCACGTTGACTTAGCCCATGCTGTTCTATATTAGTGTATAGATATTGTATTCCTGGCACATATGTCAGAGCCAATCCTTACTATACTACCAAGTTTCCTATGCGTGCTTCAGCTTTGTCCTAGAGCACTAGATTACACTTTAGCCCCTGCACTAGATCTAATTTTTCTCCTACGTCATAATACGGTTAGCGTTTCCTGCAATAAAATACACATTTGTGTTCATTAATGTCTCACATGTACAACAGTACCCCCCATGTTATTATGATTATTATTATGATATTTATAGAGCGCCGTCAATTTCAGCAGCGCTTTACAATGTACAAGTTTTATGGTTGTTTGGAAAGTTAAAGGGATAAATTCTAGGGCTATATATTTTTTAATACCAAAATACAGCTAGAACAAAATTACAAATACATTTTTAAAATGCTATATAATTAATTTCATTAACTTGGTATACATACACACAAATAATCTAAATTGTATTTAGTATAGGGTTTAAAACGATTTGTAAAAAATTTATTTTCCGTTCAGGGGGACTGCACGACGTTCCAGTTAGCCCCTCTGCAGGCAGTGCGACGTCATGGTGTTCATATGGTCCGGATCAGCCGTGGGGGAACTGCCTAAGATGTGTGGCAGTCCCCGCTAGCATTGACGGCATAGAACATCCACCGTGCTTATTTGGTAAATTCCCAACTAACCAGTGTTTACAACAATGCAAATAATTATATAATATGGTCTGTACAAATTATTTTCAGCCGATACAAACTAAAAAAAAATCTGGCCTTACCTGTGGCGTTTTATTCATTGAGTCAGACTCAAAAGGTAAAGAACAGGCAGGTCGAGTCAAATTAAAAGAAAAATTATTTGTTCATACCAGCTGAAAGAAACTGTGCATTAGTCTAGTATGTACGAAGCAGAATAGGAGACGTTAGGAAACACATCTACAGCACGTCCGGCTAGTGGTGTTGACATCTTTAAGTGATGTTTACAATGACACGGCAAACACCATAACCACATCAACAGACAGAAGTGGTTGTGGTGCTTGGAGTCTGTTGTCACCAGATCTGGCATCAATGTTCCAATGATGAAATGACAGAGGAGGAGCTATGCTATATTTGAATATATTTTATCCCTTAGCTTTAGCTTACCCTTTAGATACTCCATTTCTATCTGTAATGATTTTGACTTCTTTAACCAAACCAAACTTTGAAAAGAACTCTTTGATTTCAATTTCATCCATCTAGAAAAAGAAATAAAGCTCAGAGAAACATAAAATAATAAAATATAAACAAACACACTCTTATATTAAGGAGAGAGAAGCTGGAAGAAAATACATAAGTTTACCCTGATGTCGATTCCACCTACAAAGACTGTATTTGGCATTATTTTGCCCTCTGGAAGCACATAGCCCTGGCTTGTAGCTGCTGTAGATTGCTCCTCCTCTTCTCCTGTGATGGTGCTCTGTGACTCAGGTGTAGACTACAGGAAGACCAAAACAGATAAATGTGGCACAAAGCATACTATGTTAGCAGGTAGCAAACTTTAAAAACCACAAACAATGGTCTGTGTTCCATAATGACAAAGCGCCAAAACCACTACAACTTAATTGTAATGGTCTTGGTGTTTAGCCAGCAGTCCCTGAAGTCTAACAAATGTGAACATTGCCATGTCAGAGAAATGGCAATGATTACATTTGTCATTAGGTAGTCCCTTGTAAAATGAGTGGTTTGGGTGTCTGATTGTTTTTTAAGACACTGATGTTTGGTTAAAATCATACCAAATAAAAGTATTATAATGCCTCTTTAGAATAATCCTTTTGGTGCAGGACATCAGTGTTTTTCCATTAAGAAGCATTGGATTGGCCAGAGATCTACAGAAGAAGCTGAGACCAGGGAAGCACTTGATGAGAAATTAGTTTTCATTATTAAATTTGAACATTTGGACACCATGCCTTTACTCGTTTATAATGTTGTCACTAGACTCATGGTAATTGTAATAAGCTCATCTGAATACTCGTTTGACACATGCCGATCCACCACGTCATGTATAAAAACAGTGCACTCTTTCCTGTTATGGTATGTCACACCACTGCTTTATCTTGATGTATCCTTCACAAGGTTTACTTAAAATTGTGTACATAATCCTGCACTGCAGAATAATAATACAAAAAAATCTCCCACCTTTCTGATTACAGTGCCGCAAGTGAATTAGCCCTTCCCAATAGGAAAGCACTGACTCATTGCTTTCCTCATGAAAAGCTGTAGAAGGCACATCTAGTGGCTATCTGCTAGACAGCCTCTAGAGCAGGGCTTGACAAACTTGTTTAGAATGTAGGAGCCAGCTAAAAAAGTATTTTTTTTGTTTTTTTTAAGTGAAGTTTAATTTACTTAATGTAGTTCTGGTGCCTATAGCCCAGTGATGGCGAACCTATCGTGCCACAGGTGGCACGCCGGGCCCTCTCTGTGGGCACGTGGCCATAGGTTCACCATCAATGCAGAGTAGGCACCTGCCTGTCCGAAATGGCAGGCGCCTACTCTGCTTCTGAGTCGGGAGGCAGGGGGAGGGATCTGTGATGCAGCTCCAATGTCCTCCCGCGCGATGCTGTGTGTAGCGTTGCCGAGCATTACCATGGCAACGCTCCACACAGCATTGCGCGGGACGACAGGGGAGCTGATTCACAGATCCCTCCCCCTGCAGTGCTTACCACCACCGGACCACCAGGGATGGCTGTGCCACCCCCCCCCCCCAATTCATTAAAGGTAAGAAGGAGGGAGGGTACTGACAAACAGCTCCCCCCTACCCCCCCACACATTACCCCTCATACACACACACAGCACCTCCCCCACACACGCAATTGCCATGTTGGCACTTTAAGGAAAAAAAAGGTGGCATGTATTGCGGCTTGGGTACTCAGGCTCAAAAAGGTTCGCCATCACTGCTATAGCCTGTCCCTGTAGCTTTTTCAATGTAAACGTTGCCTTTTCAAATCCCAGGCGCCAGGGCAAAACTTCTAGTTGCCATGGCAATCTGGGATTTGTCAAGCCCTGCACTAAAGGCAGTCTTAATGTTTTACATTGCAGGGTTAAAGGAACAGAGACACTGCACCCTGACCACTTCAATGAGAAAGTGGTTTGGGTACCTATAGTGTCCCTTAAAGAAAATTGATTGTGTGAAAAATATGGATGATGGTATACCATGGGCAAAACGTATGGGATGTGGTTTATGTGATGTCACATCATTAGCAGAGCAATGGGGTAGCAACGTTTTCTTTTTTGCCTAGAGCAGCAAAATTCCTTGCACCTGCCCTGCTGGTAGAAAATGAGCAACAAATTCCATCCTACACCTAGTAAGCCAGTTAAAGGGACATTATAGCCATAGGAACAACTACAACATGAAGGGACACTATAGTCCAGGGGAAGTCAACCACATACCTACTGCCAACTTTTGTAGCTTTGTTGACGGTAACATTTCCTTACCTCCCACCAGTGCTGCAGTAATTTTTATATGTACTTACATTTTTCTATACACGTCTGTGAGGTGGGGCAGTAAGCATGTGTGAGAAGGGTGCATAGAGTCTACACTGTGTGTAGGTGAGGTGTAAACATGTATTTTAATGTCTCCTCCTCCCCCCATGCCCTGATGGTCCAATGGTGGCATGTTTCCTTTAGCCTGCAGCTCCTCCAGCTGCACACTAACTTTCCTGTTAGCACAGCACTGTAGTGGAGCGTTGCTATGGTAACATGCAGCAACACTCCGACCAGTCTGCTTGCAGGAGGAACACAGAGCCTGCAAGGCCCTTCCATCTGCTAGAACCGGTGGCTCTGCATGGGCCGGCAGGGGAAATAAAAGGATCTTTGCCCACCCAGCATTTTTTGCAGTACCTAGCACCGCCCACCAATGGGTGGTAGGGACCAGGTTGACTACCCCTGCTATAGTCACTCAGCCTTCTCACTTAAGTGGTCTGGGTGCATTGTCCCTGTCCCACTTACCCCTACAATGTAAATTATTGACGTTTTTGAGGAACTGCAATAATTACCTTGCAGGACTAAGATTGCGGCCAGGAATGAGGTGAGGGAGATGGGCACTAGAGGGCTCTATACTGTTACAAATATGGATTTGTTTTCCCAATACCATAGAATGCCTTTAACCCCTTGAGGACGCAGGACGGTTCAGGACCGTCATCGGCATTTTTCCCTTGCCGACCGACGACGGTCCTGAACCGTCCTAAATTTAAAATGTACTTACCCGATCGCCGTCGTTCCCCCGGCGGCGATCGGCGGTGCTCCCGGTGTGGGGAGACTGCCTGCAGCCCAGACAGTCTCCCCATGGCGGTTTAGGACCCCTGGGGCCATGTGATCGCCCAACAGGGCGACCACATGGTCACAATAGGTGTCCTAGTCTCTGCCTGCAGGGGGACTGTCTGTGCTGACAGGCAGTCTCCCTGCATGTGTAAAATCATAAAAAAATGTAAAGTTATAGTTAATAAAAAATATATTATTATATATGTGTATATATATATATATATATAATAAATACACAAGATCCAGCGCACTCTCCTATCTACTAAACAGCAACTTCAATGTTGACAGATTAGTTTGTAAGTTTTTTTTAAAAACACCTAATCTAGGCAAAAAAGTGGGGATTTAGTTACATTATATGATCATACATTGCATAAGCCTGCCATTGCTTATGCAATGTATGATCATATAATGTAACTAAATCCCCACTTTTTTGCCTAGATTAGGTGTTTTTAAAAAAAACTTTTACAAACTAATCTGTCAACATTGAAGTTGCTGTTTAGTAGATAGGAGAGTGCGCTGGATCTTGTGTATTTATTGTATAATATGGCCCCCAGCAGCACCCCATTTAAGCATGTTTAGGTGAGTGCAACCATCCCCCCATGTTTCCTATATATATATATATATATGATATATAGACATATATTATACCTATATAATATATGTCTATATATCATATATAATGTCATGCTAAGTGTATTTTTATATTAATATGTACATATATTAATATAAAAATACACTTATAATTAATTTGCACACGTATATATAATATATATAATAACTATGTATATTGTATATATATATATATATTATTATAAAATACGAATAATAAATAATTTAAATTAAATTAAAAAAATTAAAAATAATAATAAAAAAATTTGAAAAAATTATATATCTATACGAAATTTTATTCTAACTGTATTTTGATAATATATATATATTTATATCAAAATACACTTAGAATGAAATTGTATATATATCTATGTATATATAAATAAATAAAAAGAATGCGAACTATTCATATGTCGATATACAAAATTACATAAATAATTATATAAATATACACGTAGACTTCAAATATATAAATATGCATATATATTTAAATTCTACGCGCGTATTTATGTAATATTTTTACATAATTAAGTTATTTTATTGATTGCAATTTAAGGGACCTGCCTGCCAACCCAGGCCGAAAGTCCAGAGAATTTAATTTGCTATCACTGTATTTTACCCTGTAACGTTCTACGACACCCTAAAACATGTACATGGGGGGTACTGTTTTACTCGGGAGACTTCGCTGAACACAAATATTAGTGATTCAAAACAGTAAAACATATCACAGCGATGATATTGTCAGTGAAAGTTACTTTTTTTGCATTTTTCACACACAAACAGCACTTTTACTGATATAATTGTTGTGATACATTTTCCAGTTTTGAAACACTAATATTTGTGTTCAGCAAAGTCTCCTGAGTAGAACAGGACCCCCCATGTACAGGTTTTATAGCGTTTTTGAAAGTTACAGGGTCAAATATATGGGTCAAATATTTTTACATTGAAAATGGCCAGGTTGGTTACGTTGCCTTTGAGAGCGTATGGTAGCCCAGGAATGAGAATGACCCCCATGATGGCATACCATTTGCAAAAGAAGACAACCCAAGGTATTGCAAATGGGGTATGTCCAGTCTTTTTAAGTAACCACTTAGTCACAAACACTGGCCAAAATGAGCGTTCAATTTAGTTTTTTGCTTTTTTCACACACAAACAAATATGAACGCTAACTTTGGCCAGTGTTTGCGACTAAGTGGCTACTAAAAAAGTCTGGACGTACCCCATATTGAATACCCTGGGTTGTCTACTTTTAAAAAAATATGTACATGTGGGGTGTTATTTAGCAATTTATGACAGATAATAGTGTTACAATGTCACTATTGATACATTTTAAAAATGTATGTTTTGAAACCGCAATATCCTACTTGTACTTATAGCCCTATAACATGCAAAATAAAAGCAAAAAGCATGTAAACACTGGGTATTTTTGAACTCAGGACAACATTTTGAATCTATTTAGCAGTTTTTTTCATTCGCTTTTGTAGATGAGTAAAAGATTTTTCACATAAAATTCAAAAAACGTGTATTTTTTTCAATTTTTCATCATATTTTTTTAAATTAAATTACATGATTATATAAATAATGGTATGTAAAGAAAGCCCCTTTTGTCCTGAAAAAAAACAATATATAATTTGTATGGGAACAGTAAATGAGAGAGCGGAAAATTACAGCTAAACACAAACACCACAAAAGTGTCAAAAAGATGCCTGGTCGCAAATGTACAACATCGCAAAAAAAGTCCAGTCCTTAAGGGGTTAATGTAGTTCTGGTGTGTATAGTTTCTCCCTGCAGAGAAAAGGCAGTTTATATTATTGCCTAGGAACAACTGTAGTGGTGGTCACGTCATGAAGATGCTGAACATTGCTCAGAGACGCATTGATTCAATAGAACTCTATGAGACGGCATGATGCAGCGCATGCGCAATAGTGTTCCAATGCTATCCTTTGAGGATCCAATTGCAACGGACCCGTACAGCGCTGGAATAAAAAGGAGCTGTCCATTTTTTATTCATTTTCTCATCTCACCAAACAAGCCTCGTCTGTCTCTGACGTGGCGGGGGTCTACAAGATTGGGTTTAACCCCCCTCACGCTGGTATTGGTTACTGACACCCTTGTTGAGATGATTATGATTATGGACACATTATCATACTAGACACCTGTTACCTATCGGTATCTTAACAGGTTTATTTATTTATTTAATTATTCACTTATTTATTTTTGTTGGTGGAATCACCACTTTTTAACATAATATTAAAAGTTACATATTAACCATTCCAAGCACTCATCTCTCTCTGGTTTGTTCCCACTACCCTGGTAGTTCTCTGAGGGTTATCCCCTTATTATTGAGTGCTTGCTTTAGGCTTCCTATTTTTCTCGTTTTTGTTCGCAATAAAAAGGAGTAAACTCACCTTTTACATTGATCGCAGGGGGGAAGAGACCTAAACGGTGTTGTATTCATGTCACTATAGTGTTCCTTTAAATTTACAGCTTTAAAATAATTACACGTCACACTAGTTTAACACTGTTTAACTAGGATTATACTGAATTACTGGTTAGGACTATGCATTGGAAGCAAGAGCCCTAACCCCTCACAAAGATCCCATGAGATCTACAGATACCCTCACTAAGATCCATTTAGATCTACAGTGACCCCCCCACACAGATCCCATTAGATTTAGTGACCCCCCCCCCCCCCCCAAATATCCCTTTAGATCTAGTGACACCCCCACACACACAAATCTCTCATTAGCTATATTAAGCCAACCAGAGGCACGGATCTACCCACCCATGGCTGATCCCTGCACTATGGACCATGTTACAGGGGGAAGGAGGCCCGAGCTACGTGTAATCTATTGGCAATAATAAGTTATACACAGCGAGCTGATATAAAGAAGGTAAACACTAAAGCCTGAATTTCATTATTAAAGTATCTATACCACGTGGGAGCCAGCACTCGCCATACTCGGTTCGGTCAGTGTGATTCTGTATTAACCCGCGGTCCGATCGGAGTAATGTTGGCTGGATTCGTTAGATGGTGAGGGGATTCTGTGGAGAATGGGGGAGCGGCGGGTGGAGGATAACATGGTGTAAATTAAGGACTGCTACTTACCATGGTGACCTATAAAACTCGGTGAACTCTTCAAGTGAAGGGGGGAAAAAAACGAACAAATAAAACAAAACCTAAAACCGTAAACGGAACAGAACCATCTAAAAACAGAACATGGCTTCTCTCCGCGGCCGCGACAACTAACTGGTGGCGCCTGGGTGTGTCCTATATATACCCTCCGCGGGGCAGACCATTCTCTACTCTGCGGAAGGGGGGACCGGCTATGTGGAAACCCAGACAATGCCTCACTCTCACAGCGAAATGACTGAAGAACATACTGCGGGCTGCGTGCGATAAACCATATATGACACGATGTCCATGCAGTGAGGCAGGGACGCGGGGATAATATTTTTGTAGTTTTTCGCCTTTCCCGCCAGTTCTCATGGTTTGGTCTATGCTGGGACCTGACAGTGACGTGGGGGAGCTTTATGTTCGCATCTGAGTGTGCGCGTGGGCTGTACCATATACTGTGAAAGGGGGGCGGGGGCTGGAGGATGGAATACAGCATGGTGTCTGAATATTACACTGTGATGGTTAATGCTGCATATGACATGGTGTCTGAATATTACACTGATGGTTATGGCTGTATATTGCATGGTGTCTGAATATTACACTATGATGGTTATGGCTGTATACGGCATGGTGTCTGAATATTACACTGTGTTGGTTATGGCTGTATATTGCATGGTGAAGTAGTTGGATACCCAAAGACAGGGGAAACAACTAGGTGTGTGTCTGGGGGCGACCAGGACAGGGGGTAACCCTCACATACATGTGTTAGTTGAGAAGTAGACCTAAATAGGTCGAGCGAGATAGGGCGCCCCCTATTGCATAGCTATACATATGTACAGTGAATTCTAAAACGTAACCTTTAATGGTGACTGTTGAGTAAAAAAACCCTTTGTGGAGAGTTTTAAACAAAAGAAAATAATAATAAACTTAAAATAGGAGGATGAGTGTCTGAATAGGGGATAAATATCCAAGGGGTGTTGCCCACAGGATGTAGAGCTCAGTACAGCTATAGATCCCCCCAACCTGTATATTCTGTCTCACAGAGACAATCCTTCACGGGATTGTACAGTGTAGAAATCAAAGAGTTAAACCAATCCTGTAGTCACTATGTACAGTCCCAGTGCGGTGCTTGCTTACAACACCAAGTATATATACACATGGGAATACCTGTGACACAAAGTAGTGATAGAAGTGGTTTAATTAACAATGTACTCAATGGCTAGTCAGAGTTTGGCAGATCGATGGATACAATATGACAATCTGTATACTATCCGCTGCACTGCTGTTGCTGGACGGGAACAAACACTGGGAGGGGAAAACTTTAGATCTATAAGTCAGTTCTCCACAGGGCTGAACCAGCACGGAGAATGACAAGATCTGACGAAAAAAATATAAACCACAGAACCCCTTCACCCATGATTTCCCCGTCCCCTTATTCAAATTGTTCAAAGGTGCATAGCCCAGAAAAACTGACTAGCTAATCTTCCAAAGAAACTACACAGGTTGGTTTCCAGACTGAAAACTATCCTACCTACTGCTACCTAACACGTGTTTCGGCGCTACAGAACGCGCCTTCGTCTGAGGCTAAACAGAGGGTCAAGTCAGCGGGAGCTCCTTAAATAGCCCATTACATTCAGTATATGCTGGGGGTATGGGTGCAGCGTTCGCGCCAAAACCGGTCGAAAACCGGTAAACTCCGCCCTTAGTGACGAAATCTGTTCCGATTGGATGTCTGGATTGTGTGTCTATTAACCATGTGTTTGCCAAAATTATCTGGCCGTGAGGTTAGAAACAATAAAATCCAGACGGATACTTACAGGATGTGAAGAGATCCCCCTCTAGCATACATATAGAGAACCACCTTCAGAAATTAATAAAACTATTAAACTGGAACAGGGTCATAGTAGTGCCTGGTCCAGTATGGCAGTGAATGGACTCCAGTTAGGGCAGTCTCTGAATGGGGGTGATCCTTTCTTCAATGTTACCAAAATCATTACATATAGGGATGTTGGGTCGGTATCTAGATGCTTATCATGCATAGGCACCAACTCTCAAATATATATTATTACAGTATCAAGAGAAGAAATTCAAAATTCACAGTGAGAGGAGGGGGCATATTCGTTCCTATTACAAGAAACTTGATGGCTGCACAAAAAGTTGGTATTTATTTATTTAGTAAATTGTCCACAAACACCGAGTCATATTGACAGTATAGAATTAGCCCCACGGTGAGGGGGGCTACTATCGTATGCCAGTGAGTGGGTGTTATTTCTTCAATGTAGCCCAGCAAATGTGTGTGGGATTTGGAGGTCCACCGGAGCTTAGACTAAGAATAAGTAAATTAAAAATATATATAATAGTGTATACAGTCTAAATAAACAATATGTACATATATACAATGATTACAGAAATATGATTTCCGGGTGCTAATGTTTATCAATAAAGGGGGTAAACGTAAACCCCTCATTTAGTCCATTGGGGGCCAGTGATTTGAACCTGTAGATCCAGTAGCACTCTCTTTTGAGGAGAGTGTGGTCCAGGTCACCTCCTCTACGGCCTAGGGTCACCTTTTCTATCCCTGCGAACCTAACACCTCCTGGGTCCCCGTGGTGATGATTTCTTATATGTCTCGCTACAGGGGTGTCCCTCTGGTTCCTAACTGAGTGTACATGTTCCATGATACGTCTCTTAAAGGGGCGGATCGTTTTACCCACGTATCTGAGGCCACACGTACAACTCAGAAGGTATACCAGGCCCTTGGTACTGCAGTTAAAAAACTGCTTGACACTACAGATCACTTGGTCACATGAGTCTGTGAGGTGCTTGGAGTCCTTCAGTATATACTGACATGCTACACATTTCCCACATTTGTATGTACCTTGCACAGATAACCAGTTGTGGCAGGGTTTTGTGGATGAAAAGTGGCTAGGTACCAATGATTCTTTTAAATTGCGGCCTCTACGTGCTGTGAGGGATACATGCTGGGTCACCGTCCCTTTGAGGTGGGGATCTTGGGATAGGAGTGGCCAGAATCTACTCATTATCTTTTTTGCTTGATCCCACCCTGAGTCAAAATTAACAATACACCGAGTAGGTGCTTGTTCTGTAGGGGTTAGTTTGTCCTTGAGGAGTTCCAGTCTATCGCTGTGTAACGCTCTTTGATAAGCTTGTTTTAAGCAGCGATTGGGATATCCTCTCTCTTTGAATCTTGTCTTAAGTGACTTGGCTTGGGTGATAAAGTCCTCTTCACTCGAGCAATTCCTCCTTAATCGGAGGTATTGTCCAATAGGGATACCTCTCTTTAAGGTAGTCGGGTGATGGCTTTCCCACCTCAACATTGTATTGGTAGCGGTGGGTTTCCTAAATAAAGTTGTTTTAATGGTCTGTTTGGGAGAGATGCTGAACGTACAGTCAAGGAAGTTGATGGACGACCCCCCTATTTCCATTGTGAATTTTAAATTCAGGTCGTTAAGGTTCAGACTCTCTACAAAGGACGTGAAGCATTCCCTTGTGCCTGTCCAGACCACCAAGACATCATCTATAAACCTTTTCCACATAAAAATGTGGTCGGTATATTTGGTGTTATTAACGGAAAAGACCACGTTCTCCTCCCACCATCCCAGGTGCAGGTTGGCGTACGATGGCGCACAAGATGTACCCATGGCTGTACCCTGCACCTGGTGATAGTATTGGCCATCAAACAAAAAGAAATTGTGGGTCAGGACAAATTGTAGTAAGTCCAATACAAAGGAGGTGTGCCGTTGGTGTACAGGCCCTCGTGTTTCTAGGTAGTGTTTGGTATGTCTCAACCCAAGTGAGTGTGGAATGGACGAGTACAATGCCTCTACATCAAGGCTACACAGGATGGCATCTCTTGGCAGGTTAGTAGACGCTAAACACTTCAAAGTGTCCTTTGTATCCCTCAGGTAGGAGGGAAGTTTTTCTACAAAGGGGCGCAGGATCTTATCTAAGTAGATACTAGCCTTGCAGGTTATATTGTTAGAACCGGACACAATGGGTCTAGCTGTCAGTGTCTCATAACATTTATGTACCTTTGGTAGGCAGTAGAATGTGGACACAGTCGGACTTTTCACGTAGATGAATGTGTATTCATCTTTGCCCAGAACTTTGTCATCAAAGGCCTTATCCAGGAGATTCTTCAAAGTCGACAGAAATTTAAATGAGGGGTCTATACTTAGTATTCTATAGGTGGTCCTATCTTTAAGTATATTTAAAGTTAATTGTACATACTGTGTTCTATTTAGTACCACAATGTTCCCCCCCTTGTCTGCTGGCTTGATGATTATATCATCATCATCCTGTAGAGCGCATAAGGCTTGCCATTCGTTTCTAGAGAGGTTGCTATGTGGTCGGGGTTGAAGGGACTCCAACTTCAGCTCAGATATCATATTACAGGTTGATTCTACGAACATATCAATGTTTTTGAAATCTTTGATGTTAGGTGTAAATTTACTTTTGTATCGTAGATCAGTGTACGGTAGAGAGGGTAAACCATCATTCTCATCCAGGAGGGATACCAGTTCATTAAGGCATTGGTATTCTCTCACACTGAATCCCAGATCCTTAGCTCTTTTTTCCTTCTCAATGAGAAAGAATTTGTGTAGGGCTAATCTTCTTCCAAAAAGATGAATATCCTTTATCCACTCAAACTTGTTAAATGAAGGGACAGGGACAAAAGATAGCCCTTTCGCAAGGATTTTAACTTGAGATTCAGTGAGTGCCTTATCAGAGAGATTGATGATTTTGCTGCTGGTATTTAGTACCGTTTGCGCGCCCTCCCCCTGTACCTTGTTTGCCTGTACTGTGGTTGGGGTTCCCCCTCTCGGGGGTTTTGGCCTAAAAAAGCCACCCCTTTCTTTAAGATGCCTCTAGTTTGGGTAGTATTGGAGGGTGTTGAACCTGTACTCGAACCCTCAGTGTCTGTGTCAGACGTCTCATACTCTGATGTGGAGTATTGGTCTGAATCAGTACGTGCACTTTTCCTATTAAACCTTCTATATACTCGTCCGTTTTTATAGTCCGAGTTATCCCTTATGAACTTTTTGTGTTTCCGATTCTTTATCACATCTTTATATTTATTTAGGTTTTGCTGGAGTCTAAGCTCTTGGGAGTCAAAGGTTGGATCGTCTTTATTATTTTGTACAGCCTCGACTGCATCTTTAACATTAGCATTAATTTGTTCCAACCTTTGACTCTCAAATCTACAAATAATGTCCATGAAGGTACGGGAGCATAGATTTGCTGCTTCCTCCCATTCTTTTAGGAGGGCAGCATCCTCCATTTGCATGTTGGGCATTACTTGTATTCTGAGGCCTCTAGGGATCATCGATTTGTTAAGATAGTTCTGGATGGATGAAATTTCCCATCCCAGTCTAATTTGTTGTTTACATGCATTGGAGATGACTCTAAACTTGGACTCAATGCTGGTGTCCTGAGAAACAAACACACTCTCCTTATCAGTGAACACTTTATCAGCGTCCATACACCACTGGTCTGGGTCTTTGAGTTGGTTCAAAAAATTGGCCATATTGATTGCAAAAAGCTACGCACACTCGGAAGTAGATTATAAATTATAATGGACACACTCTGGTATTGAAACCTTGTAAATTAAATAAATGAAGTATTTGTATATGTATAGCTATGCAATAGGGGGCGCCCTATCTCGCTCGACCTATTTAGGTCTACTTCTCAACTAACACATGTATGTGAGGGTTACCCCCTGTCCTGGTCGCCCCCAGACACACACCTAGTTGTTTCCCCTGTCTTTGGGTATCCAACTACTTCATTTATTTAATTTACAAGGTTTCAATACCAGAGTGTGTCCATTATAATTTATAATCTACTTCCGAGTGTGCGTAGCTTTTTGCAATCAATATGGCCAATTTTTTGAACCAACTCAAAGACCCAGACCAGTGGTGTATGGACGCTGATAAAGTGTTCACTGATAAGGAGAGTGTGTTTGTTTCTCAGGACACCAGCATTGAGTCCAAGTTTAGAGTCATCTCCAATGCATGTAAACAACAAATTAGACTGGGATGGGAAATTTCATCCATCCAGAACTATCTTAACAAATCGATGATCCCTAGAGGCCTCAGAATACAAGTAATGCCCAACATGCAAATGGAGGATGCTGCCCTCCTAAAAGAATGGGAGGAAGCAGCAAATCTATGCTCCCGTACCTTCATGGACATTATTTGTAGATTTGAGAGTCAAAGGTTGGAACAAATTAATGCTAATGTTAAAGATGCAGTCGAGGCTGTACAAAATAATAAAGACGATCCAACCTTTGACTCCCAAGAGCTTAGACTCCAGCAAAACCTAAATAAATATAAAGATGTGATAAAGAATCGGAAACACAAAAAGTTCATAAGGGATAACTCGGACTATAAAAACGGACGAGTATATAGAAGGTTTAATAGGAAAAGTGCACGTACTGATTCAGACCAATACTCCACATCAGAGTATGAGACGTCTGACACAGACACTGAGGGTTCGAGTACAGGTTCAACACCCTCCAATACTACCCAAACTAGAGGCATCTTAAAGAAAGGGGTGGCTTTTTTAGGCCAAAACCCCCGAGAGGGGGAACCCCAACCACAGTACAGGCAAACAAGGTACAGGGGGAGGGCGCGCAAACGGTACTAAATACCAGCAGCAAAATCATCAATCTCTCTGATAAGGCACTCACTGAATCTCAAGTTAAAATCCTTGCGAAAGGGCTATCTTTTGTCCCTGTCCCTTCATTTAACAAGTTTGAGTGGATAAAGGATATTCATCTTTTTGGAAGAAGATTAGCCCTACACAAATTCTTTCTCATTGAGAAGGAAAAAAGAGCTAAGGATCTGGGATTCAGTGTGAGAGAATACCAATGCCTTAATGAACTGGTATCCCTCCTGGATGAGAATGATGGTTTACCCTCTCTACCGTACACTGATCTACGATACAAAAGTAAATTTACACCTAACATCAAAGATTTCAAAAACATTGATATGTTCGTAGAATCAACCTGTAATATGATATCTGAGCTGAAGTTGGAGTCCCTTCAACCCCGACCACATAGCAACCTCTCTAGAAACGAATGGCAAGCCTTATGCGCTCTACAGGATGATGATGATATAATCATCAAGCCAGCAGACAAGGGGGGGAACATTGTGGTACTAAATAGAACACAGTATGTACAATTAACTTTAAATATACTTAAAGATAGGACCACCTATAGAATACTAAGTATAGACCCCTCATTTAAATTTCTGTCGACTTTGAAGAATCTCCTGGATAAGGCCTTTGATGACAAAGTTCTGGGCAAAGATGAATACACATTCATCTACGTGAAAAGTCCGACTGTGTCCACATTCTACTGCCTACCAAAGGTACATAAATGTTATGAGACACTGACAGCTAGACCCATTGTGTCCGGTTCTAACAATATAACCTGCAAGGCTAGTATCTACTTAGATAAGATCCTGCGCCCCTTTGTAGAAAAACTTCCCTCCTACCTGAGGGATACAAAGGACACTTTGAAGTGTTTAGCGTCTACTAACCTGCCAAGAGATGCCATCCTGTGTAGCCTTGATGTAGAGGCATTGTACTCGTCCATTCCACACTCACTTGGGTTGAGACATACCAAACACTACCTAGAAACACGAGGGCCTGTACACCAACGGCACACCTCCTTTGTATTGGACTTACTACAATTTGTCCTGACCCACAATTTCTTTTTGTTTGATGGCCAATACTATCACCAGGTGCAGGGTACAGCCATGGGTACATCTTGTGCGCCATCGTACGCCAACCTGCACCTGGGATGGTGGGAGGAGAACGTGGTCTTTTCCGTTAATAACACCAAATATACCGACCACATTTTTATGTGGAAAAGGTTTATAGATGATGTCTTGGTGGTCTGGACAGGCACAAGGGAATGCTTCACGTCCTTTGTAGAGAGTCTGAACCTTAACGACCTGAATTTAAAATTCACAATGGAAATAGGGGGGTCGTCCATCAACTTCCTTGACTGTACGTTCAGCATCTCTCCCAAACAGACCATTAAAACAACTTTATTTAGGAAACCCACCGCTACCAATACAATGTTGAGGTGGGAAAGCCATCACCCGACTACCTTAAAGAGAGGTATCCCTATTGGACAATACCTCCGATTAAGGAGGAATTGCTCGAGTGAAGAGGACTTTATCACCCAAGCCAAGTCACTTAAGACAAGATTCAAAGAGAGAGGATATCCCAATCGCTGCTTAAAACAAGCTTATCAAAGAGCGTTACACAGCGATAGACTGGAACTCCTCAAGGACAAACTAACCCCTACAGAACAAGCACCTACTCGGTGTATTGTTAATTTTGACTCAGGGTGGGATCAAGCAAAAAAGATAATGAGTAGATTCTGGCCACTCCTATCCCAAGATCCCCACCTCAAAGGGACGGTGACCCAGCATGTATCCCTCACAGCACGTAGAGGCCGCAATTTAAAAGAATCATTGGTACCTAGCCACTTTTCATCCACAAAACCCTGCCACAACTGGTTATCTGTGCAAGGTACATACAAATGTGGGAAATGTGTAGCATGTCAGTATATACTGAAGGACTCCAAGCACCTCACAGACTCATGTGACCAAGTGATCTGTAGTGTCAAGCAGTTTTTTAACTGCAGTACCAAGGGCCTGGTATACCTTCTGAGTTGTACGTGTGGCCTCAGATACGTGGGTAAAACGATCCGCCCCTTTAAGAGACGTATCATGGAACATGTACACTCAGTTAGGAACCAGAGGGACACCCCTGTAGCGAGACATATAAGAAATCATCACCACGGGGACCCAGGAGGTGTTAGGTTCGCAGGGATAGAAAAGGTGACCCTAGGCCGTAGAGGAGGTGACCTGGACCACACTCTCCTCAAAAGAGAGTGCTACTGGATCTACAGGTTCAAATCACTGGCCCCCAATGGACTAAATGAGGGGTTTACGTTTACCCCCTTTATTGATAAACATTAGCACCCGGAAATCATATTTCTGTAATCATTGTATATATGTACATATTGTTTATTTAGACTGTATACACTATTATATATATTTTTAATTTACTTATTCTTAGTCTAAGCTCCGGTGGACCTCCAAATCCCACACACATTTGCTGGGCTACATTGAAGAAATAACACCCACTCACTGGCATACGATAGTAGCCCCCCTCACCGTGGGGCTAATTCTATACTGTCAATATGACTCGGTGTTTGTGGACAATTTACTAAATAAATAAATACCAACTTTTTGTGCAGCCATCAAGTTTCTTGTAATAGGAACGAATATGCCCCCTCCTCTCACTGTGAATTTTGAATTTCTTCTCTTGATACTGTAATAATATATATTTGAGAGTTGGTGCCTATGCATGATAAGCATCTAGATACCGACCCAACATCCCTATATGTAATGATTTTGGTAACATTGAAGAAAGGATCACCCCCATTCAGAGACTGCCCTAACTGGAGTCCATTCACTGCCATACTGGACCAGGCACTACTATGACCCTGTTCCAGTTTAATAGTTTTATTAATTTCTGAAGGTGGTTCTCTATATGTATGCTAGAGGGGGATCTCTTCACATCCTGTAAGTATCCGTCTGGATTTTATTGTTTCTAACCTCACGGCCAGATAATTTTGGCAAACACATGGTTAATAGACACACAATCCAGACATCCAATCGGAACAGATTTCGTCACTAAGGGCGGAGTTTACCGGTTTTCGACCGGTTTTGGCGCGAACGCTGCACCCATACCCCCAGCATATACTGAATGTAATGGGCTATTTAAGGAGCTCCCGCTGACTTGACCCTCTGTTTAGCCTCAGACGAAGGCGCGTTCTGTAGCGCCGAAACACGTGTTAGGTAGCAGTAGGTAGGATAGTTTTCAGTCTGGAAACCAACCTGTGTAGTTTCTTTGGAAGATTAGCTAGTCAGTTTTTCTGGGCTATGCACCTTTGAACAATTTGAATAAGGGGACGGGGAAATCATGGGTGAAGGGGTTCTGTGGTTTATATTTTTTTCGTCAGATCTTGTCATTCTCCGTGCTGGTTCAGCCCTGTGGAGAACTGACTTATAGATCTAAAGTTTTCCCCTCCCAGTGTTTGTTCCCGTCCAGCAACAGCAGTGCAGCGGATAGTATACAGATTGTCATATTGTATCCATCGATCTGCCAAACTCTGACTAGCCATTGAGTACATTGTTAATTAAACCACTTCTATCACTACTTTGTGTCACAGGTATTCCCATGTGTATATATACTTGGTGTTGTAAGCAAGCACCGCACTGGGACTGTACATAGTGACTACAGGATTGGTTTAACTCTTTGATTTCTACACTGTACAATCCCGTGAAGGATTGTCTCTGTGAGACAGAATATACAGGTTGGGGGGATCTATAGCTGTACTGAGCTCTACATCCTGTGGGCAACACCCCTTGGATATTTATCCCCTATTCAGACACTCATCCTCCTATTTTAAGTTTATTATTATTTTCTTTTGTTTAAAACTCTCCACAAAGGGTTTTTTTACTCAACAGTCACCATTAAAGGTTACGTTTTAGAATTCACTGTACATATGTATAGCTATGCAATAGGGGGCGCCCTATCTCGCTCGACCTATTTAGGTCTACTTCTGTATATTGCATGGTGTCTGAATATTACACTGTGATGGTTATGGCTGTATACGGCATGGTGTCTGAATATTACACTGTGATGGTTATGGCTGTATATGGCATGGTGTCTGAATATTACACTGTGATGGTTATGGCTGTATACAGCATGGTGTCTGAATATTACACTGATGGTTATGGCTGTATATTGCATGGTGTCTGATTATTACACTGTGATGGTTATGGCTGTATATGGCATGGTGTCTGAATATTACACTGTGATGGTTATGGCTGTATATGGCATGGTGTCTGAATATTACACTGTGATGGTTATGGCTGTATATGGCACGGTGTCTGATTATTACACTGTGATGGTTATGGCTGTATATAGCACGGTGTCTGAATATTACACTGATGGTTATGGCTGTATATTGCATGGTGTCTGAATATTACACTGTGATGGTTATGGCTGTATACGGCATGGTGTCTGAATATTACACTGTGATGGTTATGGCTGTATATGGCATGGTGTCTGAATATTACACTGTGATGGTTATGGCTGTATACAGCATGGTGTCTGAATATTACACTGATGGTTATGGCTGTATATTGCATGGTGTCTGATTATTACACTGTGATGGTTATGGCTGTATATGGCATGGTGTCTGAATATTACACTGTGATGGTTATGGCTGTATATGGCATGGTGTCTGAATATTACACTGTGATGGTTATGGCTGTATACGGCATGGTGTCTGAATATTACACTGTGATGGTTATGGCTGTATACAGCATGGTGTCTGAATATTACACTGATGGTTATGGCTGTATATTGCATGGTGTCTGATTATTACACTGTGATGGTTATGGCTGTATATGGCATGGTGTCTGAATATTACACTGTGATGGTTATGGCTGTATATGGCATGGTGTCTGAATATTACACTGTGATGGTTATGGCTGTATACGGCATGGTGTCTGAATATTACACTGTGATGGTTATGGCTGTATATGGCATGGTGTCTGAATATTACACTGTGATGGTTATGGCTGTATATGGCATGGTGTCTGAATATTACACTGTGATGGTTATGGCTGTATATGGCATGGTGTCTGAATATTACACTGTGATGGTTATGGCTGTATACGGCATGGTGTCTGAATATTACACTGTGATGGTTATGGCTGTATATGGCATGGTGTCTGAATATTACACTGTGATGGTTATGGCTGTATATGGCACGGTGTCTGATTATTACACTGTGATGGTTATGGCTGTATATAGCACGGTGTCTGAATATTACACTGATGGTTATGGCTGTATATTGCATGGTGTCTGAATATTACACTGTGATGGTTATGGCTGTATACGGCATGGTGTCTGAATATTACACTGTGATGGTTATGGCTGTATATGGCATGGTGTCTGAATATTACACTGTGATGGTTATGGCTGTATACAGCATGGTGTCTGAATATTACACTGATGGTTATGGCTGTATATTGCATGGTGTCTGATTATTACACTGTGACTGTGATGGTTATGGCTGTATATGGCATGGTGTCTGAATATTACACTGTGATGGTTATGGCTGTATATGGCATGGTGTCTGAATATTACACTGTGATGGTTATGGCTGTATACGGCATGGTGTCTGAATATTACACTGTGATGGTTATGGCTGTATATGGCATGGTGTCTGAATATTACACTGTGATGGTTATGGCTGTATATGGCATGGTGTCTGAATATTACACTGTGATGGTTATGGCTGTATATGGCATGGTGTCTGAATATTACACTGTGATGGTTATGGCTGTATATTGCATGGTGTCTGAATATTACACTGTGATGGTTATGGCTGTATCCGGCACGGTGTCTGAATATTACACTGTGATGGTTATGGCTGTATACAGCATGGTGTCTGAATATTACACTGTGATGGTTAATGCCGCATATGACATGGTGTCTGAATATTACACTGTGATGGTTATGGCTGTATCCGGCATGGTGTCTGAATATTACACTGTGATGGTTATGGCTGTATACAGCATGGTGTCTGAATATTACACTGTGATGGTTAATGCCGCATATGACATGGTGTCTGATTATTACACTGTGATGGTTATGGCTGTATATGACATGGTGTCTGAATATTACACTGTGATGGTTATGGCTGTATACGGCATGGTGTCTGAATATTACACTGTGATGGTTATGGCTGTATATGGCATGGTGTCTGAATATTACACTGTGATGGTTATGGCTGTATATGGTATGGTGTCTGAATATTACACTGTGATGGTTATGGCTGTATACGGCATGGTGTCTGAATATTACACTGTGATGGTTATGGCTGTATATGGCATGGTGTCTGAATATTACACTGTGATGGTTATGGCTGTATCCGGCACGGTGTCTGAATATTACACTGTGATGGTTATGGCTGTATACAGCATGGTGTCTGAATATTACACTGTGATGGTTAATGCTGCATATGACATGGTGTCTGATTATTACACTGTGATGGTTATGGCTGTATATGACATGGTGTCTGAATATTACACTGGGATGGTTATGGCTGTATACGGCATGGTGTCTGAATATTACACTGTGATGGTTATGGCTGTATCCGGCACGGTGTCTGAATATTACACTGTGATGGTTAATGCCGCATATGACATGGTGTCTGAATATTACACTGTGATGGTTATGGCTGTATCCGGCACGGTGCCTGAATATTACACTGTGATGGTTAATGCTGCATATGACATGGTGTCTGAATATTACACTGGGATGGGTATGGCTGTATACGGCATGGTGTCTGAATATTACACTGATTGTTATGGCTGTATACGGCATGGTGTCTGAATATTACACTGTGATGGTTATGGCTGTATATGACATGGTGTCTGAATATTACACTGTGATGGTTATGGCTGTATACAGCATGGTGTCTGAATATTACACTGTGATGGTTAATGCCGCATATGACATGGTGTCTGAATATTACACTGTGATGGTTATGGCTGTATATGACATGGTGTCTGAATATTACACTGTGATGGTTATGGCTGTATATGACATGGTGTCTGAATATTACACTGTGATGGTTATGGCTGTATACAGCATGGTGTCTGAATATTACACTGTGATGGTTAATGCTGTATACGGCATGGTGTCTGAATATTACACTGATGGTTATGGCTGTATACGGCATGGTGTCTGAATATTACACTGTGATGGTTATGGCTGTATATGACATGGTGTCTGAATATTACACTGTGATGGTTATGGCTGTATACAGCATGGTGTCTGATTATTACACTGTGATGGTTATGGCTGTATACAGCATGGTGTCTGATTATTACACTGTGATGGTTATGGCTGTATATGGCACGGTGTCTGAATATTACACTGTGATAGTTATGGCTGTATATGGCACGGTGTCTGAATATTACACTGTGATGCTTGAAAAAGCCCCGTAGGAGGGGAGAAATGCATTGCATCTGAACAATCCGGAAGTTTTTGCACCTACACCGTGTATCCATGAGGATTGAGCTGCGAGGAGGACACTCTGATTATAGACCTTCTCTCTCTTTCTCGGACTATCGGTAGCTGGTTGCAGGAGACTGGTGTTTTATATTTTTATGCATTGGTAATAAAGAAATTCTTGGTTTACACATATCCGGATTGGCCCACGTTCTTTCTACACTGAGTGGATCCCACGATCACTGGGGGCTGATCCTCCCTGGAGCCTGATAGTTTGGGGTGGTACTTCAACCACTCCACTATTGTGAGTGAGATACCTATTTATTTAATTTTGCACTGTACAAACATATTGCACTAGGTGTTGTATTATTTGTATTACAGAGCCGTGTATTATTTGTTCCAGAAGCTCTGCAAGTATATCAGTCCTTTTTTTATTTATATTGGATATCCCTTGTCTGCACATATATGCACTTTGGCACTCCACATATTGTGTAAATTTCTTAAAGCACTATAGCACTTTGGTATTATTGCATTGTAATCAAATGTGTTATATGCCCTTCAGATTTTTTAGGTGTGATTAACACTGTATTTTATTTATTTATTGTAAGCGCACTCACTATTCCTTATTACCTATTTAGCACTTAGGAGATCTCACCAGGACTCCCAGTGAGTTGCAGCTATTTGTTTCGATTTATATGGTGTATGCTCGCTATACATATATATTTTCCTCCTTGTGCGCCATTTAACCTTCCGTCGATATTTATGGCTGTATATGGCATGGTGTCTGAATATTACACTGTGATGGTTATGGCTGTATATGGCATGGTGTCTGATTATTACACTGTGATGGTTATGGCTGTATATGACATGGTGTCTGAATATTACACTGATGGTTATGGCTGTATATGGCATGGTGTCTGAATATTACACTGTAATGGTTATGGCTGTATATGGCACGGTGTCTGAATATTACACTGTGATGGTTATGGCTGTATATGGCACGGTGTCTGAATATTACACTGTGATGGTTAATGCCGCATATGACATGGTGTCTGAATATTACACTGTGATGGTTATGGCTGTATCCGGCATGGTGTCTGAATATTACACTGTGATGGTTATGGCTGTATATGACATGGTGTCTGAATATTACACTGTGATGGTTATGGCTGTATATGGCATGGTGTCTGAATATTACACTGTGATGGTTATGGCTGTATATGACATGGTGTCTGAATATTACACTGTGATGGTTATGGCTGTATCCGGCATGGTGTCTGAATATTACACTGTGATGGTTATGGCTGTATATGGCACGGTGTCTGAATATTACACTGTGATGGTTAATGCCGCATATGACATGGTGTCTGAATATTACACTGTGATGGTTATGGCTGTATCCGGCATGGTGTCTGAATATTACACTGTGATGGTTATGGCTGTATATAGCACGGTGTCTGAATATTACACTTTGATGGTTATGGCTGTATATGACATGGTGTCTGAATATTACACTGTGATGGTTAATGCTGCATATGACATGGTGTCTGATTATTACACTGTGATGGTTATGGCTGTATATGACATGGTGTCTGAATATTACACTGTGATGGTTAATGCTGCATATGACATGGTGTCTGATTATTACACTGTAATGGTTATGGCTGTATATGACATGGTGTCTGATTATTACACTGTGATGGTTATGGCTGTATACAGCATGGTGTCTGAATATTACACTGGGATGGTTATGGCTGTATACGGCATGGTGTCTGAATATTACACTGTGATGGTTATGGCTGTATATGACATGGTGTCTGAATATTACACTGTGATGGTTATGGCTGTATCCGGCATGGTGTCTGAATATTACACTGTGATGGTTAATGCCGCATATGACATGGTGTCTGAATATTACACTGTGATGGTTATGGCTGTATATGACATGGTGTCTGAATATTACACTGGGATGGTTATGGCTGTATACGGCATGGTGTCTGAATATTACACTGTGATGGTTATGGCTGTATATGACATGGTGTCTGAATATTACACTGTGATGGTTATGGCTGTATACAGCATGGTGTCTGAATATTACACTGTGATGGTTAATGCTGCATATGACATGGTGTCTGATTATTACACTGTGATGGTTATGGCTGTATATGACATGGTGTCTGAATATTACACTGGGATGGTTATGGCTTTATACGGCATGGTGTCTGAATATTACACTGTGATGGTTATGGCTGTATACAGCATGGTGTCTGAATATTACACTGTGATGGTTAATGCCGCATATGACATGGTGTCTAATTATTACACTGTGATGGTTATGGCTGTATACAGCATGGTGTCTGAATATTACACTGTGATGGTTATGGCTGTATATGACATGGTGTCTGAATATTACACTGTGATGGTTATGGCTGTATATGGCATGGTGTCTGAATATTACACTGTGATGGTTATGGCTGTATATGACATGGTGTCTGAATATTACACTGTGATGGTTATGGCTGTATCCGGCATGGTGTCTGAATATTACACTGTGATGGTTATGGCTGTATATGGCACGGTGTCTGAATATTACACTGTGATGGTTAATGCCGCATATGACATGGTGTCTGAATATTACACTGTGATGGTTATGGCTGTATCCGGCATGGTGTCTGAATATTACACTGTGATGGTTATGGCTGTATATAGCACGGTGTCTGAATATTACACTTTGATGGTTATGGCTGTATATGACATGGTGTCTGAATATTACACTGTGATGGTTAATGCTGCATATGACATGGTGTCTGATTATTACACTGTGATGGTTATGGCTGTATATGACATGGTGTCTGAATATTACACTGTGATGGTTAATGCTGCATATGACATGGTGTCTGATTATTACACTGTAATGGTTATGGCTGTATATGACATGGTGTCTGATTATTACACTGTGATGGTTATGGCTGTATACAGCATGGTGTCTGAATATTACACTGGGATGGTTATGGCTGTATACGGCATGGTGTCTGAATATTACACTGTGATGGTTATGGCTGTATATGACATGGTGTCTGAATATTACACTGTGATGGTTATGGCTGTATCCGGCATGGTGTCTGAATATTACACTGTGATGGTTAATGCCGCATATGACATGGTGTCTGAATATTACACTGTGATGGTTATGGCTGTATATGACATGGTGTCTGAATATTACACTGGGATGGTTATGGCTGTATACGGCATGGTGTCTGAATATTACACTGTGATGGTTATGGCTGTATATGACATGGTGTCTGAATATTACACTGTGATGGTTATGGCTGTATACAGCATGGTGTCTGAATATTACACTGTGATGGTTAATGCTGCATATGACATGGTGTCTGATTATTACACTGTGATGGTTATGGCTGTATATGACATGGTGTCTGAATATTACACTGATGGTTATGGCTGTATATGGCATGGTGTCTGAATATTACACTGTAATGGTTATGGCTGTATATGGCACGGTGTCTGAATATTACACTGTGATGGTTATGGCTGTATATGGCACGGTGTCTGAATATTACACTGTGATGGTTATGGCTGTATATGGCACGGTGTCTGATTATTACACTGTGATGGTTATGGCTGTATATTGCACGGTGTCTGATTATTACACTGTGATGGTTATGGCTGTATATTGCACGGTGTCTGATTATTACACTGTGATGGTTATGGCTGTATATGGCATGGTGTCTGATTATTACACTGTGATGGTTATGGCTGTATATGACATGGTGTCTGAATATTACACTGATGGTTATGGCTGTATATGGCATGGTGTCTGAATATTACACTGTAATGGTTATGGCTGTATATGGCACGGTGTCTGAATATTACACTGTGATGGTTATGGCTGTATATGGCACGGTGTCTGAATATTACACTGTGATGGTTATGGCTGTATATGGCATGGTGTCTGAATATTACACTGTGATGGTTATGGCTGTATATTGCACGGTGTCTGATTATTACACTGTGATGGTTATGGCTGTATATGGCACGGTGTCTGATTATTACACTGTGATGGTTATGGCTGTATACAGCATGGTGTCTGAATATTACACTGTGATGGTTATGGCTGTATACGGCATGGTGTCTGAATATTACACTGTGATGGTTATGGCTGTATACGGCATGGTGTCTGAATATTACACTGTGATGGTTATGGCTGTATACGGCATGGTGTCTGAATATTACACTGATGGTTATGGCTGTATATGACATGGTGTTTGAATATTACACTGTGATGGTTATGGCTGTATATGGCATGGTGTCTGAATATTACACTGTGATGGTTATGGCTGTATATGGCATGGTGTCTGAATATTACACTGTGATGGTTAATGCCGCATATGACATGGTGTCTGAATATTACACTGTGATGGTTATGGCTGTATATGACATGGTGTCTGAATATTACACTGTGATGGTTATGGCTGTATATGGCATGGTGTCTGAATATTACACTGTGATGCTTATAACTGTATATGGCATGGTGTCTGAATATTACACTGTGATGCTTATGGCTGTATGTCTGAATATTACACTGTGATGGTTATGGCTGTATACGGCATGGTGTCTGAATATTACACTGTGATGGTTATGGCTGTATATGGCATGGTGTCTGAATATTACACTGTGATGGTTATGGCTGTATATGGCACGGTGTTTGAATATTACACTGTGATGGTTATGGCTGTATATGGCATGGTGTTTGAATATTACACTGTGTTGGTTATGGCTGTATATTGCATGGTGTCTGAATATTACACTGTGACGGTTATGGCTGTATACAGCATGGTGTCTGATTATTACACTGTGATGGTTATGGCTGTATATGGCATGGTGTCTGAATATTACACTGTTATGCTTATGGCTGTATATGGCATGGTGTCTGAATATTACACTGTGATGCTTATGGCTGTATGTCTGAATATTACACTGTGATGGTTATGGCTGTATACGGCATGGTGTCTGAATATTACACTGTGATGGTTATGGCTGTATACGGCATGGTGTCTGAATATTACACTGTGATGGTTATGGCTGTATATGGCACGGTGTTTGAATATTACACTGTGATGGTTATGGCTGTATATGGCATGGTGTTTGAATATTACACTGTGTTGGTTATGGCTGTATATTGCATGGTGTCTGAATATTACACTGTGATGGTTATGGCTGTATACAGCATGGTGTCTGATTATTACACTGTGATGGTTATGGCTGTATATGGCATGGTGTCTGATTATTACACTGTGATGGTTATGGCTGTATAATATATTTTCTTTTTTCCTTATACATGAGCATCCAAAAAATGTAAAAACCCTTACATTACAGACGCAACCAAAAAAAAAAAAGCAACTGCACAGGGGAAAAATATGGATCCAATGAGCCTCATTGTGTGGTTTCAAACTTACCTTGTTGGGAGGTAAGTAAAGTTATAACTATCTTATTTCATAATTCTATAAACATCTACTATACACAAAATAACATAACTCCATTTTTTTGATAATGTTTAGTTATAAGTTTGCTACAATAGAAATGGTAAAAAGAGAATAGGATACTACGAAAAGCTGTGACAAATACAGCTCACAAAACAAATTAGTTGTTACTATGTCAAAATAGTAGAAGAGAAGAGCTGGTACAGCATTTTTAGAAGATGATGATAGGAAAACAAACTCACGTGGCGCATTATTAATCTGATAACTGAACCTGCAGCCTAAAAATCCAAACAAAATATAAAGATTAAGGGAGGGAAAAATAAGAGAAAAGAAGAAAGCGGGGGGGGGATCATTCTCCCAGACCAAGAATGCATAGGACATGCAGACAGACTGAGGTATCATGTCCAAGAATACATAACTTCTAGTGCAGGAATGATAAAACACAGGCATGTAGTATACATTTTCTCTGTGTCTCCAGAATTATGTAGATAAATCTATGCATGCTATTGTGTTTGTTTAGTGTTCTAATATTCTAACCCTTCGTGAACTCCAGAATACCATACAGTCGTATAATTTCTACAAACCAGTTTTATTTTGATGTACTATTTTTTTTAAAGATGTTTAACGTTAGAATAAGTGATACTTGTATTAAATTAATTTAGCACCAGAGGGCAGATTCTTCCTGGTCCCCGATAACATTTTCAGCAGAGCATTTGCTGTAAGCTTGCACTGGAAAACCTGTTCTGTGTTGTACAAGCTTACAAATGTGAAATTAATTTTGACATGTGCAATCTGATTAAAGGGACATCACACTATAGGCACACAGACCGAAACCACTTACTTTAATTTAAGTGGTCTGGGTGTAGTGACCCTGTCCTCTTAACCCTGCAATGTAAAACAATGCAGTTTTTGAGAAACTCCATTATTTACATTAAAGCGTTAAGACTGCCTCTAATTGCTGTTTACCAAGTGCATGGGGGTGTGGCCAGTAGCAGGCATTTCTGAGACATTTTAGGTAAATTACTAATAACAATTTATGCAAATAAAATGTAATTTAGAACAATAACTAAATATCTTATTTATTGATTGATTTGTTTTGGCCTTAAAGGACCACTCTAGGCACCCAGACGACTTCAGCTTAATGAAGTGGTCTGGGTGCCAGGTACCTCTAGGATTAACCCTTTTTTTTATAAACATAGCAGTTTCAGAGAAACTGCTATGTTTATAATGAGGGTTAATCCAGCCTCCAAATCCTCTAGTGGCTGTCTCATTGACAGCCGCTAGAGGCGCTTGCGTGCTTCTCACTGTGAAAATCACAGTGAGAGCACGCAAGCGTCCATAGGAAAGCATTGTAAATGCTTTCCTATGCGACCGGCTGAATGCGAGCGCGGCTCCTGCCGCGCATGCGCATTCAGCCGATGACGTCGCGATCAAGATGGAGAGGAGGAGGAAAGCTCCCCGCCCGGCGCTGGAAAAAGAGGTAAGTTTAACCCCTTCCTCTCTCCAGAGCCCGGCGGGAGGGGGTCCCTGAGGGTGGGGGCACCCTCAGGGTACTCTAGTGCCAGGAAAACGAGTATGTTTTCCTGGCACTAGAGTAGTCCTTTAACTTTGAAATTCACTCTAATTTTCAGCAATTCTCATTTTAGGAAATAACCCTGATAGAGTGACTTAGAATTAGACCCCTAGGAAGGGGTATTTATGGCAGAGTGGAAGGTGCAAAATTAAACTTTTGCAGATCTCCACTAGGAGCACATTAGGGAGGATTCATTGGTACTCTGTCATAACCAATGAATGCGTAATAAATTCCTAAAGAGGATGGAGTTTTTTGTTTATGTTTTTATACTTGTACTCTCTGTAGTGAGTAGATGTTTCAGAAGGGAGCATGAATAGTAAGAGTTGCTGTGTAAGAGCTTTGGGAGTCAACTTGGTGATCTCTGAGTGAGCGTATGCAGGGCTGGTGCTACCATAAGGCGGCCCAGACGGCCGCCTTAGGGCGCACCGGCCCTGGGGGCGCAAAATCAGGCTGACCGGAAGGAGGGAAGCGCACTGCGCTCCCCTCCAACCGACGACCTATTGTAGTGTGGCCGAGCGCCCGGTTCTGCGGGCGCGCGAGGGAGCACTCTCCCATGTGTGCTTCCTCTTCAGCTCCCTCGCGCGCCGCATACTGATACCGGAGCCGGAAGATGACGTAATCTTCCGGCGCCGGCATCCCTACGCGGTGCGCGAGGGAGCTGAAGAGGAAGCACACATGGGAGAGTGCTCCCTCGCGCCCGCCCGACAGCCCGCCAGCCCGGGAGACAGCCAGCCAGCCACCAAGGGAGACAGCCAGCCAGGGAGCCAAGGAGCCCAGGAGCCCAGCAGCACCACTGGACCCCAGGGAATCCCTTCAGCACTCCAAAAAGGTAAGGAGGCTGGGGGATTAAATTAAAAAAAAAACATGTGTTAGTGTTAGTGTGTGTGTCTGCTAGTGAGTGTCAGTGTGTGTGTCTGCTAGTGAGTGTCAGTGAGTGTGTCTGCTAGTGAGTGTCAGTGAGTGTGTCTGCTAGTGAGTGTCAGTGAGTGTGTCTGCTAGTGAGTGTCAGTGAGTGTGTCTGCTAGTGAGTGTCAGTGTGAGTGTCAATGAGTGTCTGCTAGTGAGTGTCAGTGTGAGTGTCAATGAGTGTCTGCTAGTGAGTGTCAGTGAGTGTGTCTGCTAGTGTCAGTGAGTGTGTCTGCTAGTGTCAGTGAGTGTGTCTGCTAGTGAGTGTCAGTGTGTGTCTGCTAGTGAGTGTCAGTGTGTGTGTCTGCTAGTGAGTGTCAGTGTGTGTCTGCTAGTGAGTGTCAGTGTGTGTGTCTGCTAGTGAGTGTCAGTGTGTGTGTCTGCTAATGAGTGTCAGTGAGTGTGTCTGCTAGTGAGTGTCAGTGAGTGTGTCTGCTAGTGAGTGTCAGTGTGAGTGTCAATGAGTGTCTGCTAGTGAATGTCAGTGTGTGTGTCTGCTAGTGTCAGTGAGTGTGTCTGCTAGTGTCAGTGAGTGTGTCTGCTAGTGTCAGTGAGTGTGTCTGCTAGTGAGTGTCAGTGTGTGTCTGCTAGTGAGTGTCAGTGTGTGTCTGCTAGTGAGTGTCAGTGTGTGTCTGCTAGTATGTCTGCTAGTGAGTGTCAGTGTGTGTCTGCTAGTATGTCTGCTAGTGAGTGTCAGTGTGAGTGTCAGTGAGTGTGTCTGCTAGTGAGTGTCAGTAAGTGTGTTACTGTGTGTTTGTGTGTGTATTAGTGAGTCTGTTTGATGTCTGTTAGTGAGTGTGTGTTTGTCAGTGAGAGTGTATGTTTTGTAAGTGAGTGTGTATGTATGTCTGTCGCTGAGTGTGTCTGTCAGTAAATGTGTGTGTCTGTTAGCTGGTGTGTATGCATCTGTTCGTGAGAGTGTGTGTGTCTTCAGCACTTACCTTTCTCTAGCGCCGGACTCCCTTGGCACATCCCTGCAACCCCTGCGACCAGGTGCCCGCCGCCATGAGTTGCGGCCCCGGCCCGCGCAGAGTAAGCGCGAGGGGGGGGGGGGCACGGATCAATTTGCGCACTGGGGCCCCATGGGTCATGTGTACGCCACTGCACCTACCCTGGTGTCTGCCGCAGGCTGTGTGGAGGGGGCGAGGATATGAATGACATCATATCCCTGCTCCCTGTGTACCACACAGCGCGGCTGGCACCCTGTGATGGGGCTGGGCTGCAGGACAGGACTCCAAGGAGCCAGACAGCATGCATCCAGGGGACAAGATTGAACTGATGTAAGTATGTAATTGTGTATGTCTCTGTATGTGTGTATGTCTCTGTATGTATGTATGTATGTATGTAGGTCTCTGTATGCCTGTATGTCTTTGTATGTATGTTTCTGTATGCATGTATGTTTCTGTATGCCTGTATGTCTCTGTATGTACAAATGTATGTGTCCGTATGCCTGTATGTCTCTGTATGTACAAATGTATGTGTCTGTATGCCTGTATGTCTTTGTACGTATGTGTCTGTATGCCTGTATGTCTCTGTATCCCTGTATATATGTATGTGTCTGTATGACGGTATGTCTCTGTATGCGTGTATGTCTTTGTATGCCTGTATGTATGTATGTATGTGTCTGTATGCCTGGATGTCTCTGTATGTATGTTTCAGTATGTCTATGTATGTATGTATGTATGTATGTCTGAGGAAAGGGATTTAGGGGTGATTATTTCTGATGACTTAAAGGTAGGCAGGAAATGCTAGCAGAATGCTTGGTTGTATAGGGAGAGGTATTAGCAGTAGAAAGAGGGAAGTGCTCATGCCATTGTACAGAACACTGGTGAGACCTCACTTGGAGTACTGTACACAGTACTGGAGACCCTATCTTCAGAAGGATATTGATACCTTAGAGAGAGTTCAAAGAAGGGCTACTAAACTGGTTCATGGATTGCAGGATAAAACTTACCAAGAAAGGTTAAAGGATCTTAACATGTATAGCTTGGAGGAAAGACGAGACAGGGGGGATATGATAGAAACATTTAAATACATAAAGGGAATCAACACAGTAAAGGAGGAGACTATATTTAAAAGAAGAAAAACTACCACAACAAGAGGACATGGTCTTAAATTAGAGGGACAAAGGTTTAAAAATAATATCAGGAAGTATTACTTTACTGAGAGGGTAGTGGATGCATGGAATAGCCTTCCAGCTGAAGTGGTAGAGGTTAACACAGTAAAGGAGTTTAAGCATGCGTGGGATAGGCATAAGGCTATCCTAACTATAAGATAAGGCCAGGGACTAATGAAAGTATTTAGAAACTGGGCAGACTAGATGGGCCGAATGGTTCTTATCTGCCGTCACATTCTATGTTTCTATGTTTCTATGTTGTATGACGGTATGCCTCTGTATGTATGTCTATATGCCTGCATGTATGTCTCTGTCTGTGTCTGTATGTCTGTATGATTATTTCTGTGTTTGTATGAACCTTATTTTGAACGAGGGTGGGGGCCACCAAAATGCATCTTCGCCTGTGTAACTAATAATCCTAGCACCGGTCCTGAGCGTATGGTTAGGTGAACCAGTTTTATATATGAGCTTTAGGTTGTATTATGTGCTGCAAGCTTATTGGAAATGTCATAGTAGATTCTAACTGTCAAATATATTGTTTACTATTCATTTCATATATATTCACACAGGACTATTTGATAAACCATGCTATAAACTAGGGAACTGCACAATCTCAGTTAACGTAGCTGAGTCGGAAAAAATAGCTTCATTTGGAAACGTTATCCAGTTTAAATAATGCATGCTGATGTAGTGGTTATGGTGCCATTAGGCTGACCAAATCAGTGACGCCGAGATACCTGCTGCTCAGCCTTTGCTCATTCCACAATGGCAGCATCAGTTATTTTAACCCCTTAAGGACACATGACGTGTGTGACATGTCATGATTCCCTTTTATTCCAGAAGTTTGGTCCTTAAGGGGTTAAAGCCATTCATTGATTAATTAGCTGACAGTGTCTGCTTCAGTTGGTGCCTTGATTAACCCCAATGTCAGGGAGCGTGCACCCCTTAAGGACCAAACTTCTGGAATAAAAGGGAATCATGACATGTCACACATGTCATGTGTCCTTAAGGGGTTAAAAATTATTTGAAAAACGGAGGGGCGGAGCCTAACTGCCGAGCCAGCCGGACGCTTCTTACTCGAGCTCCTGGGGAAAACTACCCAAACCATCGAAAAACTACGAATTACATAAAAAAAAAAAAAGAAGACTGTACTGCTCACAACGCTCATATGAACCCTCACACTTATTAAGCCACCGGAGTTTGACCGGCGTCTGGCATTTCTGGACCGCGGGAAGATGGAGGCCTACTACGCGAGGGGGAGGCGGCCGATCCCTCTACCCTTGAGCTCCCATGTCCTCGCAGGGCCCATCAGAGCACAGCCCAGTCCCCCCCCCCCCTGCCGGTGACCTACCAGCCTGCTGTGGGGTCTGGGGGCAAGCCTGCTCAACCACGAGAAGAGACAGCCCCTGGCAAATGGCGGTACAGACCTCCCCTGAAAAAAAGGAAGACAGCTGCCTGACCTCGAGCTCTCAGAATAGACGAAATCTTCGCAAATTTTTGGCGCAAGCTAGAGAGCAGAATGCACCCATCTGCCTCTCAAATGCCCAGCAGCCATCCACCCAAAAAGCTGCCTCAACAAGGGAGAAGGAATCTAAAAGTCACAACAGCAAACCGGGCCTTAAAATGGCGGCGGACCAAGCGATGTACCCAACCCCTGCACAAGAAGCCAAACATCCACATGACACATCGCCAGGGACAACTGAAGAGCACGACCACACAAATGTACCTGACGGCTCCGGAATCCAGAGTACCGCAATGCCCCGCCCCACTCCACTCCAGCTCTGGACACTGCATGCAAGCCAGCCACCACTATTAACATACGGGCAGGGAAACCTTTACGGCCCGGCCACACTACAGAAATGTGGGGTACCCCTGACAGGCATTGGATGAGCGAGCTACCCGGAACAGAGTACATAGCCCTGGCATAGACGCATTGCAGGGACCCACATGCAGCGGACGCCAGAGAGAGGTTCCACCGCACATACCACAGAACTGTATTATGTTTATGTCTATGACTAAGTTTAAGTTCACGATTTCTCACTCTGTGATATAACGAACCATGTGCATCTTAGCCCCCCTACCCCCCAGTTTGGAATGACTAGCAACTACTCAGGGGCATAATGCCCTCATTTTAAGCAGATCTAACCAGTGCTTCTCTTTAAAAATATAGTTGACCTAAAGTTTAAAAAAAAATAAAAAAAAAAAAATATGCATAGATTTAGCATGATCTACTTTACCAAAATAGTGCAGTATCTCTTGATGTTTTGTGTATCACTGTTATGACTTGTATTGTCTATTTTCTCACAAAATGTCCTTCAAAACTTGTATGCCTATCTATGCACTACAAAAATAAAGAATTAAAAAAAAAAAACATGGGCATGGCAGCTGCACATACCTCCTGGTACAGACTTCATGCTAACTGTCCAACACTGAAGCTTTGCCCTAGGATGCCCCAGGATCCCCGGTATGTGTGAGCACATACTAATTTTACCACATAACAGGAGGCTTCATATTTTGCATTAACTTTCTTTACTAACTCCATAGCAGCAAAGAAAATAGCAGGTGAAATAAAAAAACAATCAGAACACATTCAGAGTGTATATAAGTGAAAGCATAACCAGAGCACTTCCTCTTTTTTTTTTGTGCTCCATCACAAGTCCGGTCAGAGTACTTGTTCTATGCCTCGGTTTTAAAACTGTACTTATTGTATGTGATTACTATTTTCCTTTCCTGTGGGGGTGGCTGGGGTCTATCCTTTATCTCCACCTCTCTAGTGGGGCTGTTTATTTCTCTGATTGGGGTTCAGTCCATTCTTTCCCCAGGCCCTTTCTTCCCTGAGGCGGCCTATTTCCCCCCCCCCCCCTTCCCTTTGGCTACGTCCGCCACTTTCCTTGTTTTTTCCACGCCGTTCATATTGACTTCAGTGCGTTCGGGCAGGGAACTCTGTTGATTTGTGCATTTAGGCATGAACGGGCCGTTCGCGCCTATTCCTGTGCATAGCGTTTTGTGGCTTGCCCACAAACTGTTCTTCACGGGGTTTCCAGGTCGCATACAGCGTTCAGTAGTTTTAATGCGAACGAATCGTTCGCGGAATTCTCCGTTAGTGTCTATTAACATTTCTTTTTACATTCGTATGTTTTTCCGCGAACGCATTTCGCTGGCTTTTACAGCATTTTAGCCCCGGTTCTCGCGAGACCCGCGGCGGCCATCTTGTTGGTGTTGTTAGTAGTGGAATTTACTCCCATCACGAAGAGGCTCTCTGTGTATTTGAGTTTTACAGTCCAGCTGTGCTGTGCATACTGTCAGGGACCTGGTCAGGTTGGTGTAATACCCCTGGGGAGTGGTACTGCCACTCAGGTATACCCTAGTATTCTGG
Source organism: Pelobates fuscus (assembly GCF_036172605.1). Classification (NCBI taxonomy): domain Eukaryota; kingdom Metazoa; phylum Chordata; class Amphibia; order Anura; family Pelobatidae; genus Pelobates; species Pelobates fuscus. The sequence continues at coordinate 314,589,166 of NC_086320.1, read as the reverse complement.
AAAGGGGTGAACCCCCATTTGGGTACTACCCAGAGTGCTGCTGAACAGAATCTGTATTTGCAATTCCAGTTTTTGGGTGAGCCCCAATAATCATAAGAGCCTGCTTAATTGCCACACGACATTAGGCTGTGTGTTAAGTTACGGCCTGTTTCACGTCCCTCCCAACCAGAACCTATACCTCTCATACCTGTGCCTGGTTATTAAAGTAACTGTGTGTGTGTTTGTTTGTGTGTGTGTGTGTTTATGTATGTGTGTATGTGTATGTGTATATGTATATATATATATATATATATATATATATATACACACACACACACACACACACACACACACACACACACACACACTACCCAGAATCCCATGGACCTCCAGGCGGTGGCTGCATCCTTGGAGAAGGCTATGGACAAAGTGTTCCCGGTGGCCTCTGATCTTATCAAGCCAGAGGCTCCTAAACGCTCTCAAGGCAGGGAAAACTCAGATGAGTCTGATGATTCCTCCAGAGAGAAACATGACTGGAAGGGCTCAGGCTCCAGGAAAGACCTTAGCAAGGGTAAGGCGCCCCTCAAGCACAATAAGCGCCCAGCGCCTGTGGCCCCCATGCCAATCCAAGATGATTCCTCGGACGAGTAAAAAGATATGCCTTACTCCCTTTCCATCTTGGACGAGTGGCAGACAGAGGTCTCAGGCTTCTGACGAAGGTGATTGGGGCTCCAGAGTAAAGAGGATGCAGAGACAACGGAAGCGTCCACTGCCCAGGACCAACCCCCTTGCCCCCTGTACCTCTCTGAAAATCACAGTGAGAAGCGCGGAAGCGCCTCTAGCGGCTGTCAATGAGACAGCCACTAGAGGCTGGATTAACCCATTTGTAAACATAGCAGTTTCTTTGAAACTGCTATGTTTACAGCAGGCAGGGTTAATCCTAGATGGACCTGGCACCCAGACCAAATCATTAAGCTGAAGTGGTCTGGATGCCTATAGTGGTCCTTTTAAGGTGCAAGTAAAACTATTTTACATTGCAGTATAACATTTAGTTTTTTTTCTTCAATGTCTCATTTTTATTGACATTTTTACATGAGATAAATAACAGAAATGTGTACAATACGTAGAATATGCATTAAAGTTTTGGTTTGAATATGTTACAACAAGGAAAACATTGCAAAAGTAGAACCTTGTATACACACATCCCAACTTGCAAAAATGCATTTAAAGCTAATCCACATGTGATGTGAGCGCCACAGTATTAGGGAAGTACATTGGTAGAATAGTATTCACTGAAAACTTAAAACTGAAAACTTTTTTTTTTTTTTTTTAAATGACAAGGAATTAGTTTGGAGCTTAACAGTTTAATTGATAAGTTTTTGTGGAAAAGTGAGTTTTTAATTATTATTTTTTGACGGAGTGGAGACTGAGCGAGCGTCTAACGGTAAGTTGAATGGAGTTCCACAGGCACAGTGCAGTACTAGAGAAGTCTTGAAATCGAGCATCAGAGGTGGGAGTACGAACAGAGGATTGACGTAGGTCTTCGGCAGAACGTAGGGGCCTAGATGGGACATACTTGTGTATTAGGGAGGATTGATAGGTGGAAGTTACATTATGTAGAGATTTAAAAGGAAAATCTAGAATTTTTTATTTAGCCTTATATCTTACGGGAAGCCAAAGTAGGGACTGACAGAGGGTGAGGCGTGGGAGGTGCGGGCGGACAGGAAGATGAGCTTTGCCGCCGCATTCATTATAGACTGCAATGGGGCAAGTTGGTAGCACATAAGACCACTGAGAAGCAGATTGCAGTAATCAAAGCGAGAGAGGACAGTGGCATGGACCAGCACCTTAGCCGCATCTGTTGTTCAGTAGGGGCGGATGTGCGCAATGTTTTTGAGATGGAAGTGGCAGGATTTGGTGATGGACTGGATATGAGGGGTAAAGGAGAGGTCAGAGTCAAAGAGAACACCTAGGCAGCAAGCCTGCATGGTGGAGATTATGGTAGCACCATTTACGTGGAGGAAGACAGAAACGGGAGTAGCAGCAATTGAGGGTGGAGAGACCATAAATTCTGTTTTGGACAAGTTGAGTTTAAGTAACATGTTTTAGAGATGTTTTGCACCAGTCAAATGGGAAGGATTTTTGTAACTTTTGCATCTTTGTGGTTGGGAGATCAATCCTGCGGGTTATTTGTGGGTTTTTTTATGCATTAGTTTTGTAATATGAAATTCGACTATATATACCAAGGAGTTTTAGCAGACTGGGAATTGACCGTTCTGGTTTGGTTGAGTAGTAATTAATGGACATCATCTGTAAATAGTGCAATATTTTGTTCTCCAGTAGGAGTAGACAGGCCAAAGAACCTGGTCTGAGATTTGATGTTTTTCACGAAGAGTTCCAAGCATAAAATAAAAATGATTGGGGAAAGGGGGCAGCAAGGACGGGTGCTGTTCGTTATATCGAACGGTTTTGACAAGAAACCAGAGTTGAAAATTCTAGCCGAGGAGCATGAGTACAGAGCTGTGACCCTTTTTGTAAAAGAAAGCAGAAAACCCAATCTCAGCAGAGTTGCATTCATATAATCCCAGTTAAGGCGATCTAATACATTTTCCGCATCGAACGCCAGAACCACTACTTGTTGTTTGCTATGATGTGCCCAGTTAATTAGGTTAATGACGTGTCTAGTGTTATCTTCCACCTGTTTTCACGTGACAAAACCTGCTTGCTAGGTAGAAACTAGGTCAGGTAATAGGAGTTTCATTCTGGACTCTAGGATTTTCGCATAGAGTTCAACATAAGCATTTAGAAGGAATATATGACAATGTTCCTGATTGTTTGATATAATTGAATAATTTTGTGAGATAGGCATTGAGAACAGATAATAATTTAATATAATAGTAATTAGAGAACCCGTCGGGTCTTGGGGCCTTGTACCTGCAAAGTGAAAGGATTTGTCTTTTTTTCCCTCTGTATATATATATTTTTCTGTGAATGGATTATCTAACATATGCGTTTGTTGTGTGAGTCCAGGCCGTTCTACTTTGTTCTAAAAGCAATCTATGCTTTCCTTATGAGGTTGGGGCATTGTGAAATCATCTTTTAAGTTATACAATTTGAGATAAAAAAAAGAACTAGTTATTCAACAATGCATTGTCAAAATTGTATAGGATTATAGATTTATATTTTGGGATGAGTTTATAAAGGGGATTTTAGATTGTAAATATTGTCATTTAAATTTGCTTATTAATAATGTGTTGGCTTTATTGTCTTGCATGTAGTAAGTTTAAGAGCTCTCATCTGTTTTTCTGTTATCTGTAGAGAAAATGTCTTCAAAAAGTTTTGTATTTTCTCCATTTGTTTGGAAACTTCTTTAGACGGTTTGGATTTATTCTATGAGTCCAGAACTAGTAGTTCCTAAATTAAACGTGCCCTGGTGTCACAGTTGGATTTTTTTCATTGAAAAACCAAGCTGAATAAACATACCCCCTAATGTATGCTTGATTGGTTAGCCACTGTGATGTTCTAGATGAATTCTCAATTGTTGTTTTTTTTTTTTGGTAGTACGGCTCCAGTTATTTTGGGCAATAACTTGGTATAATCCAACAATGATTCATTCATGTCCATTTACCCCTGCCTCAGGCTCTGTAAATGGACCAGAATGTAACTGTGACCAGGGCCTGGTCAGACCAGGATATATAGCCACAGTTGGATTTTTTTCATTGAAAAACCAAGCTGAATAAATATACCCCCTAATGTCTGCTTGATTGGTTAGCCACTGTGATGTTCTAGATGAATTCTACAATTTTTTTTTTTTTTTGGTAGTACGGCTCCAGTTATTTTGGGCAATAACTTGGTATAATCCAACAACGATTCATTCATGTCCATTTACCCCTGCCTCGGGCTCTGTAAATGGACCAGAATGTAACTGTGACCAGGGCCTGGTCAGACCAGGATATATAGCCTATGGAGACATCAGTTATATTGGGTAGTGTTGCTTTATCTCTGCCACACATGTCTATACAGGTATAAGTCAAGTGTATTGGGGAAAAATACATTTTCAGCAGGATAACTACTACGTCATGAGTCCTATAGATTATGCACATGAAACAAACTCGATAAATCTTGGCTGTTTGTTGTCGATGCAGGAATAAGGTGTTTGCCTTGTTCCCATTTAATATCTAGGTCAGGGTCCAATGAGCAGTTGAAATCCCCATATATTATATATTATGACCCTGCCCTAGTGAGTTAATTGTCTTTTTAGAGCTTTGCGTAAAAAGGATATCTGGGAGTTATTAGGGGCATATAACGAAGTAATAGTGACCTGGAATCCATTCAACGTTCCCACCAAGATCAATAAACAGTCCAGATCATCCGCATATTTCTTGACCAATTGGAACATCCAGTCGGAGTGGAAAATATAGATGACCCTTTGGATTTGAGTGGGGAGAAGGAATGGAATTCCTTGGGATTTTTTTTAGAGTGTTGTTGAGGTGGCTTGCGGACGCAAAAGTGAGTATTCACAGCCTGTGATCTATGCTTTTCTTGTACCGCTAGTCGCCTCTTATGTGAGCTGTTCAAAACATTTTAAAGTGATATTCTGCCATGGTTGAGTTAAAGAGAGATAATAGGTGCTAGGCAAAATTAGGTCAAAATGAAACAAAGTATACAGTTAACGAAGTATATACAGATTGTTTTTTGTGGAGAAGGCAAAGAATATGACCAAAAAGGGAGTAAGTGATAGTACTAACCATGTATTTAGCCTGGGTGATGTATTGAGGAACCACCAAAAAATACCCATTAAACATAGTTTGGTGTCAATAACATGCTGAGGTAAAGATTTGTAATTTAAAAACAGGGTAATTTGAGCACCAACCAGGTTGGCATACTCAGTTGACCACTGAGTGCAGGCATAACCAACTGCTTCAAATGCTATTGTATAGGTTAATAATTGATCTGCATTTTATAGGATTGAAAGGCATGCGACAAAGTCCTTAGAGGATGATGAGGTAGGGGGTATTGCAATAGATCCCGGATTACATAAAAGTATTTATTACCGGGGGCAGAGCCTGGCTTCCTAGCAGGGTGGACGTGCTACACGATAGCTCCTGCAAACCAGCCACTAAAACGGGGAATATACCCCGAACCACCGCACGCACACCGCTAGGAAGGTGACTACAGAGTAGGGGAGACCCAGGAAAGCGTTTTGATACCACACATGTACCCGCAACTCACCGGGTCCCCACGATTCCAGCTTGAGGCCTAACTGTGATCGAGCCAGGGAGAGGCGGCCGCTCTCCTGGTTGGTAACCTTGCAGATAACAACCCTCAATACTCACCTCGAACCCCCCCCCCCTCTGGACCGGCGGGGGTCATCCCGGTCCTCGCCGGGGACGATAACCCCCACACCACGACCAGCACAGGAGACAAGACCTCAAGCGAGCCGAAGCAGCCCAGGCCCAAACAAGATGGCGGCACAGACACAGTCTATAAAGAACCGCACACTCAACAGGCCTCCCAAGTGCACAGGGGAGTTCTATGACAGGCTATGTGCCAGTCTGTGGACTAAGCTTCACACCCGGAGACAGGTCTTCGAGAGGGCGATAAAAGTGGTAACGGCATGGATCCGCCCGGCAACACGGCGCCAAATAGGCGGGAATCCCCCCCGTACCTCCACAGCAGTCCCTCGACAGAGCAGAAACCAAAGACCTGCACGGAGGGCAGTAGCGCCAGGTCCCAGAGGCGCCAGCACCCACACCCCCATGCTTTGGAAGGTGACTCACCAACAAGCATGACCTGCTCGCTCCTCAGCGGCTCCAACAACTCTCATCAAGCAGAGCGCTGCCCCACACGTGAGAACCCACAGAGCCGGCCACGACACTGACCGGGTGACAGCACGGCACCACGCCAGCTGGAAACACAGGCGGAGGTCCCCCCCACAGCCCAAAGGAGAGAAAGCATGGACTATTGGGAGAGAGGTGCTACCAATGAGACCCTCACAGCGGGACTTTGTGCTGACCTTTTGCAAACCCACCCATGATGACCACTTACCACGAACCGGCATGGGGTGAGAGAGACTGGTTCCCAGACGCATGACCCTCCTTAAGCATACCCTCTCCTTCAGCGTAAAAACTAACTGTTGGAATGTCTTGCCCCTTATTATAGCCTCAGCATGGTTATCATTTGCCACAACTCGTTCTATAATACCAGATTAACCTGCTTGTTTATAGGTGTTTCTCCCTATCATTGCCATAACTACACAGTTCAAATGAAGTTACTCATGTACACAGCAAGGCCCAGTGGTCTTTCACTCTAAGTTTACATAGCTCTTGTCACAGCATTTTAATTTTATGTTTAGAAGTGAAGCGAGGTCACGCTATGTTATGTGCATGCCCAAACATCGAAAATCGTTATTGTTCATTATATACTCCAATCTTAAAAAAAATTGTGCTAGCCTAAAAATGTATCTCTATGTTTTAACGTTGATAATGTGCCGGTGGATTGCCTTCGGGGTAGCCCATGCGCGACTATACTGAACGTATGCTCTATAAAAATAAAGAATGTAAAAAAAAAAAAGTATTTATTACCCAGGTATAGGGCTTAAGTTTGTCTCTTATATATTAATGTCGGTAGACTAATATATAATTCTATTGAAGTTCAAGTAGAATGTTTGGAATGAGTAATGGGCAGAGACATATTATAATGTGAGCGTTATGTAACATTTGCCACTGGGTGCTGAAGTCCGAATAAATAACCAGTTTTCATGTCAATAAGACCGTGCCACCTGTACTCCTATACCCAGTCTACCTAGCAGCAGATAAATTGCTGGGTATTGTTATACATTAGATGTGGTCATCGTGAGGGCAAGCTGCTTTAGTTGCGAGCATGGACGATAAGCCTATTTTTAGCAATTCCCTCATCTAGTGTTGGATCATCAGTGAAAATAATTAGGAAATATGCTATATAGGACAGTGTAAAGAACTGTTGTGTGCCTAAAATCATCAGCTCATTACGTTCAAACTCTGGAGCACCTACATAAGCCCAGTAACTGCCTAAAGGAACTACCGTATTCATATGAAGACATATAAATTTAAATCTTTCCATCCTACTGATTGGCGTTCGCAAGGCTTTATGAACTGTAAACGATCTCTATGCAGATTTCAAACCTAACGTATGTTTTGTTTTTGCCAGCGTAGGTGAAGTCATTACATATCTCCGTCTTATGCCAACGTGCCTAACCAAAGTATAATCGAAATAAACTTGCAAGTATGAAACTAAAAGATGTACATAATACTCATGAAATCGGTAGAAGTCCCTTTATAGGAAACGTTGCTCGTAGTATTATTATTATTATTATTATTGGTATTAATATAGCGCCAATTAATTCCGCAGCGCTTTACAATATTATGAAAGGAGGGAAATTTTACAATAAATGAGACAATTACACAATGACACAGTAACAATTGGTAAATGAGGACCCTGCTCAAACAAGCTTACAATCCAGATGAGGTGGGGAACAAAACCACAACAAGGCATCAAGGGTGACAGTCACCAAACAAGGTGGAAAAGTATCAGAACTGGAGGGGAGAGTATAGTGTGTTTTTTTTTTTTTTTTAAGGAGAGCAAGAGACAGATATAGATAAGTTACTCTGGGAGTCCGTAAGCATTTCTGAACAGATGTGTTTTGAAGGACTTCTTAAACAATTGAAGACTAGGGGAGAGTCTGATGGGGTTAGGCAGGATGTTTCAGAGGAAGGGAGCCGCCCACCAGAAGTCGTGCAAGTTAGCAGTTAAGGTGCAAACCGCAGCGGACAGGAGAATGTCACCAGCAGAATGGAAAGAGAATGAGAAGGGGCATATCTATGAATCAGTAACAAAATGTAACCGGGTCTAGAGTTGTTTAAAGCTTTATAGGCAAGGGATAGTATTTTGAATTGACCCCTATAGGATAACGAAAGCCATTGGATCGAGCGATGGGCGAGGTATGAGAGGAGTGATGGGTAAGAAAGATCAGCCTGGCAGCAGCATTCATTGCTGATTGTAGCGGGGCAGTTCGGCTTCTGGGGAGACCAACTAGGAGAGAATTACAGTAATCCATGCAAGAGATTACTAGAGCATGAACAAGCTCCTTCATAGCTTGATCTAGCCAAAATAATGCGCTGAGGAACAGGATGGTGAACCAGCAGTCTTTCACTCCATTTGAATCCTCGCTGGTGAAGGTCTCTGAGGTGAGTTGAATCCATTCGGGTGAAACAAGCCCTATTCTTTCAATTTCGCAAGGCCTACCTCAGGTTCCAGGATAACCATTTTCTTCCTGCCATGACACACCAGTAACTTTGTGGGGTAGCCCCATTTGTACGGAATTTTGTTATTGCGTAGGGTTTTAGTAACCATTATGAACTCCCGTCTTCGAGCCATAGTGCTTTTAGACAAGTCTGCAAAGATGTTGATGTATTGATAGGGTTCCGGTAAGGTAGGTAGTTTCCTTGCTGTTGTAAGGAGTAGATCCTTAGACTGAAAATAGGGGAATCTGACTATTGTATCCCATGTGGTTTGGAAGTGAAGCAGGGCGGCCATGGTTGGCGGTGAACCCGATCCAACTCCCAGACTGTATCCTCCAAGTTTGGGACAAGAGTCTTTATGTAGTTAGGCAAGTCCTCAAAAATGAATGTTGTTGCATTGTGACCTATTTTCTAGATCAGCTAGTTTATGTTTAAATTACGCTTATTCTTCTTCCAACATTTATCGCTTTCCAACCATTTCCAAATGAGATCTGCATAGTTCCTCTGTTTTATTTTCAAGTTGGCTAGTTCAACCACCTAGTTCAGCTAGGTCCTTGCGCAGATCTGTGGTAATTTGTCTGAAATCAGCCTGCAATGTGGCTCGAAACCGGAATGTCCTATGGGCAGAACAAATTCATCTCCGAATCTGAGGGTGCTTCTGAAAAAGGAGACCATGCCATGTGTCCTCCGGCATCTAGAATTTGCCTCAGGCGTCGTTTTGGCGCATCAGATCGCTAATTTTTAGATGTTTTGAGGATGCCATTTGGATGAGTGTGTTAGGCACAGTCATCTTGTCTCAATTTGAGTGTTGTTTGGACGTTATGTTGGTGCTTTGAGCTCGTTGGATCCCTAAGCTCTATTTTATGCAACTTTTTCCTTAGGAAGTTGGCCACGCCCCATCGCAGTACAATGTTAATACAAATATTGGATCTGAACCACCTTTTAGGGTGGAATCCATCTTATGCTGATGGTTTAGGTTCTCTCTGTAAGGGCACAAGATAGGGTAAAACCAGAATGAGAACTGAACATGGACCCACCGAAGGGAGAGCTATTAAAGTTATTGTCTATTGTCTTTCACCCTGTTCTGGTTTGTTTAATACACATACATTACATTTTAGACCTTGATTTAATATTTTTGAATAAACTTTTTAGATTTAATATTTTTGGGATAAATTCTTAAAATATTTTTTGACAGAATATTAAATTATAAAAAAATACATTAATATTAATATTTTTCAAAATATGGAATAATTTTAAAAACCTATCCAAATATATTAAATCAATCGAAGGTTTGGCAAACCAGTTTAACTGTTTTAGTTTTTTATCAAATTCTCTGATAAGAAAAAAATGTTTCTCACAAACAACATTGCAAACTCTATTGTCCAGAATATATAAAAACTACAACAAATACCATGTGCAATGGAGTGACATTTTTCTTTTCTTTGTCAGTATTAGCTAGAATTACATGCATGAATAAAGTAGCAGAAACAGCACATTTTAAGAGTTTTAACAAGTAGTTCAAAGGTTCACTGTATCCTGTTATTTGCAGTGCTTCTCTGCTATTATCTTTCTCCACAGACCGTGCCCAAAATTAGCTTACCAGTAATTACAACTTCTGATCCCAATTCGCACCCCCACCTCTACTCGTGCCTTTAATGCAGCCTAATGCAGACTCTGCAGCTGTTGGTGTATTATTATTATTTTTTTTTTTGCAAGCATGTTGCTTTTATTCTAAAAATATAGCTCATTGAAAGTGTTTCAGTAGCATTTAACATGAATAGTTGTTTTCTCTTTCTTTTAACATTCAAGCTGAAATTTCCTGTTGGCGATATTTTATGTTTACATGCTTTTGTATTTTCACCGTTCTTTTAATTTTTGGCCATATTTGCGGTGCAATACTACACTCTAATACCTGCCTTATCTTTGTCCCTTAATATATATATTTTCCAATATATTTTTAATTATACTATTAAATAAATTTGCATCTAAATATCCTAACATTGTGGATACTGAGTTCTTCATAGAAGCATATCGAGAGCCTGGATAGGCACCCAAGGGTGAGGTACATAGAGCCTATGTGGCTCCATCTTTGTGAGTTCATTCCACATATATTTTAAACTATTTATACTTTATTTTATGGAAAGCACTATGTATATCTCATTTGTTTTTCAGATGAAACTACAGTATTTATACTTGTAATAGGTGGTATATTTATACATTGCACCTTTTTCAGGTGAATCTGTGAATCTATTCTTACTTTTTCTTTAGGTGTTAAGGGATTACACCTTTTTCACACCCACGCTAATTGTTATATTTATATTGGAAGCTCCTATACAACCTTTTGAATATATTTGGAAGGTAGCATTAGCCAGAGAACACTTTTAAAACCCAAATCTAATAATACTCCTAGATCAATGTTTCCTCCTTCTGAGAATATGGGAAATCTTCCCTATTTTTTGTACCGATTATAGTAATCAATTTAAAACTATTACCCGCATCATACACAAACATTTACCTGTTTTACGTCAGATCCATTTTATAGAAAGCGCCTGTTGTGGTCGTGACTTAAATATGAATATTAATCTCTTAATACATAATAATTAAGCAATACAGAACAACATTAATATTTTTATAGTTCATGGTAATATGGTCGAATATGTGGATATGTATATTTAATATAACTATAATAAATAAACAGATCCTAGCAGAATGTCAATTTACCACAATAATTATACAATACAAAATTACTTACAAAAGGTTGCTAAATGTTTTACAAAAGGCTATTACAATTGCTAAATGTTACAATGGATTTATATTACTTACAAAGCCCCAGCCCTTTGGCTGGGGTTAAGTCAGAGCTGGTACTACATCTTAGGTCCAGTCAGGTACAGGCAAAAAAAGACAGAGTTTCTCCTACATCTGGTTTTTATTCAGTGTAAGTAGGCTGGCCTGTGATGTCACTGCCAGAAGCACATGTCTTCCTACACACTGCCCCTAGTGGTGCCTCCAAAGCATTACACTAAATATGCTTTCTTTATGCTGTAAAGTCATTAATTAATAGATACCATTACAGCGCCTTGACACAAAGTTTCAAAGCTCAGCTTGAAGAGCGAAGTCGCTTAAATCTTTATTAGCTCCAAGCCTTTTTCTATCTAGTCTCCATCATAAAACAGAAACCTGACTAACTTGCAAAGGTATGTTTAAATGTGGTCAAAAGAGATGTAACTATTGTGCTTTAACTAATAAAACCACACACTTCATCTCCTCTGTCGCTAAAACTGAATATGAAATCAGGGATTTCATCAATTGTTCCACGGAAGGAGTGCTATACCTGATCACTTGCAAAAACTGCAATAAACAGTATGTAGGGTAAACTAAAGGAAAACTAAAGATTAGAATAGCGGAACATATCCAGAGTATTAAACAAGAGGACATAGTCTTAAATTAGAGGGACAAAGGTTTAAAAATAATATCAGGAAGTATTACTTTACTGAGAGGGTAGTGGATGCATGGAATAGCCTTCCAACTGAAGTGGTAGAGGTTAACACAGCAAAGGAGTTTAAGCATGTGTGGGATAGGCATAAGGCTATCCTAATTATAAGATAAGGCCAGGGACTAATGAAAGTATTTAGAAAACTGGGCAGACTAGATGGGCCGAATGGTTATCATCTGCCGTCACATTCTATGTTTCTATGTTTCTATAAACATGATACAATTAACCCCTTCAGGACGGAGTCAATAGTGCACGTTCTGATCAAAACAAAACGTAAACAAAAACTGGAATTTGCGCTATATGTCTGTTCACCCGTAGTTCCCCTCTTTCAAATTATATGCACCCACACTTATTATATATCATTTTGTTCAGGAGAAACAGGGCTTTAATCTATCATTAACTATTCATATATGGAACATCATTTATTATGAATAAAAGTAAAAAAAACGTGAGAAAATAAGATTTTTTTTTTAAATTTGCATTTCCGTCTGACATTTTAACTGTGAATGTCATAATACTGTTAGGTTTTACTGCAATAAAAATGCACATATTTGTAATCAGCGATGTCTCACGAGTACAACAGTACCCCCCATTAACAGGTTTTATGTTGTTTTGGAAAGTTACAGGGTCAAATATAGAACATTACATTTTCAAATTGAAATTTGCCAGATTGGTAATGTTACCTTTGAGACGGTGTGGTAGCCCAGGAATGAGAATTACCCCCATAATGGCATACCATTTGAAAAAGTAGACAAGCCAAGGTATTGAAAGTGGGGTATGTTTAGTCTTTTTTAGTAGCCACTTAGTCACAAACACTGGCCAAAGTTAGTGTTCATATTTGTTTTTGTGTGAAAAAAGCAAAAAACTAATATTTGGCCAGTGTTTGTGACTAAGTGGCTACTAAGAAAGACTGGACATACCCCACTTGCAATACCTCGGGTTGTCTACTTTTGCAAATGGTATGCCATCATGGGGGTAATTCTCATTCCTGGGCTACCATACGCTCTCAAAGGCAACATAACCAATCTGGCAAATTTCAATGTGAAAAAAATGAAATGCAAGCCTTATATGTGACTCTCTAACTTTCCAAAACACCATAAAACCTGTACATGGGGGGTACTGTTATTCTCGGGAGACTTCACTAAACACAAATATTAGTGTTTTAAAACAGTAAAACATATTACAACAATAATATAGACCATAAAAGTGCAGTTCGCTTGTAAAAAATGCAAAAAACTTCACTTTTACTTAAAATATCATCGTTGTAATACAATTTACCAGTTTGAAACACGAATATTTGAGTTCAGCGAAGTCTCCCGAGTAAAACAGTACCCCCTATGTACAGGTTTTATGGTGTCTTGGAGAGTTACAGGGTCAAATATAGTGCTTGCGAATTAAATTCTCTGCACTTTCTCCCTGTGTTGTCATGCATGTCAATCAAATTTTAATTAATCAAATCACATAATTACGTTAAAAGATTATTTAAATATACATGTAGAATTTTAATATATATGCATTTATAGGTATTTAAATTCTACGTGTATACTAATGTAATCTTTTATGTAATTATATGTATTTATCTATATATATATATATTTGCGGTTATTTGTATTTTATATATATATAGATATATATAGAATGTCATTCTAAGTGTATTTTGTTACCGATATATATATATATATTAATAACAAAATACAGTTAGAATGAAATTACATATGCATATATAATTTATATTAAATTTTGTTTCAATATTTTATTTATTTATTTTATTATTTAATTTATTTATTATTTTAATTATACGTATTTATATATAATATATATATACATCTATTATATATATAATATATATACATATTATATATATATGTAACGTCATTCTAAGTGTATTTTAATATTAATATATATACTTATATTAATATTAAAATACACTTTGTATGACGTTACATATATATAATATGTATATATATTATATATATAATATATATACATATTATATATATATAAAAATATATTTAATTTATTTTTACACTTGTCTTTTATTTATTTTTTATACTTCCCACCAGCAGGGGGACTGTCTGATATTTCAAACAGTCCCCCTGCTGGCAGATCCACAGCCAGCTATAGGGGGCCATGTGATCGCTCTTTGAGAGCGATCACATGGCCCCCGGGGGCCTGATTTGCTGTGGGAGGGCTGCCTGGGCTGTGAGGCAGTCCTCCCGAAGCGGATCGCGGCGGAGGTAAGTACATCTTACCTCCTGGGGCTGCAAGCCGTTACGGCGTGCTATGCCGTCATAACGGCTTTAAAGCCCACTTAACCCGTGACGGCATAGCACGCCGTAACGGCGTTAAGGGGTTAAACATCAGTATTGAGACATTTTTAAAAATGTACTGGGGATCATATTTTTAATTTCAGGGTATACATAAATGTCATTTAGGCCCAAGATGGGGCAGTCTAGAGAAATTCTTACTTAAGAAAGAGATGTTTTGGATACTTAATTTACAAATAAAATTACCCCTTGGTCTCAATGTGGAATGGGATACAAATAACATTTTTAGGCACTAGCTAGAACCATTTTTCCCATTTCTTATTCTTCATGTCATTCATTTAGACTGTAAACTATTTTCCGGCATGTTAGGGGTTTTAAGACCACACATTCCTCGCTATACACAGATATATGTGGTTTGATTTATTAGGAGGCTTACCATATCCCTTTCTGTAACAAAGATCTTTAAAATTATACCTCAAATAAAGAGCTTGCCTTAACAAAGTACTTTCTGACATATTAGGGTTCTAAGTCCACACATTCTTTATCATACAGGTGTATGTGGTTTGATTTATCAGAAGCCTCACTTTCAGTGGACTCCTTTTAGATATCTCCAGCATTTTCCATGTTTGTTTATGTTGAGAAAGCACCAGTGTGGTGCGAAACGCGTCCAGTGTACTCACCTCATCTCTTTTGTTGGGTAGTGGTGCGGGTGGTCTCTCTCTCCTCTGGCAGCAGTAGGTATTGCTATCATTGCGACACTTTTTCATCTTATCCAATATTCCTATTTTTTTGCAAATCTGTTTCATTTTTGCCTGGATACTTGGAATATGATTAACATTTCAATTAATTGCATGCTGTTTGCATATTACCATGCCTGCCTTGATATTCATCATGGATGAAGACTGCCATGATACATTTTCTGCCATATTTCGTTTTTTGCACTAATTATCAATAAATGTGAATTTTTGCAACATATTCATTTCCTCATTTATTCGCATCGAAATCTACTTTATTCTGTGTATCCCTGAGTGTGGACCATTAGTTTATTCTATGAAGTATTGTATATTTTTGGGAAAGGTCCTGCACCGGACTTTAACCTCATTTAATATACAGGACTTTTGAATTTTCCTGTTATTTAATAAATCATTACTTGGAGTGGCGGCATCATTTGTGGATAGATCTCACTGCCCATTCACACCTTTTCTGTTCTATTTTTACGTTAAATTAGCTTGTTATTTAAAAGAGACTGTCTCTATAATCTCTTAAACAAGAGATTTTAAATTTGTAGATTCTTTATGACCTGGAGTTATCATATATCTACACAACTGACTATTAAAGCATTGGTAGAATACACCACCTGGTAGTCCACTAAAGTAATTTCCTTTAACTGATCTATTTGGATTTTGCCAAGGCATTTGATACAGTTCCACACAGAAGATTAGTGTTCAAACTCAAGGAAATCGGTCTCGATGAAAATGCTTGTTCTTGGGTAGAACATTGGCTTAAAAACAGAATACAAAGAGTTGTCGTTAATGGTAAATTTTCAAGCTGGACAGAGGTGGCAAGTGGTGTCCCTCAGGGGTCTGTTCTGGGACCCCTTCTATTTAACATTTTTATAAATGATCTTGAAGACCGCATTGAAAGTCATGTTTCAGTGTTTGCAGATGACACAAAACTTTGTAAAATAATACAATGTGAGCAAGATATTACTTTGCTGCAGAAGGATTTAGATAGACTGGAGGACTGGGCACTCAAATGGCAGATGAAATTTAATGTTGAAAAATGCAAAGTTATGCACTTCGGCGTAAAGAATACACAAGCAACGTATACCCTTAATGGAAGTGAATTAGGGATAACAACACACGAAAAGGACTTGGGAATTGTTATAGACAACAAACTATGCAACAATGTGCAATGTCAATCAGCAGTGGCCAAGGCCAGTAAGGTATTGTCATGCATGAAAAAGGGCATTCATTCTCGGGACGAGAATATCATTTTGCCTCTCTATAAATCACTGGTAAGACCACATATTGAATATGCTGTGCAATTTTGGGCACCTGTTCTAAAGAAGGATATCATGGCACTAGAAAAAGTGCAGAGGCGGGCTACAAAATTAATAAAAGGAATGGAACATATCAGCTATGAAGAAAGGTTAACAAATTTAAACCTATTTAGTTTAGAAAAACGTCGCCTGAGAGGGGATATGATAACATTATACAAATATATTCGGGGCCAATACAAACCATTGTGTGGAAATCTATTCACAAACCGGACTTTACATAGGACACGAGGCCATGCGTTTAGACTGGAAGAAAGAAGATTTCGTCTAAGGCAAAGGAAAGGTTTTTTTTACTGTAAGAACAATCAGGATGTGGAATTCTCTGCCTGAAGAAGTGGTTTTATCAGAGTCCATACAGATGTTCAAACAGCTACTAGATGCATACTTGCAAAGACAGAATATTCAAGGATATAATCTTTCAATGTAGGGTAATATGTGCTTGATTCAAGGATAAATCTGACTGCCATTCTGGGGTCAAGAAGGAATTTTTTGTCCTAGCTTGTTGCAAAATTGTGCTTCAAACTGGGTTTTTTTTTTTGTTTGTTTTTTTTTTGCCTTTTGGATCAACAGCAAAAAACAGGTGTGAGGAAGGCTGAACTTGATGGACGCAAGTCTCTTTTCAGCTATGTAACTATGTAACTATGTAACTACCTTTGCATTATCAATTTCTTTGGCCTTGGTGTTCCATCCTAAAATTAGCCTAATTTTCGCTTGGTATCTACTGTTATTATTCTCAAAATGGAACTAGAGGAAGTTAGCTGTTTATTTTGATAATAATTAAAGTTGTTGAAAGTTATTGCTGTGCTTCACATGTCTAGGGCCTATTATTTGGCTCGGGGTTGTGGTTTATTTATTTTAAATGATGAAATAAGAAATGGTCATGAATAAAAAAAAAAATTGCTAACACTGGTAACTTTACTTCAACATGTTGTAAGTATGTACTAACCACTAAACCTTTAAAAAGTTTAGAATTGGAAGAATACTTCTAGTAAATGCATCTGTTAGAAGTGACTCTGTCACCTCAAATGTACCTTTTTTTCGAATTTTTCCTCTTTTCTTTCCCTTTCAGAATCCGTTCTTCTTTTCTTAATTTCTGATTGATAGATCACCCCGTCACATATATACGTTTTATTTGTTTGTTCCTCTGCCGTTCGATTACTGAACCAAGCCCCGTTTTTTTCCCTTTTATACCCTCCCCACTCACCCCCTGTATACAGACCACCACCTGGCTCGTTAACCTTTCTGACCCTATTAACTCAAGTGTTTTCCTGGGTGCCCGCGATTTTGAGTGAGTGAATGCACGTTGTATAGGAGATGGCGGGACGCAGATGTCGAACGTCTGGAACTCAAATCTGACACACTATTCCGCAAACAACGCTTGATTTGTTCCGCCGTCTGCTTCTTTCCCAAATACACCAGGAGAACGCTTTTCGGGCAAAAGGTTTGCACAAACAGAAATAACAGTCGCTCCCTAGAGCCATAAAGGAACATTAGTTTTTGTTCTCACAGGAACTCCCGAACAGAGACTGGCCACAGCCTATTTCACCATGGAACTATTTTGGGCTTCAACCTCGTTGCCAGACAGTCAAAACTTTACCCGGATGGCAATTCTGTTCCACTGAATGGATCCGAGCGCTCTTTGGACAACTTGGGCTCTCTGAACCGGGCTATCCGGGGATATAAGATTTGTGGGAGTTCCTGGGGAAATTTAATGTGTTTTGGGGGTATTTTCTGTGTGGGTCTCTGTAACGGAGAGATAATTGAATTACTGGTCTTTAACTCAATTATCTCCCAAACACAGGGAAGCCGGGGAGGAGTTTGTATTGAAATGTATGGAGACCTAATGCTGGGGGTCTGTGTATAAACTGAGTGCACCCTGCCTGAATAAACCAGTCTACTCCCAGCATTAAGTCTCGACTAATGTCTCAGGGGGGAGGAGGGTAAAGCTATATCACACTACACAACTATAATCACTGAAGACAGCGCTGAAGAAGATCCAGAGAAGGGGACAGAACATACTTGGCGGGAGACTCGTGTCCCTACCCGTGTGGCTGCCGCACTGATCTTTCTTTCTAAAACATAAAATAAAGTAGGGACTACTTAAGGCAAGGTTCACCTTTTTTGGCTTGACAAAGTAAGTGACAAATTCCACTCTTTTGTCACAATTGTCAAGTGCAGGAAAAATATGCAAGACAATGTAGTCCCTACTTTATCTCATGTTTTAAAGAGAACTATATCAGAAATAAAGAAAAAGAACAGATTCTGAAAGGGGAAGGAAAGTTCAAGTAATAGGAGAAAGGTAAGTCAGAATTGACAGAGCCATTTTAATGTAAATCTTTCAGTTTGATTGTTTACAGTTCACTATTTAATGAATACATTACATTGTGTTTTACCACATATGTGACCAGTATGCAAACCAATACTGCAAAGAATTGGTATAACTTGATATAACTGTTTTTAGTTTAATAATCATTTTTTATTATTATTATTATTGGTATTTATATAGCGCCAGCATATATTGCATTTGTTATAGAGAGAAGAACCTCTTAATATAATAGCATATTCAATTCTAATATGCAACAGATATCAAAACACTGTGCTGGGTATTTTATCAATAAATGGAGGGGCATAATTTTAAATTGCATCTGAAAGAAATATTAGTAATAGAAACTAGATGTACACAACATGGCCAGATGGCTCTTAAATATAATGACATAAAGTCCAACATGTGTAGCTCTTATTCCAAATGATTTATTTTTCTAGGAAACACATAGCACATCACTACAAATGTTACTAATCAAAAATAAATTAGGTGGATCATATTTATAAAAATAGAAATAAAAAAATAATAATAATTCAATGTATCTATACTGGATATATTTATCTTATGGATAAATTATTTTGATCCAGTATCTAGTATTCCAAGAGTTCCATTCCTAAACTATCCAGGTGTCACTTCTAAAACAGAAAATATGAGAACTCTGAAAAGGGCAAAAGCTCATAAAATTCAATAGATTGCCTGCTTAGGACTCAGAAAAGTATTTCCCTCCCCCATTCCCCCCCCCCCCCCCTCCCCGTCCATTTGTGCCACAGCCCTGCCACAGAGTTTCAGAGATCAAGCCACATAGAGAGAAAATCACAGCCAACCCTTCACTGAGAGCTCAACCACACTACAATAAGTAAGTGGTATAGGATGGTTATGAAGATGGAAGATTTGAGCAGAAACCAACTGTGAAGGAGGTACAGATGGACACAAAAAAAAATGGAGCAGTGGTAATACACAGGGCCAGACAAGATACCAAGATAATGGATCTAAAACATTTATGCTATTGCATGTCTGCTCAAAATGTATCATTCTTTTTGGGAATTTTGAAGTACTATGAGTGCCTTCATTCACATTAAAGCAATCATTTTAAAATTAACATTTTCCCCATCTTTGCTACTATACTGACACAATGCATTAAAGCAAGCATGTCAAACTCAAAGGCTAACATGGGCCGAATAAACAAGGTTTAGGTTTATGTTGGTTGCAAAAAAAAAGAAAAACTTCAGTTTTCATAGAAACTTAGGTTTATTTTGAAAAGTAAAGTAAAAAAAAAAAAAAAGTCACTTAACTGACACTGGACGTCCTCATGTTTCTAGGGCATAGAAGTAAACAAAATAGTTAATTTATTTTAACCTCTTAGTGACCAGACCATTTTAAAATGTTCTTACTGTTAAGGACCAGAGCTGTTTTTACATTTCTGCAGTGTTTGTGTTTAGTTGTAATTTTCCTCTTACTCATTTACATATTGTATACCTTTTTTCTTGCCATTAAATGTTCTTTCTAAAGATACCATTATTTTCATCATATCATATAATTTACTATAAAAATATTTACTATAAAATATGATGAAAAAATGTAAGAAACACACCTTTTCTAACTTTGACCCTCAAATCTGTTACACATCTACAACCACCAAAAAACACCCGTGCTAAATAGTTTCAAAATTTTGTCCTGAGTTTAGAAGTACCCAATGTTAACATGTTTTTAGCTTTTTTTTTTTGGAAAGTTATATGGCAAGAAGTACAAGTAGCACTTTGCTATTTCCAAAATGTTCTAAATTAACGAAAGTTAAGCTATCTGTCAGTAATCCCTGAATAATCCTTCACATGTATATATTTTTTAAAAGAAGACAACCTAAGGTATTAAACCTGGGGTATTTTGACATTTTTCATGCAACCATTTTAAATCTATGCAAAATTAAAAAAAAAAATTAGATTTTTTTTTTTTTTTTACACACATAGCAATTTCAAATGGTGATATTTTAACACTTTCCATGCACTAATTCTACCACCAGTCTTTGTCAAACTTTTGGGTAATCATTTTTTTCTCACATTGTACTTTAGGCATGGATTCTCCGTTCCTGTTATGTGTTACTGATATAGAACACCCCAATATGTGTTCAGCAACATCTCCTGAGTACAACAGTGCCCCTAATGTACAGTTTTTATGTTTTTTTGCAAGTTTACAAGGGTCAAATGTAGGGTTTTCACACACACACACACACACACACACTCCCCCCCCCCCCCCCTTGAAACACCCTTGAGCTAACACCTGCCTTGACCAATTGAAAATTGTTCTAAAACTGTTTGACATCTTACCATGGGACAATGCCTGGCTGTGGTGGTTACTGATTGAAGTGTTACTTTAAGATGTTCACTGCAGTGAATTGACTAATAAATTGTTAAAGAGTTAATGATTTTTTTTTTTTTTTTACATGTGAAATAATGTTATAATTAACTATAATATTGGATCAACACTATTAATTTGTATTATGATGCAGACAACATATTTCTTCAAGGAAAAGGAAACATTGTCTGCAGGGATCTCTTAGAACAATGTGCACATGTGCATCTGCTTAATCTGCCTAGAAGGAAATATGGCCCTACAAATATATGAATCTAAAGACAAGAATTTGGAGTATGCTGGATATTTTCCATATGTTACTTAGAAGATGCTGTGTTATTTTATTATTTCTGTCCAAGGAAAGCAAACCTATCTGGGGTCTGATATTTTACATTATACATTTAACCTTTACAAATATATATTTTTTTAAGAGAGTCACCTGGTGCCATATGATGGTAAAATGAAACCAGTTTGATTCCTGTATAATGAGGTTTTCTGCAAATGAATAACATCCTGACTTGGTATGAATTGGTATGATAATGCAGATGTAAGACTGGAAGCACTGCCAGTGCCAGACAGAGATAGGTTAAGTGTCAAACCATTCTTAAAGGAACACTGAGGACAATATAACCATGATATCTGATTGATTGGTTATAGGCCCTCCATTCAGTCTTAAACCATTTTCGAGCAATTTAGCACTGAATGAGGGTCCCTGGCCAACCGCCGACTGGCCCATACTGCAGGAATGGTTAAGGCAGAGATTACACACAGGGCCGGCCTTAGGCATTTGGGCGCCCTGTGCAAAAAATCTTCACAGCGCCCCCCCCTCCCTACCCCTTCCCACACACCCTGTCACACACACACACACAGGCAGGCAGACAGCCATACACACACACACACAAACACACTCAGGCAGTCATACACAGACAGCCACACACAAACACACACACAGACATAGAATGTGACGGCAGATAAGAACCATTCGGCCCATCTAGTCTGCCCAGACAGTCACACATAGGCAGTCACACACAAACACACACAGGCAGACAGCCACACACACACACACACACACAGGCAGACAGCCACACACAGGCAGACAGCCAAACACACAGAGGCAAACAGCCACACACACACACAGTCACACACAGACAAACAGTCAAACACACACAGACAAACAGTCAAACACACACTGTCAGACAGCCACACACACACTGGCAGTCAGACAGACACACACACACACTGGCAGACAGTCACACACACACTGGCAGACAGTCACACACACACACAGGCAGACAGTCACACACACACACACGCAGACAGTCACACACACACACGCAGACAGTCACACACACACACACAGACAGTCACACACACACACGCAGACAGTCTCACACACACACACACACATAGGCAAACAGTCACACACACACAGGCAGACAGCCACACACACACAGTCAGACACACACTCACTAACAGACAAACACACTCACAGACACACACTAACAGACACATACACACACTAACATACACAGACACACACTAACATACACAGACACACACTAATATACACACACACTAACATACACAGACACACACTAACATTAACACATTTTTTAAATTTATTTAGACACTCCCCCCCCCAGCCTCCTTACCTTTGGGAATGCTGGGGAGGGGGGGTCTCTTCCTCCCTGGTGGTCCAGTGGCTGCTGGGCTGGGCGGGCGGCGCTGGCGGGCGGCTGGCGAGGGAGCACTTCCTCTGAGCTGTCTGCTCAGCTCCCTCGCGCGCCGCACAGTGAGGCTGGGAGCCGGAATATGACGTCATATTCCGGCTCCCAGCCTCACTCTGCGGCGCGCGAGGGAGCTGAGCATACAGCTCAGAGGAAGTGCTCCCTCGCCAGCCGCCCGCCCAGCCCAGCAGCCCGGCATGTCTGTTAGCCGCAAGGGCATTTGGGGGCGGCTTTTTTTGCCGCCCCCTGGAAAATGCCGCCCAAGGCAAATGCCTTGTTAGCATTGCGGCTAACAGACATGCCGTGTGAGCTATGCGGCCGCAGGGCGCCCCCTGCACCATGGCGCCCTGTGCGGCCGCACAGCTCGCACACCCCTAAGGCCGGCCCTGATTACACACTTCCTTCTAGCCATACAGATTTATAACTGAATGCAGCAGTGAAACTAACACCGGTGCTGCTGCACAGGGACACACACACTGGGGGGCCCATGCACTTAGTGCCACCAAATGTGTATTTCTGAACAGAGACCCAGTCGGACACAGTGGCCCCTTAGCCCCGTAATAATACTAACAATGCATTGGATAGTAAGTTATCTGTCAGCATCCATACTTCTGACGTATATCGTATGTTGTTTTTGCCAATTTGTATAATGTTAACGCCTTAATTGCTAATTACCAAATACATTCTTAATACTCTTTTATGTTTATTATATGTTTATCTCTGCAAACGTATCACACTGCACTGTAAATATTGTGCTATGTCTTTAGATATATCTATATTAATAGTATGTATGAAATATCACTTATTCTGCAGTTTACTTATATACTGAAGTTTGTTTAGAACCTAAATGTTCGCTTCGATTTTATGTGGCACTGTAGTTGAATGTAGTGGCAGATGGATACAAGATAAAAGAAGAACAAGTTTATCTGAAGTTCTGAGGGCATGTTCCTTGGCTAGATATGACTAAGCATATTAACTTCATTTAAAGGGATTCTCCAGTGCCAGGAAAAGAAAGCTGTTTTCCTGGCACTGGAAAATCCTGGAGTGCCCGCTTCCCTCCTGCCCCTATCCCATATCGCTGAAGGGGTTAAAACCCCTTCAGACATCGGCGCTGGGTCAGACTCCGCCGACACTCCTCCCCCGCCGACGTCAGCCGGGGGGGGGGGAGACCTAATGCGCATGCGCGGCAATGGGCGCATTAGACCTCCCCATAGTAAAGTATTATTCAAATGCTTTCCAATGGGGAAAATCTGACGCTGGAGGTCCGTGAGGATGTCCAGCATCCGATAACGGACCAAAAGTCTGTTAGGATTCCGGAAGCGCCCACAGTGGAGGGGGAGCTAGATTGGAGTGACCGTCAGGAGGTGGGCGCACAGCGCTCCCTCCTGCCAGTCACTCTGTGTAGCGTGGCTGAGTGGAGCAGTGCACGCTGCGGTACAGGAACATGTGTTTCCTGTGCCTGGCCAGCCTGAAAGGAAGAGCTCGCTGAGAGAGCACTTCCTGTCAGTCCGGCCGGGTACAGGAGGCTGAAGCTCCTGTATCACGATCCGCTCGGCCACGCTACAATAAATGTACAAAAAACACCGGGGCACTAAAGGGAGGAGGGTGGAAAGAAACGCTATGGGATATGGGAGGGGGAAAAGAACATTATGGGATGGGGAGGGGGAAAAGAATGCTAGTTATCTTTGGGTTCTCGTCCGGGATGGGCCTTATTGCGACGGTTGGTTCTGCCTTGCTTGGAATTTAATATTTGCTTTGGGTGCAGGTGCCAGGTGTGTCTAATGTATTGCCGACTCTCTGTATCTCGCTTCCAGTAGGATGAATTTCAGGAGGTGACTCCAGTGGCAGAAGCTTGTGGCCCTGAATGCTTCCTCAACCTCAGTTTCGGAACTTGACTGACTTGATTGAGAGGTCCCTGTCTCCTAAGTCTTGGGCAGCATATCTGACGGTGTAGGATCAATTTGGTTGGTCTTCTTCAGAAAGTAGATTGTTATCCACTTGGCCTTTCTTTCTGACTTGCGGCATCGAGGAACATCCAAGTCAATGGTACAGGGTATGTCAGCTTTTTCAATCATAATGCACTTCATGTGAGGGGAAGATGTGACTGAAGCATTTGTGGTTCAGCGGGTATTAGGGATGTGAATGGGGAAAAAACACCCTGTCCCCCCCCTCCCGAGCCCCCACCCGTGCTGCGCGAGTGGAAGCTTCTAACCTGAAAGGGGGTCCTATTGCCCACCCCTGGGCGGCGGATGGGAGCCCAAAATCAGAAAAATGGAGGGGTGACCTATTGTCCTCTCCCCCGGCCCCCACCCCTGAGCGGTGAGGGGGGCCCTAAATTACTTCAAGGGGGGGCTATTGTCCTCCCCCCTGTCCCCACCCCAGAGTGGCGAGTGGGAGCCCTAAAGTAAAATAATGGGGGGGACCTATTGTCCTCCCCCCCGCCCCTACCCTTGAGCAGCGGGTGGGGGCCCTAAATTAGAATAAGGGGGGGGACCTATTGTCCTCCCCCTGCCCCCACCCCTGAGCGGCGGGTGGGGGCCCTAAATAAAAACTGTAACCCCCCCAGGTGACTAGGGGTCCCCAAACACAAGGATCAGGGGGTTGCGCTGGCAGCAATGTTATCTGGAGTGATCGCTTCGGTGATATATGATGGAACCAGTTATACTGCTGATTCTGCTGATCCACGCTGGTGGTAATTACCAGGGTCAAGAGCACACAACGCAAAAAGGGGTATAGTGAGGTGAATGTCGCTTCAACATGACAAAATCATGATTCGTACAATGCTTGGGTGGATTGGTGATTCCTCATGTTGAACTAGAAGCAGATAACCAGAATTCTGTGTGTACTGATTTGGTACATCTTACACCTGTCAGTTTGGATACATTTAATATGGGGTTACAATCAAATGAATAGTGCCCGGACGGGCTTGGGGAGTCGCAGCCTGAATTTGGTTAATGACAAAGGACAGGCTGAAGAGGCTCTGGAAGAAGTCTAAAGTGTACCTTTCCGCTGGGTAAAAGCAGCAACGGACAGTATTTGGTTATGCTGGTTTAAATAAAGATGTGGTCGTTGCCCTTACCCACTTAACATGGTGTTGTGTTACTTATTGGGAATGGAAGGGTAACGGGATTTGGTGATCGAAGGAGTCAGCAGTCATGCACAGTTGCATTTGTGTTTAGCTGTGCTCCTTCACTTTCTGGTGACTTTCTCATATATTCCCAGGTGAAGAATAGAAAGAAAATCTGTAAAGATAGGTCACTAATAAGGACTGTGATTGATATTTTCTACTTTTTCCACCCTATGTCCTGAACAAAATGCTTTTAGTTTATAGGAAAAAATATTGCATACTTATTTAATTATTTTAGGGCATAGTTTTAGCATCTAGGGATATGTTAATCTGTCCCTGTTTGCTTTTGCTGAGCAGCAAAGACTTATCCTTAGACACAAGTTCATACTTGGGGGCATTTTCTCAATTGAAGTTCAAATAAACATTACTAAAAAATAAGCAAATTCATTGTAACCAAGGAGTGTTGCAAATTTATTTTGTATTTGCTATGGGCAGAGATTTTTCTATGAATATGTCCGTTGTGATGATTGTGTATTTCAAATATTTTGTATATTACTCACACACATAAAACACCAACACATTTCACTGTTAAAAATCTATGATATTTGGAATACTCCCAATAGATTTCTTTGACTATGCATTTTTTTATTGGAGTTATATTTAAAAACAGCTTGCAAAATCTGCAGATCTCTTGTGTGTCGCCTTTGCAAGTCCTCCTCTTCTAACCCCGCCCACACTGTACAATACCTTTCAATCACAGATTTCCCAATACAGCTCAATGAGAATTCTTTGCAAGGCAGGTGCTCTGGGCAATTGCTGCCTCTTGAGTGCAAATAAGCTACCCAAACCAGGACGGAACAGGACTTGTTGTCTGCTAGAATAGACAGAGGGGTGTTACCAGGTTAATTTGTAAAAGTGTCCATTTCTATTGAAATCTGCACTTTTACCAAAATGGGAAAAAAAAAGAGGTCACACTCTTCACACATAAAGCTTTTCAGCAAGCTAAAGTGCTTTAGGGGTCTGAAGTGTCCCTTTAAGTTGGGCATTACATCAGGATCCTCGGTGTAAGCCAGGGTAAGTAGAAATTTACAATAATTGTATGTAGGCCAACATCAATTTCATTTTCATCTTTGCTTTTTGGCCTTAAATTCAAAATTAACTTTGAATTCTGACAATTCTCACTTTAGTGAATAACACTATTATAGGGACACCACACTTCTGATTATTTTTAATATTATGTTGTCTTCTACCTTACGCGTACCTCCCTACTTTGACATCCCATCAAGCAGGGTACTGTTGGCTGTGGTAAAGTGGACAGGCCCACAAATTGAGCCACTGGCCTGTCCACTTTACCACACCCAACAGATCTGTAGAAATTCACACTAGACTGCTTGCCAATCATACAGGAAGGCCCAGTTAGGTACAGTAGAACAGGACTTTGAAATATGGACTGTCTTGCCAAAATTGGGACAATTGGTAGACACGCATTATGTTTAACAAGTATGTATTTTTGAGGTGAAAAAAATAGAATGTAGAAATCCATCTGCTGTGTTTACCTATGTCCTGGAACTGAGCTAGTCCATCTTGGCACCTTGTCAATCATTGCACTGCTTCTATCTGTCATTAAAAAACACAGCCTTTGCACCTGGATGTCCGCATAGAAAGAAAATAGAAAAAGCAAGAGAAACAAAAACATTTGTGGATTTTTATCCAATTATTTTTTAGATTGGGCATTGACCTTGGAAACCAATGGAATCAGTCAATACATTTTACTGGTCACTAATCCATTTTTACAGGTTTGCATAGCTTTTCAAACCACGCCTTCAATGCACTGTGTGTCCTGGCCTTGTCTGAACTGAACTGGATTGTGATGTCAACTGATAAATCTTTACTATATATCTAAAAGAAAATGTTATATTGTTTATTAGTCATAACTAATGAAATAAAAAAGCAGGTATCGGAAAGGCTTTAACCAGAACTAGAGACTTATGTAAAAGCGATATTTTTTTTCTGATCTCTCCATTGTTGTCAATAGTCCATAACAATAGCATGGACAGTGGCGTGTAATATTAGAAAGAACTGTAAGTGGTTTTAATAGATATTGCTGTTAGATACAAGGTGTTTTCTTGCTTTTGTTTTTTACACAAGGACTGATCTGTGAACCAGTTGTGCATCATATTATAGCAATGATTTTGGGTGAATGTTTTCCATTATAATAGTTAATCAATTATAACATCAGACAATTAAAATGTCATTAGATTTGAAAGAACGGCAACATGACTTTTACTTTGTGCTTGTGATGTATCTGTGTTCAAGTGGATAACGAGTGTCTGTTGCCAAATGGTTTGATGTTCTTCGGTTGCCAATTAACATCCTAGAAATCTGTGTCCGTGAACTTTCTCAATAAAAATAATACGTTTGTGCAAGTTCCACTTGCACAAATGTGTATCAGTCATGTCTTGATCCGTGTCCAAATAAGAGCCAGCTGCATCCCAGATTTTCCCAGAAAAACAGCTATCTGTTCAGTATTTAATTTTTGATCATCTAACTCAACCTCCACCTCTTAATACCACAATAAAACATTTCAGGATTGATGGAATAGCACAAGTACAGCCAAATATGCAAGCTAGAAGACAAACAGGAAATCCTTAAATCTGGACAACACAATAGACAGACAGTATGGTGTGATGAGCAATTTAAATACAATTGATGGTGAAGATGTCACAGCATAGTGGAGATAAACATTACAGTCACCTAAAGTGCTCACCATACCTAGCTGGAAGGGTATTGGTTCCAGTGGCAGAAATTATATGAAAGATAAGAAAGACAAAAGCTAAAATGGTGTGACAAAATTATGTAATAGATGGTAGAGGGAGAGCTTTACACAACTTTACAGGGACACTATAGTCACCAAAACAGCTTAATGTAATGAATCAGTTTTTGTGTATAGATCAGCCTCATTGCTCACTTCACTGCCATTTAGGAGGTAAATCACTTTGTTTCTGTTTCTGCAGCCCTAGCCACACCTCCTCTGGCTGTGACTAACACAGCCTGCAGGAAAACAAAATGGTTTAGTTTCCAATCAGATGTAACTTACTTTAACAGTTTGCTCTGCAAATTGAACTTTTATCACACACAGGAGGCTCCTGTAGGGTCTGGCAAGCTAGTATCAGAGCAGGAGATAAGACATTCTCAATTAAACAGAATTTAGAATAAAGGAAGTATAAACATTAGATGACTCATTACAGGTAGTGTTTAACCCCTTAAGGACACATGACATGTGTGACATGTCATGATTCCCTTTTATTCCAGAAGTTTGGTCCTTAAGGGGTTAAGAAGGTGGTGTAAGTCACATGGAGGAAGGTATGACTAGGGCTGTATAAACAATGTGATTTAACTGTGAAATAGGGAATTCAGCAGTGAGACTGCAGCGGCATGACCTATACAACAAAACAACTTCATTAGGCTAAAGTTGTTGTGGTGACTATAGTGTCCCTTTAACTATTAGACTATATTATATTTACTGTTGTGATTAACAAACATTTTATCACTGATAATGCAGGATTTAATGACATTATTCAGACATGATTTAGCAAATAAAGCAGAACCACTATGCATATACATAGAGTAAATCTCACATGACTACAGAGAATGTAATTTGTAATAAAATAATAAATTAATACTAAGAATGGGGTGATTGAAATATACAGGTGAAAGAGGTATGTTTAAAATTGACCTGTTATCTATTAATTGTAAGCGGCAAATCAACCTCAAAGGTAGGTATAGATTTAATTTAAACACAATTAATTTACCCTAAAAACAGCCAGAATCTCACAATTCCTAGCCTGTGAGTGCACTCTACAAATTGCATCACTTGAGTTGAGTCAGGGCAGCTGTGTGCCGCTAAGCATGGACTCTGGCAGTTTGGTGCATCTACACCAGCTGACACTCTCGGCCTATCACTGGCCACCATGAAAATCTTCCTGAATACTGCATCAGCTAGAGGAAGGAAGAGAGGAGGCAGAGCTCTGCTGGGGGCAAACTTTTGGGTTAAACCATTAGAGAATAGTTTGAGAATTCAGATGAAGTTGTCATGAGGGTGAGACTATTCCTTTAATCACTTATGGAGCACATGATGGTCTATGCCGTGGTGCAGGGCTTTAATGCCCAGTGATTGTATAGGCCATCATGTAGGGGTTAAATCCATGCTGGTACCAAGTAACCCTGGGTATCTTTTGATACCCGAGCGTCCCCTCTATTGTTTGGGGCTACAATTAGTGGCCCCAAACTGATAAAAGAAAAATGTGCCACGCTCAAATTGAGTGCGGCACAGTTCTTTAAGTAGATTTAAATACTGCGACTGAGAACAATCTCACTAAACCGCAAACATCTCCAATGTCAGCTACGGTAATTTAAAACATTGAATATCCGTTCAGCCTGGCACTGTCCCCCCTACTATGGGGAGGTCTCCAGGATGCTCATTAGACCAGTGATCGGTGCGGGCTTTGTCAGCTGCTCTCCCTCTCATGGTACACAGAGCCCTCTGTACTGTGTAAAATAGAAAATCCCTCTGCTGACTTCATTAATGACATCAGAGTGAATCCCTGGGAGATTGGATTAAGGAATGGGATTAAGAGGTAAGATTAGAGGGTGGGACTTGGATTGTAGGTGGGATCAGTGGCTGGATAATCGGTAAGATTAGGAGTTGGATTATGGGTCGGATTATAAATTGGATTAAGAGTTGAACTAAGACTTGGATTAGGTGTTTGATTAAAGGTTAGATTAGGAACAAAATTAAGGGCAGGATTAGATTAAAAGGTCTACATGTGGGGTATCATTGTACTAGAGAACAGTAGCAGAATAAACATATAGGGTGTTCTGCTACTGTTCACAGAATACGCATGTAGTGGGACATGTGTATACTGGGAATTTCCCCAAAATAAAATGTGTGAAAAAAAAACCTATAAAAAATTAACAAATTTGACATAGGTTTGGATAAAATGGTTAAATAAAAAGTATTAAAAGTATTGGTATATAAAAATATTGGGGTCTATGGAGCTTTCCACGAGAACGCGGGATTCTTCATAGATAAAGCCAATTCTCTGCAACCATCACTGGTGACCGATGAGAAGATTGACACTTCTAGATGGCTGTATCTCTGCTCAGTGTCTAGAAGTGTCAGGCAGAGGAAAAATACTGAGATTAAGTAGTGCCTACTTTATCTCAGTACATCTTTTGACTGGGTTGAAATTTCAATCAGTATGAGTATTTCATAAAGATTTTAATACTCATTTTGCAGGTGTGGTGGGGTGGCAGTGCCTCTTTAAGAAATTCCTTTGGTCTCTATCAAATTTGCTGTTTGGAAGTTTTCCTTATGACCTTCGCTAAGTTAAAGCTTTATCATTGACAATTATTACTAAGCATCTGTATACAGGACTAGCGAATCTGTCTATATTTTGCTGGCATATGAGGACAGTTTTGTACATGTCACCTCCCTTTAGTTTTTAATGCAAAGCAGCATCACAAATTGGTGCGAACAAGCATTAAATACTGTTTCATGGTACAGTGCATTCAAGAAAAACTCACTTTTTAAATCTACTTTGATCAATGGTGCAGCTTTATAGAGGATTAAAATAAAAGTATCATTCTACCAAGTAGGAATTTTGGAAACAACTCATGTAGAGAGACCTGTGATTTATTAAAGGATCACTATAGTGTCAGGAAAACAAACTCGTTTTCCTGACACTATATCATCCTTAGGACCCCCCACCCTCAGGGCTCCCCTACCTTGGTGCTGAAGGGGTTAAAACCCCTTCAGCTACTTACCTTAATCCAGCACTGGGCTCCCTCTGCGCTGGTGACCTCTCCTCCCACGCCGACGTCAGCTCTTCTGCCCGCGCGCACATTCAAACAGTCCATAGGAAAGCATTTCTCAATGCTTTCCTATGGACGTTCTGAACGCTGGATGTGATTATCGCATCCAGCGTCGCAGAAGCGCCTCTAGCGCCTGTCAGGAAGACAGCCATTAGAGGCTGGATTAACCCTGCAATGTAAACATAGCAGTTTCTCTGAAACTGCTATGTTTACATCTGGGGGACCTGGCACCCAGACCACTTTATTGAGCGGAAGTGGCCTGGGTGACTATAGGGTCCCTTTAAGTTCTCCCCTTCTCTACTATCCACACTGCTGAAGACATTGTTTGATAAAACTGAAATTTTTTAAAGATTTTATTAAATGTTATTGCCAAAGTTTTTAATTTTCTACTTTAAGTAAAATTTAAATGGTATATCTTCCTAAAAGGATACTTATGATTTGTTCTAACACAGGAGCTGGTAAACCAGAAAAAAAAAACAGAGGACCAACATATATGGTATATATAGGAATTCTAAGGGTAGGCAGTATATTAATCTATTAACAACTGTAAAACATCAAGCTCGAAGGTGTATACATGATCCCAGGTCTAAGCCATGCAGAGTTCAATCAAGAGAACTTCAGTCTTGTTAAAGGTAAGCTGACGCTCTCAGCCAATCGGTGACTCCCCATTCACTAAACTGGCTTGAGAAAGGTACGCTTCTTTCCAAGTCAGTTAAGTGAAATAGGGAGTCACTGATTGGCTAAGCACATCAGCTGAGCGTTCTCAGTTAATCAACGGCGCTCCTACCTGGCCTCACTCCACACTTCCTGAATCTAAAAATTCAGAAGCTGCATGCCGCCTGGGGAGGAGTGGACATTGCCGCTGGAGGCCACTTTGGGGTTAAACCCTTCAAGAACGGTTTAACCCTGTAAGGTAAGAGCGCCTCCTGGCACCATAACAACTTCATTTAGATTAACTTGTTTTGGTGCCTGGAGTGTGTATTTAAGCTGAAAAACAAACTTGATATCCTGCCAATCACAGTAATTATCTGCTGATGTAAACCATAGTGGAAGACAAAGGAGAATGTATGTGAGAAGGTCTAATACAATGATAATGAACAGACACTTGTGTTAGCAGACCAATTACCGTATTTTTCGCTCCATAAGACGCACTTTTTTTCCCCTCAAAAGTGAGGGGAAATGTCTGTGCGTCTTATGGAGCGAATATGAAGCTTTACTTACCTGTCTTGCAGCGTTGGCCGGCAGCACAGGGCGCACCGCGGTAGTGGAACTTGAATTTCATGTTCCGGTTTCCGGCGGGACTGAAAGGAAGTGTGCACAAGCTGAGTGCGCACTTCCTTTCAGTCCCGCCGGAAACCGGAACATGAAATTCAAGTTCCACTACCGCGGTGCGCCCTGTGCTGCCGGCCAACGCTACAAGACAGGTAAGTAATTATGGGACAAGGGGAGGGGGACAGTAAGGGGGGGGGGATGAAGTCTATGGAGGGGGGGGATGAAGTCTATGGAGGGGGGGGGATGAAGTCTATGGAGGGGGGGATGAAGTCTATGGAGAGGGGGGGATGAAGTCTATGGGGAGGGGGGGATGAAGTCTATGGGGAGGGGGTGGATGAAGTCTATGGGGAGGGGGTGGATGAAGTCTATGGGGAGGGGGTGGATGAAGTCTATGGGGAGGGGGTGAGATAAGGTCTATGCGGAGGGGGTGGATGAAGACTATGGAGATGGGGGGATGAAGACTATGGGGAGGTGGTGGATGAAGACTATGGGGAGGGGGTGAGTGAAGACTATGGGAGAGAGGAGAAGACTATGGGAGGGGGGGACACTATGGGACAGGGGAGAAAAAAATATATTCTGTACAAACTGTCCCATAGTAAGAAACACTATGGGACAGTTTGTTCAGAATATTTTTTTTCTGGGTTTCTTCCTCTAAAAACTTATGGTGAGGTGCGTCTTATGGAGCGAAAAATACGGTAGTTTATGTCCTAACTTGAAAAAGGTGTGAATAATCTATTGTTCTCTTTGGTGACAAAGACGCTTTAATTCAGCTGACGCAGTTATAAAGGAAGACCAATATACAATACAAGTCAGATTAGATTCTGGAAGCGCCCCCAGTGGCTGTCTGGTAGAGCTGCAAGTTAACCATTCTAGATTGTCTGGAACTGCAATGCTTTACATTGCAACATTAAGTGCAAAAGGGTCACAGCACCCAGACTACCTCAATTAGCTGAAGTGGTCTGGGTGCCTACAATGTACCTTTGACTACATATCTATTATACTCAATGAGATTCTGTTGGATGGCGGTGGTTAAAATATCCATCTGATATAAGGGGATAGTGAGGCAACTACTTGATAAACAGATTATATGGAATACAACTCCTATCAATCTTACACAGTGGTTGTCTGGGCCTAACAAGAATTTCAGTCCACAATTGCTTTATAGAGTAATTCAGCATTTTAATAAATTCATATAATGCACAAGATTTAACACTTCTCCATGAGAAGCATTGGATTGGCAGAATGTGGTACATGCTGTGCATTGGTCACCAATGCTTCTCTTTGAAATCAGCATGATGATCTCACAATGGGTGTTTTGGGTTGCAGTGAATAGAGCTTCTCAGAGCTGGATTACAAGTAAGTACAATTTTACTTTATTTTGTTGTTTTTTTTTAAAATAGGGGAAGCTCTAAATCTAAAAATAGTAAATAAATATATGTATGTGTTTGTTTTATTTATTTATTTTTGTGAATCTCTTTTTTTTATAGAGGCAGATTCGAGAAACAATTCAATTAAACAGGAGTTATACCAGCAGTGTACACGTATAGCCAGGGCCGGATTAAGAGCACAGTGGGCCTGGTGCTGACAATTATGATGGGCCTAATTACGGAATCTTATCGACCAAAAACACTAAAAACAGTCATACCTCCCAAGCGTCATGTATCTGATGGAGATGGTGCTGGAGGGAAACTCATAGGATGCAGCTATAATAAAACACATACTCTATGCTAATCTCTCTCTAATTTATGCTTTCATCTTTCAAGTAAATCCATAACCCCTAACAGCAGTGTCCAGTGAAGAAGGAAGTCAATGGGCAGGGTAAAAGGGTGGGACACTGGTGCGAATCACGTGACAGACCTGCCAAAAGGGGAGAACATGCCCAAAAAGGGGGCATGTCTGTCCAAAGAATTTGAAGGACAGTCTGGCATGAATGCATGTCAGGCTGCCCGCCAATCATGCAGGCATACTACGCAGGCAGCACCCTGAGCTTGACATAAATGCGTCTAAAGATGCGCTCACTCCACACTTTCTAAGGACTGTCCCCTAGCACTCGCTGGTCCACTTGTCTCCTTACTTTCTTACTAGCAGGCAGAAATTCCTGGTATATAGTCTGAGACAGAGAAAAGGTGTATGTAGTGAGTGTAGAAGAAAGGGGACATGCCACAGTGTTAGAGAGACCAATGTCTGCATTACCTAAACTCCTTTTATTGTCAGCCAGTCCACACAAGTTTTGTTCCCATACATCCCTCTTAAGCTCCCGAACTTAAAGGGACACTATAGTCACCAGAACAACTACAGCTTATTGTATTTGTTCTGGTAAGTAGAATCATTCCATTCAGGCCTTTTGCAGTAAACACTGTGCTTTCAGAGAAAATAACTCCACTGGCCGCTCCTTAGATGGCTGCTAGAGGTGCTTCCTGGAGCAGTACTGCCTATTGTGCAGCACTGCTATTCAGTGTCTCCACCCTCTGCATGCAGACACTGAACTTTCCTCATAGAGATGTGTTGATTCAATTTATCTTTATGAGGAGCCAGGGCTATGTTGGACTTGTGCTGGCTCTGCCCCTGATCTGCCTAGTTGACAGTCTCAGCCAATCCTATGGGGAAGTATTGTAATTTGCTCAGACCACCACTTCTGATGATGTCAGCAGACAGTCAGTTCAGAGGCAGAGCCAGCAGCTGCAGACTTGAATACAAGTTATATTTTACTACACTTAGGGAGGCAAGAAGGGGCCAGGGTGGTGGTTTTAACATAATAGGGTCAGAAATACATGATTGTGTTCCTGACCCTATAGTGCTCCTTTAACCCCTTAAGGACCAAACTTCTGGAATAAAAGGGAATCATGACATGTCAGACATGTCATGTGTCCTTAAGGGGTTAAGCAAGAGTATGTGAAGAGTAGTTAGGGTTGCCACCTTTCTTGGAAAAAAATACCAGTCTTAATCATTTGTATAATCACAAGGAGTGATATCAGAGAAAATTATGTAAAATCACCAACAAACTACTCAGTTTCATTCTGCTGTATAGATGGATTGCTCCCAATGTCTCCCGGTGTCTCAGTCTCGCAGGTCACCCGGTGTCTCAGTGTCCCTATGTATCACAGTGTCAGTGTCCCCATGTCGCCCAGTCCCCTAGTCTCCCAGTGTCCCAATGTCTCAGTGTGACCCCATGTCACTAGGATACTGAGGACACAGTGAGACCCGGGGACATTGAGAGATATGGGGACACTGAGAGACCCGGGAACACACAGACATGGGGACACTGGGAGACATGGGAACACTGAGACATTTAGGGAAACTGGGAGAAATGGGGACACTGAGACACTAGGGACAAAGACACTGAGAGACATGGGGACACTGAAACATTTGGGGACACTAAGACACTAGGGACACAGAGACATGGGAACACATACACTGGGAGACTAGGGGACACTGGCTGGGAGACAGACACTTGGGGACACTGGAAGACATGGGGACAGTTGTGGACATAGACATGGGGACACTGGGACATATAGGGACACTGGGAGACATGGGGACACAGACACTGGGAGACTTGAGGACACTGAGACACTAGGGACACTGGCTGGGGGACATGGGGACACTGGGAGAAATGGGGACATAGTGTATCCGTGTCTCAGTGTCTCCCAATGTCCCTATGTCTCACAGTGTCCCCATGTGTCTCAGCGTCCCCATGTTTTCCTGTGTCCCAATGTGTCCTAGTGTCTCAGTGTCCCCTAGTGTCTGTGTCCCCATGTGTCTGTGTCCCCTAGTGTCTGTGTCCCCATGTGTCTGTGTCCCCTAGTGTCTCAGTGTCCCCATATGTCCCCATGTGTCCCTGCTGCCTTTCCCCCATCCCTCACTTACTGTAGAGCTGCTGTCTGGACTCTGTGCCGTGTTACTGCTCCCCCATGGATCAGTGAGTAGTAGAGAGAGGCAGGGATATGCTGTAACTTCCTATCCCTGCCTCTCTCCACACACAGTGACCCCTACTGGCCGGTGCTGGTATTGCAGAGTGATCTCCATTTATTCTGAGAAAAATACCTGCATTTGTATTGCCGATATTACTGCAATACCGGCACGGCCAGGCACACTCAAATACCGGCTGTGCCAGTAAAATACCAATCAGGTGGCAAACCTAAGAGTAGTGAAACATTTTTTTTTTTCTTTTTTAAATGGGCCTATTCCATGGGCCTGGGCCTGGGCCTGGAGCTGCAGCTCCATCAGCCCCTATGTTAATCCGGCCCTGCGTATAGCAGATCTTAGCATATACAACCCCCCTCAAAAAAACATGAATACGTCATCACATATAGGCACACAAGAATTAACTCCTAGGTAGCACAGCCTCATTTTAAAATAATAATAATAATAATAATGAAACAGGCTAGGTATGCATGAGTTAGGTAATAAATCAGGCAACAAACAGTCCCAGATGCAAGAAATAGTTACAGAAAATTAAAGGACCACTATAGGCACCCAGACCACTTCAGCTCAATGAAGTGGCCTGGGTGTCAGGTCCCTCTAGTTTTAACCCTGCAGCTGAAAACATAGCAGTTTCAGAGAAACTGCTATGTTTCACTGAGGGTTAATCCAGCCTCTAGTGGCTGTCTCACTGACAGCCGCTAGAGGCGCGTCCGCGATTCTCACTGGGAAAATCACAGTGAGAAGACGCTGGACGTCGATAGGAAAGCATTGAGTAATGGTTTCATATGGGATATTTGAATGCGCGCGTGGCTCTTGCTGTGCATGCGCATTCGGATCTGACATCGGCAGGGGGTGGAGAGTTCCCCAGCACTGACGAGCCCGGCGTTGGAGAAAGGTAAGTGGCTGAAGGGGTTTTAACTCCTTAAGCCCAGCGGGAGGTGGGTCCTGAGGGTGGGGGGACCTAATGACCCTATAGTGCCAGCAAAACGAGTTTGTTTTCCTGGTACTATAGTGCTCCTTTAAGCTACATTAGCGGTACTAGCAATCTGAGAACTGACAATTATCTGAATTTTAAGGTAAAGTCAGGCTGAGTCAAAATAGCTAAAACAATTAGTACTATAATGCCACTGGGCGTTAAGAAAAAGGGGGGTGGGGGGAATAGAAATAGAAATCCCTGCAATACGTACAGAGTAATTGCTAGTATTTATGTTTTAACTTAGACAAGCAAGGCATTTACTAAAAGGGGAATTGTTGTGAATTCAAACAGTGCTATTAATTAAAGTGAGAATTCCAAGTGAATTCAAAGAGACTTTTAAAGTTTAGTCCAAAGTAACCAAACTGGATGCATAGCCGATTTTTTCTTTTTTTCCAGATTTTTTTTCTATTCAGCTATTTTGGCCTTAAATTTTAAATTCACTTGTAATTGACTTGTTGTTTTCACTTTAGTGAAAATCCCTGAAGGTGAATTCCCAGTGGATTTCACGTTTTACACTAAAGCTTTTGAACTGGAAGCATAGTTAACTTTAATAATTTTTTTCAGATTTGTCTATTTTCACCATAAATTTGAAATTCACATTGAATTCCCAACAATCCCAAAGTTATTTACTAAAGTGATAATTGCTAGAAATCCAAGGTGAATTTCAATGTAATTTCAAAATAGATAATGTGAACACAGAATTTAAGTTTTCTAAGTCGGCTATTTTGCCTTTAATTGTGTAATTCACTTTCCTGGCAACAACCACGAGAGTGTTCTTTTAATTAAAATAACCTTGTCTTTATTTTTAAAAACAAAATATATATATAGCGAAAACAAGTCCCCACTGTTTGCGTGCTGGGAATTATGGGCAAATCTTCCAAACGGCTGATATTTTTAAAATGATGTTATAATTTGTTCAGTGTACCAACTGTTATCTTGCATTAGCTTTAAGGCTCATTAGTCATAAGTCGTTACTGTCAGTGCTCAGCCCAAGGCATCTTTGTGAGTCCTGTTGCATCCGTGTTCATTTTATTGAATTCTTTGAATAACTGATTATTATAAACTTTAATGAAAACACACGCACACCTGTGACACTGTTTTAGTATTCTAGGTGACTGATTTTCATTACTTTTTATAGTGTGCCAAATGGCCGATAATTTAATTATATATCTAGAAAAGCATACGGTGATAACATACACAAAAAATATGCTGATATGGTGGTGACAGCAGAACTTTCAAGGGTTACTCCAACCACCACCATGATCACTTCTGCTTTTTGTAGTGGTCATGGTGGTAAGAGTCTAGATGTGCAGTGTTTCTGCTTGAATCGCTGCACGTCTGGAGATATTTTTAAGTTGCACCCCAAGCACACGTGGCTATGTCCTGGGCTGCCCAATGTCAATTCTATGCATACGCTGTCTGCCCACAGATGTAAAAAAGGGAGAACCCTTTTGTTCCCTCCCACCCACTCTGAGGGAATCCTACCAATTCCATGTGAAGATTTTGTAATTGCCCACCCTCCCTCCTGCTCCATTCCCTCCTTTCCCCCTCCCCTTGATGGCTCAGAGCAGGCACATATGCTCCATGCACTTTAAATTCTCCAATCAAAGGCTTCTCAATGAGAATCCTTTGATTGGACCGCTGCACAGCTACCGTGATTGAGGTAAGTAAATCTTCTTAAATGTCCTTTCAGCGTTTACTTTGGGGGAAACAGAATAATACCTATAGCACATTATTCCATATTACACAAAAACTCCATACAATAGCAGCTCCATACGAACAAACCCCTCCAGATAAGTCAGGTAAATATTGTTGTGTAACAATATAATTCGTGGTTTTGTTAGCTCTATTGTTGACATTGTTCTGCTGTCTAACCAAAAAAGTAAGACTTTGATCTCTCTACTTAAAACATTTTCCAATTGTTGAGCATGGTTTTAGCCCAACATATATTAAATGTCAAACTGCCGGTGATTTAGTTTGAAGGACTTTCATGGTTAAAGACAATACAAAAACAGTCATTGCTTCTGAGTCTGTAAGCACAATGTGAATAACAGAAGAACTTCAAGATGTATCACGTTAATATCCTCAATTCTAGTGTACCATAATACAGATATTTTTGGAGTATTGTGTAATGCGTGTCAAGGTTCAGAGGTCTATTTACACACAGTGTATGGAGTTGGGATAGTTGGCGTTCATACCATGCAGTGTCATTTGCATGCTGATGGTCTGTATGATGCCAGCTTGTTCCAAAAACGCATAATTTAATGGAGTGGCTCTGAATGTCGCTGTGTGACATTGATTGCCTTCACATGACGTGTTTGCTTGATGTTTGTTAATTCTGGTGCCTTCTTGTCTACGTTTAGACTTTCCACACCATTTAAGAGATTACTGTGTTTCATACCTCCCAAAACTGGGAGGTATAAGATTGGCGCAGGTGGGTGGGCTTGAGGTGGTTTGCCAGTGACGTGACTCTTGTCAGTGGTGTACCCCTAATGGGTGAGCCTCTTTGTAAAAGGGATGAGCATGCTGACTGTCTGGCCTGCCTGGCTCACTGTTTGGCCTGTATGGCCGGCCTCTAATCTTTAGGACCTGCAGAACCCTAATGCCTGTTCACTTCAGGGAACTAAATCGGGATGTGGGACAGGACCACAAAATCAGAACTGCCCCGATTTTATCGGAACTGTTGGGGGGGCCTGGTGTTAGTTTATGCCCAGCCATTTTTGGTTTGGCAATGGGATTTTCTATCATTTTCCTACTCCTGCATGTAGAGACCTTACCTGTCTATTCTGGTGCACTTGGTGAATTAGATATCAGAATACTATTCTTCCTGGGTTCAATGCCATAAACATGGTCAGAAAGACACCTTGGTTCAGCTGAAACATGGCATACTAAGAAATTCATACATGCCCTAATATGGGAGAAATGTATCAAGGCAAAACAGGTGCTGTTTTCTGTGCAAAGAGCTAAAAGCTGAGATGCCCTATGTCTGGTTTTCATGATCATTGTTACTTTTTTTACCCACTTGTAGGCCAGGTCTGCCCAGAGTCATATTAAAATCAAAAATAATAAGAGGCAAAAATGAAAGGAAATACCATGATGGGGAGGATGGATAGGATGGAAGAAAGATAAGGGGGGCTGGGGCATTGATTGGAGCGAAAATCATAAACAAAAATAGTTTTTATGTAGTACATCCCCTCTTAAAACATATATCCCCTCTATAAATGATTTAAAAAAAAAAAAACACATTATGGTGCAGTGTATTTAAATCCCTTATGTGATCTCTGTGTAGAATGTAGAGCGATCTTCGTTTGGCTCTTTATATAGCGCAATATACCTGTGATGGATAGAAATTAATGTGAGTAAAATGTCTATTTTACTCAAAATGGCTGCTAGAGCACCCCCTCCCATCGACCAAGACGCTTGTGTAGTAAGATGGCGTCTCCATCTGGAGCTACACCTAAGACAATGATGACATCACACCCTGGAGGAAGTCCATCAAGATTAAATGTTTACTTTACTAAAACACCTTACACTTAACCAATTGAAAAGTTCACTTTCTGTATTTGCACACGTTGCATTCGTTTGCCTTTTTAAGGGGCTACGCCGCCCCCCTGATAATACACTTCAAAGTTTTCATTTAACTGAACCTGTTGTCAGTGTGTGATTTCTTCAGCGTGCACGCATCATTTCACTTTAAATATTTGGACAGGGGCAGATATTCAAGCAAACACTTGGTTTGGTCTAAAACATACCCATAAACCATATAGCCTTATTCAGCACTGAAATAAATGATAAGTATATATATGGAACAATATCATACAGTTGTTGAAAGACACCACATTTATTGTATATTGGAATAAAATCTA
The DNA here is from genome assembly GCF_036172605.1 of Pelobates fuscus. NCBI lineage: Eukaryota > Metazoa > Chordata > Amphibia > Anura > Pelobatidae > Pelobates > Pelobates fuscus. The sequence continues at coordinate 314,547,717 of NC_086320.1, read as the reverse complement.
TGCACTCACATTGTGCTATAGTGGACATACATGACAAATCTCTCGCAATAGCATATTATAGCATATTATAATGAATGCAAACATCATCCCCACTGCTGCTTGGCACAATAACGGACCCAGTCAGTATGCGAGTGCCAACAGAAACAATTTCTGTCTTCTGTTTTCTTTTGCAAGGTGCACCAGCAGATATCAGGACATTTTTAAAGATTGAGTGTTGATGTCAGGGTACAGACTATGCAAAGGTGATGACATCTTCCTCGAGGCATTTGTCCTTATTCTGCCTTTCCTTCGTTTTTAAGGCCACCCGGTCAAATCAAAATGTTCTCACTTAATCAAATTTACCCTCTCTTCTTGAATTATAATTATCAATATAAATTGCAAAATATATTGCCTTTTATCCATACTAAAACAATCTTTATAAGAAAATACTTTTTTGCCAATAGACTGTTGTTCTGAACTATTCATAAGGAAAAGGGTTTTTCACAAAACTCCAAATGGCCCTATACCAAACAGTGCAGAACTGTCTGGTGCTATTAGGATCCGTATGGAATACACAATCTGGACATTGCTCACACTATTTTACAATGTCAAGATTTTGCAGACAAGGCTCTAAATGAGCATGAATATGGTCCAAATTTTAGCCAGACCAAACACTGCCAAATGGCTGAAATCCAGACCTGAATTGTTAAAAGTTGAATTTTAAAAATCCAAACTAATTACTGCCAGTGGGCAAATACAATTACAATTATTTAAATAGTGCCAACATATTCTGCAGCGCTGTACAATAGCTAAACCAAGACAAACAATTCATTCTGACACGTTTTGACATACGGGAAGAGTAGGTGCCCAAATGAGCTTACAACCTAAAAATAGTAAAACCACTCTAGGTGGTGCCCTATATATGTATATATATATATATATACATATATATATATATATATATATATATAATATAATAAAGCAAACACTCCACATATTTTCTCAATAGTGTAGAAAAAATATATTTTATATGTAGGATGAAGAAAAGAATCGATACTATTGTAAACTATGAATAGAAAAAGATAAAACCTGATTACTCCTCTATATTCATCTAGACCAGTGGTGCCTAAAATGTAGATTCCCAGATGTTGTCGAACTACAAATTCCATGATCATTTGCACACCTTTGAAATGCCTTTGGTATGACAAAGCATCATGGGAGTTGTAGTTTTAAAACAAATGGGGATCTACCTTTTGGGTAACCCTGATCTAGACATAACATTATCAATTTAAAATATAATCTGCTACAAGTGTACTTACAAGTTACTACAAGATCACACATGTTGCTATTATTGGAGTCTTAACACTTCTCTTTGTGATTTTCTTTTGGTTATGCATGTTTAAAATGTTATTAAAATATTTAGCAAAATGCAAACTGTTCAGATATGTAATGGAGAGAATATACCAACTTCTACAAGAATTCCCTTCTTTATTTTAGGCTGCAGTTAGAAGCTGTACACAGAAAACGTTTATACAGACATGTTAAATATAGATATTTTGGCATGTGGTTTAAGTTATGCCAAGTCAAAGAACTTACTGAAAAAAAATGAAACAGAAGCAAACTCCATCACTATCTGATGTGAAAAGCCTATTTGTTGAGCCATCTCTGCCACATTTAATGTAAAAATATATTTCCTGGAATAACAGGCAATAAACTCAGCACACATTATTACATTTGGAAATAATTAAACACATATAGCCGAATATAAAGAACAATCTAACCTGGCATTTCCCATGTCTGATAAAACACGCACGGATTCATTAAAGGGAAAGTAAATCTGATTTATGTATATATATATATATATATATATATATATATATATATATATATATATATATATATATATATATATATATATATGGATTAAAGCATAAAAGTGTGGTAGTCTTATGTTTTCCATATTGGAGACCTGCATGTTTCAACTTTGACTCTCTTGCATTTTTTTGAAAATTAAAGGGACTCTATAGTCACCAAAGCAACTTTAGTTTAATAAAGCCGTTTTGCTGTATAGCTCATGTCCCTGAAGTCTCACTGCTCAATTCTCTGCCATTGAGGTGCTAAATCACATTGTTTAGGCAGCCCTAGTCACACCTTCCTGCATGTGGCTTACACAGCCTTCCTAAACACTTCCTGTAAAGAGTCGTCTAATGTTTACACTTCCTTTACTGAAAACTCTGTTTAATTGAGAATGTCTTATATCCTGCACTGTTAATAGCTTGCTAGAACCTTCATGGGCCTCCTGTATGTAATTCAAGTTCAATTTACAGAGCAGGAGATAAAACATTTAAAACTAAGTTACACCTGATTGAAAATTAAATCATTTTGTTTTCATGCAGGTTGTGTCAGTCACAGCCAAGTGAGGTGTGACTAGGGCTGCATAAACAGAAACAAAAAATCCATCTCATTGAAGTGGTCAGGGTGCACTATCCCATCACCCCTCACCCTAAACATGTGTTTATTGCAGCTTTTAACCCCTTAAGGACACACGACATGTGTGACATGTCATGATTCCCTTTTATTCCAGAAGCTTGGTCCTTAATAATTACCTGCTCGGGTTAACTCCTCTTCTCCTCTGGTAGACAGCCACTGGAGGGACATCCGGGTCTTTTGCCTAAATGACGCTGGACGTCCTCATGCTATACATGAGGACTAACAGCGTCACCAGAATCTCTATAGGAAAGCATTGAATAATGCTCCTAACGCAAGCATCACCGAGGGAGGACTTAAGGCGGACCCGAGTTTTTAACCCCTTCTGTATCACTGGTGAAGGGGGCTTGATGGAGGGGGAAGCTATAGTGCAAGGAAAACTAGTTTGTTTAAAAGAAATTTATGTGGGGTAGTCTTATCTTTCTGGCAGAGTAATTGAGGGTTATGCTCAAAATTAGTGAATATCCAACAGGAGGGAAACAGAGTAGTGGGAGTCTTAAACAAACACTCCCACTGCAGCTCATACTGTATATTACAATTAGGTTCATCAGAAACTGGTAGACTGAGCAAATCCTGAACAAATCAAATGCCTGCCAATCCATGGACGGACTGAGTGATTCTTTCAGATTTGCATAAATAATCAATTAGTTTGTCCATGGATTGACAGTCATTTGATTCTTTTAGCACAGCTGAAAACATACCTCCCAAGTGTCCCTATTAAAGGACCACTCTAGGCACCCAGACGACTTCAGCTTAATGAAGTGGTCTGGGTGCCAGGTACCTCTAGGATTAACCCTTTTTTTTATAAACATAGCAGTTTCAGAGAAACTGCTATGTTTATAATAAGGGTTAATCCAGCCTCCAAATCCTCTAGTGGCTGTCTCATTGACAGCCGCTAGAGGCGCTTGCGTGCTTCTCACTGTGAAAATCACAGTGAGAGCACGCAAGCGTCCATAGGAAAGCATTGTAAATGCTTTCCTATGCGACCGGCTGAATGCGAGCGCGGCTCCTGCCGCGCATGCGCATTCAGCCGATGACGTCGCGATCAAGATGGAGAGGAGGAGGAAAGCTCCCCGCCCGGCGCTGGAAAAAGAGGTAAGTTTAACCCCTTCCTCTCTCCAGAGCCCGGCGGGAGGGGGTCCCTGAGGGTGGGGGCACCCTCAGGTTACTCTTGTGCCAGGAAAACGAGTATTTTTTCTGGCACTAGAGTGGTCCTTTAAGGAGGGACAGTCCCTATTTTTGGGTCCAAATCCCTCGGTCCTAATGTCTCTCTTTTACTAGGAGCTCCATATTGTTAGTGTGTCTGAGTGTATAGCTGAACTTATCAGTAATAATAATCAAAGGTAATGTGCCTTCAGTCTGTGTAAATAAGACATTACATTGCTATTGTTCTTAATTACATTTTACTTGCATAAATTGTCATTAGTAAGTTACCAACACTTTCTAAGAACAGCGCTCCCCTGGCCACAACCCCACTCACACCCCTAAAATAAAAGTGTGCCTCTTTGTCCATTTGAAATGTTGGGAGGATTTAAGAAAGGGATTTATGCACAAGTCAAGAAACTGGTAATGCAATTACTACCTTAAACGACTCGTATAATCCCACTTGGAATTGACTGATAATTTTGCAAATGATATGCTATTCCACATTTAGACCTGTACCTTCCCAAATAAACTATAAAAATAAACTGTCATAGTATTAAAAAGGTATTACTATACTATACCCAGGAAATATTGCTTGAACACATTTTTTTTAATATTGCTTTTGCTACATCAGAAAAATTGTATGTACTGCAAAAATACAATGCTGTGTGTTTTTGTGAAAAATGCAAACAATAAATATAACCAGTAGGTTTGACAAGGAATGGAGAAATAGATTAAAATGTCCCCTATTATAACTTCATCTCATTTAAGTCTTTAGGTTGGCAGGAGGCCCTGGATGTAGTCTTACCTTATGAGGTTAAACTATTCTCGAATGTTTGTCCTCCTGGCGCATGTCTGATTTTCTTATAGTGCAGCGTGATCTTTAACAAAAGTTACATTTTAGTTGCCACGCTAATTGAAGATTATGCTAGCGCAGTGTACTAATAATCTTAATTTTAATAATGACAGGAGGCGAATATTTTTCATTAACTTTCTTTACTAACTCCATAGCAGCAAAGAAAAAAACAGTTGAAATAAAGAACCAATCAGAGCGAGTCAGAGTATATATATATATATATATAAGTCCAATCATGACCAATCATTTCCTCTTGACTAATGCAACATCACAAGTCAATAATGTAACAAGTAACATGTCCGATCCGGCTTGATCCAACTTGAAACCGATAATGGAATTGAGTCATCCTAGTAATCCATAAGACTTGTTAAACTGAAAGAAAAGAGAGACTAGTATCAGTGATACGAAATTGACCGTATGAAAACATAAGTCTATGAGTATATATATAAATCCTTATAATGACTAATCTGACTAACCATAAATGTTATCATATAGAGTCAATCCACAATGATATAAACATCAGCAATCCAAGCCATAGTTCATACCAGTATAAATGTTTAATCTTTAGAATAAGACTAGTACCCATTAATTCTAATTTACCTCAGATTAGGGTGGGAACGTCAAGTCAAAAAGGGGTGGAAAATATTCGCCACCTGTCATTATTAAAATTAAGATTATTAGTACACTGTGCTAGCATAATCTTCAATTTTACAACATGACAGGAGGCTTCATATTTTGCAATTTTAACGCTTAGGTAGAAGAGCGAACGCGGTGTTGGACGACGGACGGAAATAGAATGTCTAGAACGTCGGTTCGCGGGACCAGTCCGCCGCTATTAAGATGTCTGCTAGGGATGCACCCGCCATAAATAACGATGATGTCGTTGCCCCTCGCACGGAATGTGCGTCAAAAGACGGGCCTAAACCACTTAGGGAGAGGAGCCATTAATCAATCTGGCCAGTGTGGTGACCGAAACCGGACCTTGAGGGTTAACATATGACACCCATAGCTGTCGGTCTGTTGGTGGGCGTAACGTCTCCGCTGCCGCCACGTATGCCCGCCAAGCCTTGACCACACACAGTTGGGGGTCCCAGGTGAAGAACAGATAGGAGATCGATGACGACTTACCTTCTTTGAAGGTTGACGAGAGGAAGTTCATGATCTTGGAAACAGGGGCAGTAAAGGGATCCAGGTCCCGTCCCATGCCCCAACTGGTACAAGATTGCCCTGCAGATAAGTAGCTCTTTCGCGTTCCAAGGGTCCAGGAGTCCCATAGAAGATTCTTAGTTGTTGTCGATAAAACGTTGGTACACTATGTTCCCCTGAAAGAGTCCAGGTTACCAAGGATAGGCGTCCGTCCAGAAGCATAGGGTGTGGGATTCCCACTGGGTCCCTGAGTAAGGTGGAGTCGTTCGGCAGCAGAATTGGGTCCTCGTAGGACATCTCAAGGAGTTCTGGGAAACAGGGGTGGTTCGGCCAGAGGGTCATCTGGAGGGTTACTTATTACTTGTCTCCGGACGTTGTGGAGAACTCTCGCAATCATATGAATGGTGGAAAGGCATAAGCCCCCTGTGATGGCCAGCGTTGGTTTAAAACGTCCACCGTCAAGCACTCTAGTCTGGGAGCCAGCTGTAACTGCAGTAATTGATTGTTGCGTGGGGTAAACAGATCCAGTAGGAAGGGTCATTTTCGTTCGTTCAGGTAGGTGAATATCTGTGGGTTCCACTGCCAGTCGCTGGCGTCTCTCCAGTGTCAGGAGTACCAATCTGCGATAGGGTTCGACCCCCTGGTAAATGTTCTGCACGTATCGTGATTTTGCGTGGGAGGCAGTAGACGAAGATTTCCTTAGTCAAATTTGCCAGTTTTTGTAAACGTGTCCCTCCCAAGTTGTTGATGTACCGTACTGCAGATATGTTGTCCATCCGTAGAAGTATCGAACAATTGGATTGTCCTTTCGTTAGGTTGCGTATAGAAAAATGACCCCGCTAGTAGTTCCAGGCAGTTGATATGCATCAAGAGTTTCCTGGGTTGTCCACGTCCCACCCATGGCGCCCCATCCCAGTCGGCTCACGTCCGACTCCGGTACGAAGTTCGGGTGGTTGCCGGAGATGGCCCGACCGTTCCATGCTTGCATGCAGTTGTGCCACCATCCACGTTCTTGGCGCACATCGTCCGTCAGTGGAACTGGTTGGTTATACGTGGCGCTCCATCGAAGCGGGCTCTCAACCGTTGCATGGCACGAAAAAGCAGGGGCCTGGAAATATGGCTTGTCTTGGGGAGGAGGGTAGGCCAACGATCCTCGTCAGTTGTTGGAACGGAATGGAGTCGAGCTTGAGTACTCTGCGGATCTCTTTCCTGGCCGTCGCTTTGGTCGACGGAGTATGCGAGATCTGGAGTTTATCTCCAAGCCTAGGAATTACATTTCTTGCATGGGGTCATTCCTGGTCTGGCTCTGTTTACGATGAAACCCGGGGACTCCAACAATTATACTGTATAGTTGGTATGTTGTACGGCCAGTTCTCTCGTTCTGCAGACTAAGAGTATGTCGTCCGGGTAAGTGATGCATCTGATCCCCCGCGTTCTGAGGTGTGTTACCCCTGGTCTCAACATTTTGGTGATGTACCCTGGTGCAGAGTTTAGTCCAAAAGGGAGGCAAGTGACTTGCCATGGGAAGCCGTGCCACAGTAACCGAAGGAAGGGGCGGCTGACTTCGTGAATTGGGAACGACTGGTATTTGTCCTTGAAATCTAGACGCGTAAACCAGTACCCTTCTTGAAGGAGGTCCCTTAGTAAGTGTATGTCTACCAATTTGAAGTGGCGGTAGGTCATCTGGGCGTTCTGGTCTCTTAAATTTATCACCGATCTGAAATCCCGGTTTTCTTGCGGGCGAGGAACATGATGCTGAAGAAGCCCCCTTGTTTGCACATGGGTTGTATAGCGCCCTTTATGCGTAGTTCGCAGAGCTCCACTTCTATGAGGTGAGCATCCGAAGTTGAGAGGTATAAGGGACGAGAAGGGTACCTCTGCATGGGGAACGTTTGTAATTCGATGTGGTGCCCATTGACCTTCTGTAACACCCATAGCATCTGTGGGTAGTTTTGCCCAATTCTGGGAACAAAGAGAAACACGGCCGGCAGTCATGTTTAGTTGAGACATTGATAAGTGTTGGTCTCCTACCTGTGGGGACTCTTGCGCGGGTATATTCGCGACCACCCCGTCCTCTGTCTGTGACCCTTTGGTAGTAGGGATAGTGTTGTCTAGAGCCGGTGTGCTGGTAAGCTTGTTGCAGGTAAACTGCTGTGGGTGTCCCATACGGGGTCTGATGGCCCGAATCGGCTGGTGGCACGGCCCATTGCCGATCAGCCCAAGGAGAAAACACCCCTTGAAGGGTTGTCCCTGAAGACCTTGCGCGTGGATGTGCGGCTCTGTTCAGCGAGGTGAACCCGTTAACCTGCTTATTCAGCTCTTTCATAAATGCCTCCCCCAAATTTCACCCTGTGCCTGTGGGCCCAATTATTTTACCCCCAGATCGGCCTGTTTGGAGTCAATGCGGAAAAGTTCTGAGCGGCACCGCTCTATTGAGAGGGCCGTATTGGTATTCTCGAGAAAGCAGAAACTGCTCTGGGTCCATTCTCGGATATCATGTACCCCTTTTACGCACCATGTCCGCAGTAAATGAGTCTGCTCTGGCATAAGTTTCATTCGCCAGTGGCCCCATCTCCTCCAGGAGCTTGTCTTGCGCCCCTTTTAAGCTTATCTTGACCCCTTTGTGCGGGTCGTCCCTTCGCTCCATAAAGGCCAGCATGAGTTGGTCAAACTCTGGCGTGAAAAGCCACCTTGTTTGGCAGAGGTGGTCTGGGGCCCTCCACTTTCGTCCGTTTGCGGACGTGTTTCCTAGGGACTTGCGGGTCCAAAGTGCCTAACCCTGAGGAGGTGCTCAGACAGGGCCCATTCCCCGGAGCGGGGGTGCCGTATGTTCCTGGGGTCAAACATCCTCTGCCCCGTGGCGTCCAGCAATATCTCCTGTTCTTGTGTAGCAACTGTAGCGGATGGCTCCACAGCTCCTTCACACTGGGATTCACCCAGGGAGGTCTCCTTGACGTAGGCGTTGGAGCCCCAATCACCCTCGTCAGAATCTAAGACCTCTGCCTGCCACTCATCCATGAGTGGAGAGGGATTGGGGCATATCTTTGTCCTCATCCGAGGAAATCCAAGGAGTTTTTGTATGTGGGGCCGTGTCGTAGGGCACTTACTACGCTTCAGCGGTGCCTTGCCCTTGTTAGCTGCATTTTTAACTCCTCGCCCATCTAGTGGCGTTTCTCTCCTTGGAATCATCTGACTCATCTGAGTCCTCCCTGGTGTGAGAATGATTGCCAACCGGCTTGATAGATTCAGAGGCCGTTGGTAACACCTTTGCCATTGCCTTCTCCAGGACGCAGTAACTGCGTTGATCATGGTTTAAAGGTTAATCAGGTTCTGTGCATCCTCCATGATTCGGGCACGAGCAGGCACAGGTATGAGGGTTGAAGGGACCTTGTGGGAGGGATGTAAACAGGCCGTTAGGCCATATAATGTTTGTCGCCCAGTGGCGTGGAAAAAGCAGACTCTCTAACGCTGGGGTTCACCCAGGAATTCAGAACTGCTTTAACAGGTTCCGTTAGGCAGCACTCAGGGAATTACCCAAATGGGGACTCACCCCTTGCCAGACTACTAGGGTATACCTTAACTGGCAGTCCCACTCCCCAGGGGTAGTCAAACCAACCTGCACAGGTCCCTGTGAGAAAACTGGAATCATCTCTGGTAATTTTTGTAGAAAATCTTCAGCCGGTTTGCCTTATCGAGATGAGAATGGTATTCCGCCAAAACTACACCAACAAAATGGTTGCCGGGTAGCTGACAGAAAAAAAAAAGCCAGCGAAAACCATTCGTGGGGAAGGTGAGTATACAGATACTGCTTATAGCGTTCGGCAGAAAAGTAACAAACGACTGTTCGTTTTGCCGAACACACATTGAATTCACGGACGGAATGTAGAAAGGCACGAACAGTAATTGGCCATTCCGTTCGCACAAATATATTGTGAACAGGCGGGGGAGTCAGTCAGACGTCTGTTTGTGCCTTGCATTGCGTGAACAGAGTGACTGCCCGCTCTGAACGCATAGATTACAGTGCAAACCACACGGGAATGGAGTGAAAGTGGCGAACGTAGCCACCATAAGGAGGGGGTGGGGGGGGACAGGGGAGAAGGTGAAACGCTGTTGCCTCAGAAGAGGCTTCTAATGAAAAGAGAATAAAAATATCCCATGGAAAAATGCTATCCAATATCCCATAATCTGGACATACTGACATTGCTATTCCTGTCTATCTAAGTCTCACAAGCTTACAATGCAGCAATACAGCACAGAGATTATATTTATTCTCCGTTACTGAGGGGAGAGGGGTTAACCCCTGCAACGGTTAACAGCCCAATGGGTATTAAATACTAAGGGATCCCATTCCACCCCCAGGACAGTAACATAAACACAATAAGATAATAATAATTCAATAATTCTAATCCTGCTATTATAGGATTATATATATATAAAATACTTAGAAAATAATACATTGAAAGATAGTACAGTGTCTCTTTAACTATAAGATTATAACACATTTGAAAAATGACAGTTAAGAAATTGGTACTCTGACCTGACTTGTGATGTCGCATTAGTCAAGAGGAAATGATTGGTCATGATTGGACTTATATATATACTCTGACTCACTCTGATTGGTTCTTTATTTCATCAGTTTTTTTCTTTGCTGCTATGGACTTAGTAAAGAAAGTTAATGCAAAATATGAAGCCTCCTGTCATGTTGTAAAATTTACCCTCAATCCATCCGTCAAAAGAATCCGACAGAAGGACTAAAACTGCAGACCTCATGGACAGAGGAGAACAAAATGGAGGCACTTTAAGTAGAACAAAATGGAGGCACTTTAAGTAGAACAAAATGGAGGTATTGAAATCTGGTTCAAGGAAGAAATGATAAAAATATAAAGGCAAGTGGCAACGGAGGGAATATAATCATTAAGATCGACAGGCATAAGTAAAGGAAAGAAGTAGGAGAAAAAAAGTAATGCCAGTGCCACTGTATGGTGATCTAGATGGGGCATAATGAGAGGAAATTTGCTGCTGGTGATCCCTTGGTTTTCGGTGCCAGCTTCCATTGTTACAATTGATGGTGTTTGCGCTGGCATGAAATAACTGCAATAGCCGTCTCATGCTGCGCTGAAGTACAAGCAGGTATAATAATAAGACCACACCTGACTGCTCGTATAGTTTGGAACTTGATCAGCAAAGCATATGCCCTATTCAATTATTTGTCTGTTCATTGTTGAATTTGTGCAAGTTATAAACGTACAGACTTTCTAGCCACTTATGCTACATTAGTCTTCACCATACTTGCACAAAATCCAGCCCCCGCTGTGTGTTTTCTGTCTCGTGCTGTTAACCTTGGCTTACTCTTCAATTAGCACGTCGCTTGATCTCAACTCAACGCAGACTCTCCTTCAGAACCATGTTCTTCCTTGTATTGTGAGTCAAAAGATCCTGCTCCAACCAAAATACTTCTGGCTTTGTTCCTGATCTACATTGTGAGATTGTGCACTGCAGGGAAATTCTCAGTGTAAATGTAATTGTTCTGCTGATCTTGTCATCTTCAGTATTTAAAAGAACACTCAAAAGTGATTCCCATTTTTAAAAATGCATTGTATAGATAATGTAATTCAGCAACGTGTCAACTATCTTTCAAAATGACACCTCTAAAGGGTCCAAACAGATCTACATGTTCAGTTTAGAGGGTTCAATAGCTCAGAGATCAAATTTTGTAAAACGTATTCCAAAAAAATAGACCCTCAGCTTTTTCAGGTGGTCTTATGACATGTACTGTATAACAGGGCCAGACTTGGAGAAAAATGGGACCTGTGAATTTCATATGAACACTACAAGCACCATGACAACTTCATCAAAACTAAGTTGTTATTGTGCCTGAAGGTCCCTGATGCTTTCTTACCTTAAAGGGTTAAACTGTTCTCAATTTCAGAAACGTGGAGCACCTTTTTCATGGATAGGGAGCTACTGATTGACTTAGAGCGTCTTGAATAGGTTTAATGCCCTGTATTTCAATAGTGTAAGCTCATTTATTGGCTTGCTTGTACTGAATTTCCTGGTGACTTTATCCTATAAGTGGGACACCAGAGGACAAGAGTGAGACATGACTAAAACAGGTTTTTATGCGTGTGTGAGTAGGCTGCGTGTTGTGTTGTGTGTACAGGGTGGCTGCTTGTGGTGTTGCACATGTGGAGTGGAGTCGACTTATGATGTTGTGTGAAGTGGAGTCTGTGTTTGGGGATGCTGCTTGTGGTATTGAATGTATGGAGGGAAGATACTTGTGATGTCATATGTTTGGGGAGGATTATTTTGGTGTTCCATGTATGTGTGTGAGGAGGCTGTTTGTGGTATAGCATGTTGTAGGAAGGTTACTCGTGGTGATATGTGTGTGGGAAAAGGCTGCTTGTGGGCTTGCATGTAGTGGGCTGTTTGTATGTCAGTAGGGACCAGAGATTAAAACAAAACAAAAAAACATTATGGAAGAAAGAAAATTCCCCTGCTCTATCTTGCTTACCTTTGTCCGGGGAGATGGAAATGCTCATCCCTAGTGGTCCAGTGGGATGATTATGGGGTCTGCAACTTCAGTAGGTGAAGAGTCTTTTATTACTTCCTCCATGGAAGCCATCAATATACAAAGTATTGTTACCTGTCAGCAGCACTCTGAATGGTAGAATGCAGGAAAATTATGTCAGCCAACAGTAAACATTCTGTGCTTTCATAAACCCCCTTATCCCTTGTTATTGCTTTTCAGGCATTGTTTACCTAAAGCTTACAATAGCATTAAGCTTGGCTACCCTAAGGACCATAATATACGCTATACCAGGGGTAGGCAACCTTTTAGCAGTACTGTGCCGATATAGGATTGTGATGTCCCGTAGCGTGTCGGTCCTATTTTTTAAAACTGAGGTCTGTATGCTGCCGTTTTCTGCTTGTGTTATTTATATTGTAATTGCTTTGTGTCTTTGTATTTGTGCATATATGAGCTATTATATTGTATATGTTCAGGAGTAGTTTGTGGTATCGTGTACCTATGAATGTGGGCTGTGTATGGGGGCTGCTTGTGGAATTGTGTGTGTGGATGGATTTGTCACAGTGTGTGTTTGGTAGTGTGTGTATGTGTGGGGGCTGTTTGGGGTATTGCATGTGAGAGGCTGCATGTGGGGTTGTGTGCATGTATGTGGATTGTTAGCGGGTTACGTTTGTGCGGATTGTGTGTATGTTTGTGTGTGGGCTGTTTGTAGTTTTTGTATGAGGGGAGGGTTATTGTGCATTTCTGTGTATATCTAGCAGTGTAGGTGGCTTCCCCAGGTTCCAGTGGAGACCAGGCTGGCCAGGTACAGGTGAAGGGCAGGAGCTGCAATATCCGCTGTGGGCTGCTCTACCACAGTGTGGATTCCCATTCACAAGTGCTGGGAGGAAGTTATCTGAGGTCACTTCCTCTACCTGTTGCAATATATAAATTGAGGATTGTCCTTCACCACCTTTTCGTATTAGCAGATATCTGAAGTTTCACTGGGACTCCTGATAGGCCAGAGCCTGTTTGGCTCTAGCAGCCTTGAGTGCCGTGCAAAGACACCTTGAGTGCCGTGCATGGCACTAGTGCCATAGGTTGCCTACACCTGCGCTATACTATCTTCTCCTCTCTCTCAGGCTTGTCATAGTATATGATCCTGAATGGGAGCATTAGAGGAAGTCGTCACAAAGATGCCCTGAGCCAGATAGGTAGGCCTTTGTTCCTTCTACAGGCCAATGGAGAAGTAGAGTGCTCCCCTTCTGAAGTTATTGCCCCAGTCAAATGTGGTCCATAGCCACCATATATTGTTATTTTACATCTGTTCTAGAGATCAATGGATTTTGATCAACAGCAGAAACAGTTGTGTCAAAGGTTGACCTTAATCAACTATGAACTTATATAACTACAGCAGCAAATAATTACCAGCTCGTTAGACCCATGTATGCTGGCAAAAGTTACATATTTCCTCCACACTTGCTACCAATCTGCACTGAGAAATGCCTAAAACCAAAAATATTAGGTTATTACTGCAAGGTCTGTGTAATACTTACAGTAGTTGTCTGTTGATTTTATGCAAGAGGTTTTTGGGACATCTGTTGACAGACTACTACAGAAGGGCGTCAAGAGTTAGGAGCTGTGGAGGGATTTGCAAGTCCTGCACTGTGTGGCTGTGTGCTTGGGCTGGTGACCTGAAATCTCACTGCTTTCCAGGCCAGAGCCAGCACACTATGATTATTATTGTATTATTTATATAGCGCCATCAGATTCCGTAGCACTGTAAAATGGGTGGATTAACAGACATGTCATTGTAACCAGACAATTAGACGTATAGGAACAGCGAGGTAGAGGGCCCTGCTCATCGAGCTTACATTCTAGAGTGGGGTATAGTGCCACAAAGGGTAAAAGTAGGGGTACGAAGTAGGTTGTTAGAAAATAATTCACTGAGGGCTTAGTAGGTAATTTTTGACAGTTGCAGGAGAGGAGTCATGGGGGGTGGGGGATAAAAACCTGCTAACAGTTTAATTGATAAAGTGAGTTTTCAATTATTTTTTGAATGAGTGGAGACTGGGTGAAAGTCTTACGGAGAAAGGAAGGGAGTTCCACAGTAGAGGTGCAGCCCTGGAAAAATCTTGGAGGCGAGCATTAGAGGTGGGAGTACGGACAGAGGATATACATAGGTCTTTGGCAGAGCGTAGGGGCCTCGACGGGACATACTTGTGTATTAGGGAGGATAGGTAGGTTGAAGCAGCATTATGTAGAGACTTGTAAGCAAGCACCAAAAATTTTAATTAAGCCCTATATCTAACTGGAAGCCAATGCAGGGACTGACAGAGAGGGGAGGCGTGGGAGGTGCAAGCGGACAGGAAAATGAGCCTCGTCGTCGCATTCATAATAGATTGCAGCGGTGCAATCTGGGAACATGTAAGACCACTGAGAAGGGTATTGCAGTAGTCAAGGCGAGAGAGAACAAGAGCATGGACCAGCACCTTAGCTGCATCCGGGGTTAAATAGGGGTGGATGCGTGCTATGTTTTTGAGATGGAAGCGACAGGATTTGGCGATTGATTGGACATGGGGGGTGAAGGAGAGGTTGGAGTCAAAAAGAACACCCAGGCAGCGTGCCTGCGAGGTAGAGGTGATGGTAACGCCGTTGACTTGGAGGGAGACAGACACGGGAGTGGTAACACTTGAGGGAGGAAAGACCAGAAGTTCTGTTTTGGACAGGTTGAGTTTAAGGAAGTGAGCAGCCATCCAGTTGGAAATTAAAGAGATGCAGTCAGAGACACGAGTCAAGATGGGCGAACAGAGATCAGGAGAGGACAGGTAGATTTGCGTGTCATCCGCATAGAAATGATAACGGAAGCCAAAGGAGCTGATGAGTTTACCAAGGGAGGCATTATAGATAGAGAACAGTAGGGGACCAAGGACAGAACCTTGGGGGATGTCGATGTGGACTATGGTATCTATCTGAGGCTGACCAGGTGGCCACATTATGGTCATTTAAAAGAGAGGAAGAACCTGTTGTAGTGCTTCGTACCTCATTATCTCGTATGTTTATGCATTTGGCTGGCATATGGCATCATACACGTTTTCTATGTTAATACATTTGATTTTTCTCCTCTACCCATGTTGCACGAATAAATCAATTTCCCTGTTGCTTTTACTCTGTGGTACAAACAGTGTGCTGTGAAATTCGACTGGCTAGATCATGATGCAAGTTGATTCTCCTCATGAGGTGGAAGAGACACAGCATGCAAGGAAATGACAGACTATTGATTGAGCTGTGTAAAAAATATACATTTACTTACTGTTTGCTTGAGAGAGTCACACGAAAGTGAATTCCTACTTGTGATGTAAATTAATTTTAAGCTGTATACTGGCAATTGAGTCCACTTTCTTATTATTTAAAAAAAAATGCTTTATATAGAATCAGGTTTCTGTAACCTTTACAATATTGTACATAACAATCAGTAATAAAAGTAAAATTACATAGCATAGCTTATAACTTCCAGCATAGTCATCAGCAGCAATACTATACAAAACGTACAAGCTTGTGTCACAATCCCATATTTCCATTTTAGAGGAAACATGAATACCTTAAAAGAGATTAGAAAAACTACCATGTAATTGGGAGATAGAAGGAGAAGTGAAAGTGCCCTGCCACGAGGATGAAAACCTGATGTCAGCCACCTTGTACATACCCTAGCGGTCTGCCGATATGCAGATGCTCCAGTCTGGCAGACCGCCACTCCAATGCAGTATGAAGTTCATCTCATGTCAGCCTCATGGACGCCTGCTGCTATGCACCCGACCCTTTTTATGACATCAGAGGAGCTCTAATCAATAGAGCTAAGCACACTCGCACCTTTTGGTAGCGTAATTATGCTAACCACGTCCCCAACCATATCAATCCTCAGTCTGCCCAAGGGACAGTGACCTGTTGTGGTTCCTAGTGTCATTAGTGTCCCAATAGCGCATTCTTTATCTGTTTTTTATATTTTGGTATTGACCCGGCTTGCTCTTGACTACTCTGTTTTATGGCTTCCCTGACTCGGCTTTGTCTCTTGTATTGGTGTATTTATGGCTCCCCTGACTCAGGTTTGTTTTTCGTATTTGTGCATTTCTGGCTTCCCTTGACCCTGGCGTGTTCTGACGTTTCTTGTATTGTATTCTATCTACACCACCATTCAAAGGACTGGTTTAGGGACCTTTTTATCTGTCTCTATTTCTTCTGGTGGATTCATATTCTGCGTGTTTGGTTATAACGTTACACCTGAGAAACATCACCCAAGGCTCAAGAACTCTCATCGTCCCTGAAAAGATTCCCTTAGTAGACATTTTTTCTGAAAAGAGGGAAGGGTATGTTTTGCTTGTGCAGTGAGTTTTTCTATTAGAAAATTGTCTTTGCTTTTAACCAAGACCAACTCCTTCGCAGGGAAATCAGTGGGCAATCAGGATTGGGCTAAGGCCCTGCTAGCAGCTATTCTAATCCTGCTAAACAGTTTTTGTTCACTAGAACTGAATCTCTCCATTGGTCTAGATAACATGTATGTTCCATGATCAACCCGAATTGTCTGTGAAAAATAGCTGAAAAAGGAGCCCTCACCTCCTTCCAGAATTTAGCAACCTTCGGTATGCCCATCACATATGCACATAAGTGCCTCTAACTTCGCATAATCTCCAGCAAGTAAATTGAGTCAATTTTAAAGGGGCAAATTGTGAAGAGAAGAAACAATCGTTGTGTGTGTTGTAGATATACAGCATATAACCATGGTTATTTTAATATATCACCACAACCTTTATCTTGTGTTTATGGTCATTCTTATAATGTAGTATGTTCTACAGGACCTATGGATTTCACAGTGCACCTGCTGTTTAGAAACATGTGGCACACTGAGCTTATTGCACTAGTATTCTTTTCTCTAGTATATCTATATTGTGCGGATGTATACTGAGCCAATACAGGCACTCTTTGAGATTGATAACTTTATGGGGATGCGGTTGTAAGACAGACATCTCCGGTCTCAGAAGACTTTATACCTGCTTAGTCTTTCTTCTTCTTCTTCTATGTTACCCATTGAGATTCCACAGGAACGTCTGAGTCTGGACATCCTGAATAGAGAGTCATGACGATTGACTTTTATTACAGGACTATCGTTGGCTGACCACATACGAGTAGCAGGGTTACAGAGCTTGCAGGTCGGAGGAGAATCTAGACAGCAAGCCAGCAAAAAGAAACAAGAGGGGGCAGCAGCTAGTACTGGACATGGCCTGTAATGATACGAAGGTCAGGCTAAGCTGACCATTGTGAGATGATTTTTCCCCCCATGCCCACACCTGATACACCTACTGCATTGACCTTTATCCCATTGCAGCTCTATGAGAACACTGTGAAACTTTGCATTAACCTTTCATCAGACAGGAAGATGTACATGTCATTTGTCAGAAGAAAAGTATATGTCATATCCATGTGACATACTATATGTTCAATTAATTCCCATCACTGTGATTTCTAATAACCATGGAGCTTGTAAGTAGTGCTTGCATCTGCTCATAGTTATAGTGGAGAAGAAAATGACAATACTGATAATTAAAGGGTCCTTGGCCACCCTCAATGTTGACTGCGGTCCATGATACACGAATGTTCTAGTGACTATGAGGCTCACTTTATAGGCTGTTAATTAAGAGTTGGTAAGTGTCCTGTTAGCAATGGGTGATCATTGCATAGGGTGAGATTTGGGGTAAATAAATGTATGTCCTAGTAGTTGCAAATCATCGAAGCTGGTGGACATTTAAAGGTTGAATTGGTGGATATTTTAAGAAAGTTGTGTCCAAGTGGCAGTGGGCATCACTATCTAGATTGGCACTTGGGGATTAAGAAATAAGTATCCATTATAGAAAATGGGACAGGAATTGGCAGAAAAGAAAAGGAATATGTGATGAGTGATTTGCCCATTGGATGGTGAATGAGAGAAATAGGGAAATAGGTAAGGAAATGTTACTTTCAGAAGAAGTTGGGTCTCTTTATTTTTTTATATCAAACTTTAATTATTGCCATGTGTAAAATAAACATTAGGTTGCAGCCATGCCACAAAAGCTATGGCACAAAAATACACATATGCATAACAAAACATTGTGTGGCAGTCAAGACCTCTGCATATTTTTTGTAGTTACAATCGTGCGTTAATACCAACTAGGTCAGGCTGAATTAGGGCTGGTGGAGTAACATCAGTCAAGCTTATGGAAGGGAGCATGATACAGAGGAGTGGTAAACTTGCTGGACATTTAAATGTATGAGGTTTACCTGAGTGCACTTTTACAGAACGTTGTTCATAGATTAACAAGAATATTATAGGTGTATACTTTTTTCAACATTACATTTTTTTTAGATGTAGCTGTAAGTAC
Organism: Pelobates fuscus; assembly: GCF_036172605.1. Taxonomy (NCBI): domain Eukaryota; kingdom Metazoa; phylum Chordata; class Amphibia; order Anura; family Pelobatidae; genus Pelobates; species Pelobates fuscus. The sequence continues at coordinate 314,529,191 of NC_086320.1, read as the reverse complement.
TGTTACCCATTGGAAAACCCTGGTGCTACGGACAATGACAGATAGGGTCATCTTGTATAAATGTACAGGGAGTGCAGAATTATTAGGCAAATGAGTATTTTGACCACATCATCCTCTTTATGCATGTTGTCTTACTCCAAGCTGTATAGGCTCGAAAGCCTACTACCAATTAAGCATATTAGGTGATGTACATCTCTGTAATGAGAAGGGGTGTGGTCTAATGACATCAACACCCTATATCAGGTGTGCATAATTATTAGGCAACTTCCTTTCCTTTGGCAAAATGGGTCAAAAGAAGGACTTGACAGGCTCAGAAAAGTCAAAAATAGTGAGATATCTTGCAGAGGGATGCAGCACTCTTAAAATTGCAAAGCTGCTGAAGCGTGATCATCGAACAATCAAGCGTTTCCTTCAAAATAGTCAAGAGGGTCGCAAGAAGTGTGTGGAAAAACCAAGGCGCAAAATAACTGCCCATGAACTGAGAAAAGTCAAGCGTGCAGCTGCCAAGATGCCACTTGCCACCAGTTTGGCCATATTTCAGAGCTGCAACATCACTGGAGTGCCCAAAAGCACAAGGTGTGCAATACTCAGAGACATGGCCAAGGTAAGAAAGGCTGAAAGACGACCACCACTGAACAAGACACACAAGCTGAAACGTCAAGACTGGGCCAAGAAATATCTCAAGACTGATTTTTCTAAGGTTTTATGGACTGATGAAATGAGAGTGAGTCTTGATTGGCCAGATGGATGGGCCCGTGGCTGGATTGGTAAAGGGCAGAGAGCTCCAGTCCGACTCAAACGCCAGCAAGGTGGAGGTGGAGTACTGGTTTGGGCTGGTATCATCAAAGATGAGCTTGGGGGCCTTTTCGGGTTGAGGATGGAGTCAAGCTCAACTCCCAGTCCTACTGCCAGTTTCTGGAAGACACCTTCTTCAAGCAGTGGTACAGGAAGAAGTCTGCATCCTTCAAGAAAAACATGATTTTCATGCAGGACAATGCTCCATCACACACGTCCAAGTACTCCACAGCGTGGCTGGCAAGAAAGGGTATAAAAGAAGAAAATCTAATGACATGGCCTCCTTGTTCACCTGATCTGAACCCCATTGAGAACCTGTGGTCCATCATCAAATGTGAGATTTACAAGGAGGGAAAACAGTACACCTCTCTGAACAGTGTTTGGGAGGCTGTGGTTGCTTCTGCACGCAATGTTGATGGTGAACAGATCAAAACACTGACAGAATCCATGGATGGCAGGCTTTTGAGTGTCCTTGCAAAGAAAGGTGGCTGTATTGGTCACCGATTTGTTTTTGTTTTGTTTTTGAATGTCAGAAATGTATATTTGTGAATGTTGAGATGTTATATTGGTTTCACTGGTAAAAATAAATAATTGAAATGGGTATATATTTGTTTTTTGTTAAGTTGCCTAATAATTATGCACAGTAATAGTCACCGGCACACACAGATATCCCCCTAAAATAGCTAAAACTAAAAACAAACTAAAAACTACTTCCAAAAATATTCAGCTTTGATATTAATGAGTTTTTTGGGTTCATTGAGAACATGGTTGTTGTTCAATAATAAAATTAATCCTCAAAAATACAACTTGCCTAATAATTCTGCACTCCCTGTATGAGTTATTATCATTTCAATAGCAAAGATTTATCTGAAGCAAATGCTATATTTCAAAGATTTAGTTCGGAGCCATTCATGTAGAAACATGTAAGGTCAAATCTCAGCAAGGGAACGTCAGACTCGGTTTAGCCCTTCTCAAATACACCTAGCTGTGCTAGACTTCTTCCCTCATGCTGTGTCAAATTGAAAATTGACTTAGTTGTTGCTGTAACAAAGCAGAAAAAAAAAACTCCACATAAATTAAATACTAACAATGGGAAGCAGGGAAACGCTGTATGTTTGTGAAATGAGCAACAATCGAGCTGTGAGCAAATCGAAGAATTTCATGGAGCAATTTGCATAGAAACTATTTTCATTTCCAAGGATATTACCAAATACAGGATAGAGACACGTACAGTATTTATAATAATGGGACTTGAAAATAATGCACTTTTTCATATCTTTTCTAAATTGGTTTTCAACAAGATTCCTAAATGAAGATTATAGTGTTAGAGATAGTGTTAGTGAATTCCTAACACTATACAGGGTTATTCACGAAAGTGAGAATTAAAAGTGAATTCAAAAACAATTTCAAATTTCAGGCCAAAGCAGTCAAACTGGAAGCATAGCTGACTTAGAGAATGTTTTCAATTCAGCTATTCTGGACTTAAATTTGAAAATTCACTTTAATGAATAACTTTCTCTTTAGTAAATAACCCTGTATAGTCACCTACTAACAATTTACGGCAACCCATGTCTTAAGTAAAAAAAAAAATTTTACTTTTTCTGCTTCCCTTATCGCATTGTCATTCCCTCCTGTTTGGCTGAGATTGGTCTAAGCTAGTGCGAAACTGCCACACTGCGCCAATCAAATGCTGATCTATGAGCATCATTTGATTGAAAATAGAGTTTGACTCGGTTGTCAACTCTTTACGACTCGAGTGGCTGTCTAGAAGATTTCTACAAAACATATGGACCGCTATGTCACAGTTCCACTTTTTTTGCATTGAAACACTTGTAAATAAATATATACTCAAAAGTTTCTGAAGACACAAGAAACCATCTTTCTATTGGTTCTGTTTAATATGCAGCATAGTGTTATGTATGCAGTGGACACATTACAATGAGTAGACTGACCTTTTCCATTTCTGCTGGTTGGGTATTCTAGGTATCCATCAACATTTCATTTAAAGGAACACTCTTGGTACCATAACCACCTCACCTCAATAAAGTTGCTATGCTGCCTTGGGCACTGTTTTACCTTATGAGGTTGAACCATTCATGACTTAACTTCAAAGTTGTAGTACCTTTTTGATTGTTCCCTATTTCTCTGCCTCAGTCCCTGGCTTAAATACCCTTTCAGCCTATCACAATCTTTGCACTGATGTAAAAATGTATTTGAAAGGTTTGTTACGACTCGAGTGGCTGTCTAGAAGATTTCTACAAAACATATGGACCGCTATTTCACAGTTCCACTTTTTTTGCATTGAAACACTTGTAAATAAATATATACTCAAAAGTTTCTGAAGACACAAGAAACCATCTTTCTATTGGTTCTCTTTAATATGCAGCATAGTGTTATGTATGCAGTGGACACATTACAATGAGTAGACTGACCTTTTCCATTTCTGCTGGTTGGGTATTCTAGGTATCCATCAACATTTCATTTAAAGGAACACTCTTGGTACCATAACCACCTCACCTCAATAAAGTTGCTATGCTGCCTTGGGCACTGTTTTACCTTATGAGGTTGAACCATTCATGACTTAACTTCAAAGTTGTAGTACCTTTTTGATTGTTCCCTATTTCTCTGCCTCAGTCCCTGGCTTAAATACCCTTTCAGCCTATCACAATCTTTGCACTGATGTAAAAATGTATTTGAAAGGTTTGTTACGACTCGAGTGGCTGTCTAGAAGATTTCTACAAAACATATGGACCGCTATGTCACAGTTCCACTTTTTTTGCATTGAAACACTTGTAAATAAATATATACTCAAAAGTTTCTGAAGACACAAGAAACCATCTTTCTATTGGTTCTGTTTAATATGCAGCATAGTGTTATGTATGCAGTGGACACATTACAATGAGTAGACTGACCTTTTCCATTTCTGCTGGTTGGGTATTCTAGGTATCCATCAACATTTCATTTAAAGGAACACTCTTGGTACCATAACCACCTCACCTCAATAAAGTTGCTATGCTGCCTTGGGCACTGTTTTACCTTATGAGGTTGAACCATTCATGACTTAACTTCAAAGTTGTAGTACCTTTTTGATTGTTCCCTATTTCTCTGCCTCAGTCCCTGGCTTAAATACCCTTTCAGCCTATCACAATCTTTGCACTGATGTAAAAATGTATTTGAAAGGTTTGTTACGACTCGAGTGGCTGTCTAGAAGATTTCTACAAAACATATGGACCGCTATGTCACAGTTCCACTTTTTTTGCATTGAAACACTTGTAAATAAATATATACTCAAAAGTTTCTGAAGACACAAGAAGCCATCTTTCTATTGGTTCTGTTTAATATGCAGCATAGTGTTATGTATGCAGTGGACACATTACAATGAGTAGACTGACCTTTTCCATTTCTGCTGGTTGGGTATTCTAGGTATCCATCAACATTTCATTTAAAGGAACACTCTTGGTACCATAACCACCTCACCTCAATAAAGTTGCTATGCTGCCTTGGGCACTGTTTTACCTTATGAGGTTGAACCATTCATGACTTAACTTCAAAGTTGTAGTACCTTTTTGATTGTTCCCTATTTCTCTGCCTCAGTCCCTGGCTTAAATACCCTTTCAGCCTATCACAATCTTTGCACTGATGTAAAATGTATTTGAAAGGTTTGTTCTTTTCTCCCCCACTGGACCACCATAGATGCTTTCAGCAGCACCCCTGGGACCACTAGATATTATAACCCTGATGGATCTCCAGTGATTACACTCCCCTAGAAGAAATCTGTGTATAAAATGTTTTTTTTTTTATTCATTGCACAAACAACCCCCACACACAAACTCACTGAGTCAAGCCCCACAACACAATATCACACTGAATCCACCCGGTATGGCGGGTCATGGCCATAAAGCTGGGTCTGGCACTTCTGTGAGGTACACAACTTCAGTTGTACTTACATTGGCACAGATCTTAGAAATCCTCCTGAATGATAGAAATCAGTAACTGATCAATAATGTTAAAGACTGTTTTAATATGATCACAATCCAAATTTCACAGACAACTTTACTGCCAGGAATACCTCCAAAGTCAAAAAAAGTCAATGGCTGCAAATTGGGCGTTAGTCATGATTTTGTTAATCTTGAGATGACAAGTTTCATAAACAGGTATAGCAAAATTAACAACAAACACAATTCAATTACGTCTCAGGCTAAGGGTTACAAACAGCTATGTGGATTGGTCATGTTAATAGGTGACAGGTGTGTTATTTGCATATTGGGTCCTATAGGGAAATTACAGTGTGTGTTTCTTTAAGATACATCTAAGAAGGCATTTCAAGTATTGAGCATATGTGTAATTGTCATTGTTTTGTATTGTATTGCTTATTGTAGTTACAGTATTTATAGGCCCATTATTAGATCTATTGAATAACAAGTAATCATTACTCAATGTCTTTTGGTGTGTTTCTTCTTTTCATACACAATATTTATATGTATATGTACATGTGTATGTTATTTTTTTAATGTCCTGTTTCATTAACATGTTGAGATGTGTTCTGTAGAATATTTGTAATTGCTGAAAATTTAGAATTTAATATAAGGCATTAGGTCTGTTTTCATTGATCTGTTAAAGGGTTATTTCAGCCCTTTTTAAAACTATTTATTTTAATTTGCAATGCCTTATGAGGCATAAGTAATAGGTCTCCCAAGTTCCCAACCTGTTAAAACCAGTAAAAAGGTTTTAAACTTACCTGGCATTCATGCCCCTTCCTGACGTCATCTCTGCACTTGTGCAGTCCTGTGATTGGACAGTTTTGTTGGCTTAGAACTAATGCGCCCAATCTAATTTAATCTAAATAAAAATGTTAAAAAATATTTATTTAATGGAGGGAGGCAGAAGGACCACACACACGGAGGGTGGGGTGACCATGCTTCCCTTTGTTGGTATTCTGCTTGCCAGTACTTGTGCACTAAAACTATGCACAGAAGTGATATTAGGTAGTCAGGAAAAAAGTTCTGAGCTACCTAAGTCACATGTGTCAGGGGTGTAACCAGCCCCCAGCACACAAGTGCATATAACTCTGGATGTCCAGTGTTTCAAGCAGAAACGTCGCCTAGCCAGACTCCTACCACCATGACCACTTTAAATCACTAAAGTGGTCATATTGGTTGGAGTAACACTTTAACCCCTTAAGGACCAAACTTCTGCAATAAAAGGGAATCATGACATGTCACACATGTCATGAGTCCTTAAGGGGTTAATGGATAAAGTGTTGTCTTAACATTTTGAAGTGTAAGGTTGAGATAATTTTGATTTCATTAACAGCTCATTGGCAATTGTTAACATGTTGAGAAAGTAATTAATCTCCGAGTTTGCAAAGGGTCCCTTCTAACATTTGGTACACTTCCAGATATAGGAGGTTCCATGTTTGCTCACAATTGGTGTGTTTTATCCATTGATTCCTTTAGTATAGAAGATAAAATATCTGTCACCAAACATCTACAATATGCACATTTAAATATCTCTCTAATGTTGTGAAAGTAATGCCATGGGGGTTGTAATCTGTAATGTGCAAGCTATAATTTCTTATGTATCCGAGTCTACTTTGAGGAACAGCTCAGATTGAAAATGTCTCAGATCAATGTCCCTTAACTGTCACGTCCAACAAATGCTGTCATTTTGAGAAGCACTAGAGAATATGCCACTTTTACTCAGCTAGGTTAAGGAGAAAAATCAAACTGCCAGTGGCAATCTAAAAGGCAAGGCAAATAATGATACAAATATTTTATCTGACCGACAAGAAAATTGTCATGGATTTATGTTTCAACGTGCTCTATTTTCCTTTACTAATAAATATTATATTAAATCCCATGTAATAAATTCAACATTTTACCAACAAATACAACCAGCAATTACAATAAATAGCAAAATGGGTGCTACAATTACACATTAAATTTTTTTGAGCATTATGGTTCAAAGGCTGTTTTATTCAGATCTCTCATCCTGTGTCATTGATTTGTGGATCGACCTATTCTAGTCCTATACGTTGAAATATAACATTGTTAGATTCTGTATTGTCAAAAAAAGATCAAACTGTGATAGAGGAATGTGTCAGTATACTGATAATGCTGAAGCAGGTTTTCATGACATTGAAAGAATCGTCTTTCCCTGAGCCACTTCACCATTCACTTTGTTTTTAACTAAAATGAGAATATCATTTACATATATTGAAATGGCATAGCAATAGCACACATCAGAGGTAATAGTGAATCACATAACCACTTCAGGAAGATACATCTTAGCTGAAGCTAGAAGTTAATATAAAGTATGATTCTAAGCAGATAATGTGTGCTAGAAACAAGAAATGTAGAAAATGTAGATTTTCTGTAGACATTAATCCTCTGGGTTTTAACACAAGTACAATATGTCCTGTGCATGAAACCAAAAAGTATGAGATAAATATGAGGAAAAGAGAAAGGACCTCCAAAGCCATACGTACACTCACCTAAGCCCAATTTAGAAGTACATCTTCTAAAGGGTGGCTTTCCCAGGAGATAGGCAGCCAATATATTCCCAAATGCACCTAAAGCAGTCTGCCAGGTCTCAGATAAACCATAAATGATGTTTCATCTTTTGGGATCCTTACGTTAAGCCCTGCCAGTCTAAGGATGGGTAATATACTTACTGATCCTATACTAATGTGCAGTAATTCTGATAGCTTTAATTCATCGTGTAGATAATGTACCAAAAACTCTGGTTAAGAAAAATAAATAAAAAAATATTCTCATCTGTGAAGTTCCTGTGTTTGCAGTTTCTGCGATGAACAAAGCCAGGAAGTGGCAGAGAGCCACATTAATTGTATTCAATGGAGGCTAAGCATACAGTATAATGAGCAGTTTAGCACTTCTCAGCACTTCCTTTAATCAGATAACTTGAATCGGGCTGCAGCCTAAGCTGATAGCATCTGCGCTGTGGCTGCCATCAATTTACTAACAGCCCCATCCACAGTTACCTAAACTTGCATCCGATCATGCACGCTGTGGTGGTATTACAGTAAGGTCAGGAGGAGTCTGTTAGGCTAAGGACAAATATACCATATTTGTAAGGGTAAGCATTTGCTTCATACTGTGAGGTCTACAGTGGCGCTTATGTCTGCAGAGATACATGCCAATGATAATCAATGCACAGTAACAGGGCCATAATGACTGCAATGTAGTGTAGTGGTTATGGTGCTATGGGTGGCAATCTTATTCTGAGGATAGTATTGGGGGAAAAAAACATACAGTATAATATTTTCTGTATTTTACGTTTGTTTACATGTGCTATGTTTTAGTATTTTATATTTTACTTTTATTATAAAATGGTTATATATATTATTTTACTCTCTAATATATTACAAATAAATAACAGGGAAACTTTAATCTTCTGAACTGTTAATACGCATTTAGGAGCAGATAGTGTTTAAAAATTAACGACTGATCATTCACACTTTTATAAGACAACTTTATAGTAAAGACTGACTATACAGTAGATTCATCCACTATCTGAAATCAGACTAATTTTTAGCAATGTATAATATAGATATAGTGGGAAATAAAGAAGCCATAGTCATAGTTCTAATAATAATAATTACCCCAGTGATTATGCATTACATTTCCTATAATGCTCTGTCTGGATAATATGTGATCATTACACGATATGTAGTTGACAAATATTTTGAGTGCCAAGCATAGCAAACACTGGCCTTCAGTTAGTGCCGGCCTGTTTATAACTCTATTTCACTGTGACACAGTAACAATAATAGTTGAGTCTGAGTTTGGGATATTTTATGCTGTTGGAGCCAGTCATCCAGATATTATTCTGGTGTTTTTCAGATGACGATGTAGAGGCAGACGACATATAGTAACTGTTATGCATTTGGTTCCATAACTTTCTATAACAAACTGCAAAGTAAATGACAAAGGGTTAAGCAATAATTTTATGATGTGCCCAGAAGATATATTAGAATGTCTATTACAATTATTTTCCTTTCCCTCATTATTTATGTGGATACATGTCAAATGTTGCTGTGGAATCTGAAATAGTGCAGCATACCGGTGCTGTGTTTGTAGGAGCGCAGCATCATTAAATTATTGCTAAAGAAATTGTAGATGAAGAGGACTCTAGTAAAGTAAGGTTAGAGCTATTGAAGTTGGGATGCAGTTAAAGACAGGATAAGGTAAGGTAGATTTTCATTAATCAAATGGACCCCTTTACCATAAGCCCCCCTAACCTTAAACAATCCGTTACCCTCCGGCATCATCCCAGTATCATATGCTGGACATTATAAATAGAGCAAAAATCCCTCTGCTTTCTTTTCATTGCATCAACAGTATAACATCAACCAAGCCCAGCAACATTTCGTAATTGACATTTTGATTGAGATTTTAAATGCTATTCAAGCAAAAGTGTCAGCAGATACCCCCTCCCCCCAATGAGTAATGAGGAAGGAGACAAACTTCTGTCCCCTGAGACAATCAACATTAAGATAGGCATCGGATCTCATCTGGGGGGATTCCTGAGTCACAGCACTTGGTCACTGCACTATGCACCACTCACGACGCACTGAGGGAATCCTCCCCTCTTCTGTTCACTTTTTGTTATGATTTATCATTTTTTCTAATTTTCGTTTTTCTCATCATTACTCCCTCTGGAGTCTAATTTTGCAGGATAGGTACTACAGCATTTAGTGTAACGACCTAGTTTAGAACACCCACGAAGGTGTTTATTAGCAGAAGCAAGGGAATAGAAACAGCATAGGAGACCTATTAATGTCATTTCTGTGATATTCTGACCTTATGTCAGTTTTCTACTTTGACTCTGTTATCTCCCTCTGTCTATCCGGACACCTGCTACCTTTGTCTATCCCTCTGCTATATTTAAACTTGTGGTCAAACACCCTCCATAACTCTATACCGTGTATATATCGAGTTAATTATCTCGTAATTGATTTAATACACTAAAGAGAATTGTTTGAAGGTATTACGCTGTTTAGGGGCTTATTTCCCATAACCCCCTTGGTAATAGCACTCCGATAAATGGATTTGCTTTTCGTATCAAGGGTAAACTTTATGGGCAATTAGAGGAATCAGAGAGTTTCTTTTGATACACAGTTGCTATAGTATCTCTTTCTCTTTAATAGATTATTAAAGTCTGTATATTTTTTGTGGATTTAGAGATACTTTTTACGCACTGTACTTATCATATTTAGTATCTCTCTGCTACCCATCCCCAATTTTTCTACCTATCCACGGGACTCCAGATTCTAAGGTTCTTTTGGCATAACATCTATGTGCACACTTATCTGTACCAGCCGGCTTGGTAGTTCTTCCCTCCTTTTTATGGGAGAACACCCGAGCATTCTTGTGTGTCTTTTCATAGAAATGTATTATACTCATGTTTGATAGAGCGTTAAGTCCCTGAAATATCTGCGCATGGGTGGTATAATATCCACAAGGGATATGTGGGTAAATAGTTGTCCAGATCTGAAGTTAGGTGTGCCAGGAACAAATAAAATATAACATTGCATACAAAGTGTAATAAATGGTCTATCACAACAAAGTGAATTAAAACCAAATATACTTTAATGCTTAAAAGAAATAAAACATAAATGTTACACCTTTTGGCGCAACCTGGTTTTTTTTGTATTTTATGCTGTCTATTTCTAGGGGTTGAGGGTATCCCTTATACCCAGTGTTTGCTGCCTAAGTCTAGTCAGTTGTTTCTTAGCCCTTATCCATTTTTGTGTTTTCCTTAGTAGTATCATTGATAGCTGCTGTCATCTTCTCCATCTCAATCAAGTACTAGCTATTAGGATCAATCTTCCTGGACAGACACATTCTTAAGGTTGCACAGACTCTGTGTATGAGCTTGCAAGCACAGCAACATTTTAACTAAACTTGAATTCTAGTCGATATCTTTAAATCTGATGTATTCATTGCTGGGCTCTGTGGGGCTTCTTCAGTGAGATCCTAACACAGAAAAATAAATAGATATTATAAGGTCATGTACTATTATTAGGTAGTCTGGCTGTGTGAGTAATGAGTTGTCCAACTGTGCACCACGGGTCTCCAGGCGGGTAAGTAGTCTTAAGGGTGTGGTTGGGAGTAGTGTGAGGCAGACGTCTCCTACCCCTTCCCTTGTTAGCTCTGCTAGCCCTCTGCCCTACACGGGGGTGCCGCCTGGATCTTCCGGGCACCTCTTGCCTTCCCTGTCCCCCTGGGGTGGGCCTGCCAGTACGGGTCAAGGGGGGAGGCTTCTGCTGGTGAAAGCTGATATTGAGGCTGCCATCACCTGTTGGGTTGTTTTTTCCAGGGCAGTTACTACGTTGACCTGTGGTTGACCCTGGGTTGTTCAATTTCAGTACATATCTGGAGTGGGTATTGCAGGAAGAGGCGGCGTGTAATTCGCTGCTTCATTATTTTGATGACTTTTTGTGTGTGAGTCCCAATGTGTGTTCACACCTTCTCCAAACCCTGGAATCAGCCTCTCGGTTCTTTGGGGTCCTGCTTGCCCCTGACAAGATGGTGGGTTCTTCCACCTGCTTGTGTTTCTTGGGGATTGAGAGTGATTCGGTTGCTGGGGAATGTCGTTTGAAGGAAGACAAGGTGCTGGAACTGCGCGGCTTGGTCTTTGCCGCCAGGTTACTTAAGAAAATTCAGTTGCGACACCTGCAGTCTCTCTTGGGTAAGCTACAATTTGCGTGCCGGATTATCCCTATGGGGAGGGTGTTTAATCACCGCTTAGCAGCGGCTACTTCAGGGTTGGATCGCCCTCATCATTATGTGCGGGTCACTTGGCAATTGTGCGAGGATTTGGGGGTTTGGTCCGTCTTCTTGGACAGGTTTAATGGTCTTCATGCTTTCTGGGGGAATCGTCCGGTGGGCGAGGGTCCTGTGTTGGTTCACGGGGATGACAGTTTCTTGTCCTGTTTTCAATTTATCAGGGTTTTCTGCATAGTTTTGGGGCTGCCTAGCGCAGAGTTTGGGGGACACTACTTTAGGATTGGGGCTGCTACTGAGGCGTCACGCCTGGGGTTGGCTGAGGAGGTTATCCAAAGGATTGGGAGATGGAAATCGGGAAGGTTATCGATAATATGTTCGTCCAACTGGACTGATTCCGTGCACAGCTGAGGGCTCAATTGGGCCTGTAACAAGCGGTGGCAGAAGTCCATTGTCTTGGTACCCGGAGGATGCGGTGGGAGCAGCTACTGCCCGAAGTGGTCCGTTTAGCTGGCCAGCTCACTGTTCCTGATGTCATTTTAATACATGCTGGCGGAAACGATCTTGGCACTGTTCCGGTGTGGGATCTGGGGGAGTAGATCCATAAGGATTTGGGGGAGAAGATCCAGAAGGATTTGGGGGAGCTCTGGCTCCGATTTTTGAGGGTGTTTTTAATATGGTCCGAGGTGCCTTCTATGAATTTCTGGCGAGGGGCTAGGGTCCCTAGCTCAATAAGAGGCTTTCACATTTTGTGAGGGGAAAGAGGGGGCTCACGGTGCATCATCTCATCTTTGAGCGTAATGCTTCTATTTATTTTTGTAGTGATGGGGTCCACCTGACGGATGTTGTGCTGGATTTATATAATTTAGCTTTGGAGGAGGCCATGGCTGTGGTGGTGGGGCGGCCCTGCTGATTTAGGGGGTAAACCAGCGAGTCTTGTGGCGGTATATGGTCCTTGTCAACCGGGGGTTGGACCAGCGGTCCATGAAAAGTGGATGGGTAGGGCTGTCCCTCCCCTAACCTCAGGTACAGTGATGGATAACAGACGTGCCCACTGAGCCAACTAACCGGCTAGTGGTTAGCATTACACAATGGTAGGCCCAAGAAAAGACCTTGTGCTGGTTGGAACAAGGGGGGAAGAGGCAGCTGCCCTTAAGTTATGGTTGTTTGGCAAGGTGGTACTCAGTGACGTATCTATTTACTGAGTAATTATGTATATAGTGTTTTATGTTATAAAGTTGAAGTTTAAAGATTTATATATTTATATTTTAATAAAACTGTGGTCTATTTTAATCCAAAGCAAGTCTGGTGTGTTTCATTGGAGCAAAGGTTGGGCTTATCAAGGGGCTAGGTTTATGCCCATACACAGTTACCCTCTACCTAAATTACTGTCTCCGTACGAGGAATGATAAATACTATCCCATTACAGTAAAACAATATAAGCCAAATTTGATATGTATGCATGGCTACTTTTAAGTCTACTTTGTCCTAAAATAAATTAATACCATACCACAATATAAAGTGATGAGGAGTTTATTTGCTAAAACATGTAACTCTCAATGTTTTTTTTTTTTTATCTTGGTTCTTTCTTTCTTTCTTTTTTACTAGATTACCACAGTTTATTGTGTAGTCTTTAACTCCAAGATCTCGATTTATTTTAATATGGTATTTTAATTTTTTTTTTTTTTTTTTAATTTTAAACTCCAAATTATATGTAAGAGCATGATTGAATGCTGATATGAAAGGCTGGATTTCTTGTGTTTGTACCTTCCAACTATGTATTTTTTTTTTTTGTCAATCTTTGTTTTTATTGAGGCATATGATGGTTCGGTACAGAAAGAAAAACAAGGGGTTAATGAATGGAAGACGTATGACATGTATAACTGATTGTACAATGGTTACATGCAATCCCTAGTATGACAGCCTCATTTTATAAACGTTACAACAGTAGTACTATATAAGCTAGACAGGTTGTTGTTATTTAAAGTTTTGTCGTTGGCCTAGAGCTGAGAGTACTAGATATGGATCTTATGATCCGAATGGTAGCATGCAGGCTAATTACTATAGCAAAGAGTAGGCGCATTGTTGAAGGCAAATAAAGGCAATTATGGTCTCGCATTTTGTTAACGAAATAGCTAGGGCCCATCATAGGCATGCACGTCTTATACATATAATAATACACATTAAGCGGTCAGTAAGGATCACTGAAACTTGTGTGGCTATACGAGAACGTTGAAACTTAGATACGCTATGGGGAAAGCAATTAGCTAACAGGCTTATTCATGTGTGTGAGTAGCTTGGCAGGGTATGTTGCATTTTTCTATAAGTACACAGTAAAATACTATTTCACCCAAGAGCTGTGCGCGTGTGCCACGGAATTTCACCCATGAGTGCTTACTAAAGTAAGGTAGAGCAATATAAATAGCATTATGCTGGACACTTTAAGACACGCTGAAGGAGTTGTGGGTGAGATTGACAGCATATGTACGGGGGTGGGAACACCTATGTGTGAGGAAGTGTGGCCTAGGCCTGTGGGTAAGTGCACGGGGATAAGTATACAGGAGTTGCAGTAAGATAAGAGTTTACAGACATGCCCGTTCAAGCGTAGTAAGGCAAGCTATCACATTAGGAGGTATATCAAGGAACAAGTTTTGCATAGATACTCAAGGTGCACAATGCTATCGGTCAAATAGAGCTTAAATGCTAGGCCTGCCGAGCCGTTGCGTCTTAGTTACCAAGAGGCGCGCAGCATTGGGAGTTAGACCTAACAGGTATGATTGAAATTGCTAAGGCAGGCTGGTGACATATCATGTATCTATCTGTTAGCTGGCAGTCATAAAGTATTAACTGTAAAAAGAAAAATTAAACATTACGGAGCATGTAAGTCTTTACGGGTAAAACCCTCAGGGTATAACAGTGTGTCTCTTGCGGTTACTTGGAACAGTCCAAGGCCTCGAGCGTAGCAGGTGTCCATGCTGTTATTCAGCCCACCCCACATGGAGGAGTTGTGTTGTAGTACGTGCGGTCTAGTCCACTTGGTTGTGGGGGGCTGCCTATTTGATCCACCGCTCCATGGAGGCCCGGGTCCGTTTCTCTATAGTGGGTATTTTGACCCGCTGGGTGCTTAGCTCTCTGGGTTAAGGTGCCCCCGGTGTTACTCCTAGTGCGTTGCCGCTTGAGTGTCCCTTGTCTTCGGCCCGAGGCCTTATCGGAGGCCCTTGCCACAAGTCCATTGACCCCATCTCCAGGGTCGTGGGCCCAAGGCTTTGCCGGAGTCCGGTTGTTCCCTTGGGTGTATGGGTGGCGATGAGGAGTAACCCTCAGGTGGGCTCCCAGCTCGGAAGAAGAATGGGGAGAGCTCTTGGGTGCACACTTGGGTGTCCCCCGCGTTCTGCCGCTGTGTTCCGATGCTTGTTTCTTCTTTATGATTATGCCTGCAGTCTGAGGATCTCTCCTCCTGCGGCGCCATCTTGGGGCCCTGTGCCGTTTAGGAGTGAGGCGTCGGCAGTTATGTTGCTGTAAGTGCTCCTGGCTCTGGCATGTGCCCTGTGTATTCAGCCCTGCCCGGCGCTCTAGTTGTGCCCAGAAGGCATCGAAGAGAGCGGGGAGTCTGGCTTCGTAGTCTGGCATGACTGAGTGGCGTTCATGTAGCTCGCCTGGTGCTTTCACTGTCGCCATTTTAGTAGCGCCTCGTGTTCTCCGATCCTGTTGCTGTATTGCCCCATATTGTAGGCTCAGCTTGTTGCCGCTTGTCCAGTCGCTTGTTGCGGACCGAGATGACCCCCATCGGTCCAGAGGGAGGGGAGGGTAAGAGGTGGTGTCCCCGAGGTATATACGACCAGGTCAGTCAGCGTGGGAAGCGGCCGTCTCCCCGGCGCCCGATGTCCGGTAGGCCTCAGGACTCCCTTATGGGTTCCCGGTGTGGTAGGGTCTTGTATTTGGTGTCGGGTGATTCTCCCGGGTGCTCCCGACATGATCTCTCATCTCAGGTGGGCCACTGTGCCGTGTTTTTTGGGGTTTACCCCCTCGAAGTTCAGTAAGTAGCAGGAGCTGAAGTGAAACACAGCCGCTCAGCCTGAGTGCCAGGCTCCACCCCCCCCAACTATGTATTTTGTAGCATTGTTCTCTAAGTTGAGTTCAATGTAATGTCACAGATAAAATCATGGCTCTAGCCATGTTTGCAACAAAGGTATCTGATACAAAAAATAAATAAAACAATTGCAACCAAGTAAATAAAAAGCTTTTCAAATATGAATATCTAAACATACAAAAAACATTAAAATTACCTTGTTTTTTTTTAAACATTATGTAAACAATATTTAGATATAGGACAAGTGCAAGGATTTTTGGATACATAGGAAAAAAAATATTTTGCAAACTCCCTCCTCTCTCCCCACACATCTGTGAAGGACACAGTTACTACATTTACACAGAAACATCAAATGCAAACACAAAGATTATGTCATTATTTCACCCATGCCATACAATACAGTGATTACACTGAGTTTTCCTAATTTATATTTCTTATGGCATAAAATGATGTGATAAACCTTGACTTCCGCAGGAGGGGCCACTGACCACTTGGGTACATTGGTCATGGATCAGAGATCTCTAAAACTAGAAAGGCATAATTCAAAGAAATTAATTTCAGGTTATGGTCTGATGCCGCAGAGGACCCCTGCAACTAATCGCACTGCACATTACTCCCTCCTGCTAAGTGGCTAAGTGCTAAGTGGCCTCTCCTTGCAAGGTCGCCACATTGCTCTTTTAGCACAGTGTTCTGTCTGAGGGTGAGAGGGCATGGGAAGTAACATCACATCCCCTGCTATCCTCTCTTGCAGAGCGCTTTCGTTGTCTCTGAACTGTGAAGAGAAGCAGCAGTCTGGCAGAGACAGCTGCTTGAAATGGATGGGGAGAGGAGAATTGAGGTTGGAGCAGGGCCGTCTTTAACGCGGGGCCCAATTGCTCCTGGGGGGGCCCCAGAGTAGCTGCCCCGTGGGCCCCATGATTTGCGCAGCCCCCATGGACCTGGCGGTGCGGCTGCACACTAAGGGCCACCTAATGAGCATGTGTCAGCAGGGGCTCAGTCGGGCGCTGTGATGCTTAAACAGTGCGACCGAACCCCTTCCTGTTCGGCAGCCAGCTGGAAGGAAGTGAGTGCCGCGCATCACTTCCTCCCACCGGAGATCAGAGCCGTGCAGGAGGAGGAAGGCAGGGAGGAGGGGAGTTCCAGAAGTTAACTCCCAACTGCCTCAGCCACCCTCCAGAAAAAGGTAAGAACCTGGCGGGTGGCTAAATGTAGCATGTGTGTCAGTATGCCTGTGTGTGTCAGTATGTCTGTGTGTATGTCAGTATGCCTGTGTGTGTCAGTATGCCTGTGTGTGTATGTCAGTATGCCTGTGTGTGTGTGTCAGTATGCCTGTATGTGTGTCAGTGTGTCTGTGTATGTCAGTAGGCCTGTTTGTGTGTATGTCAGTATGCCTGTCTGCATGTCAGTATGCCTGTGTGTGTGTCAGTATGTCTGTGTGTGTTAGTATGTCTTTGTGTGTCAGTATGCCCTTGTGTGTGTCAGTATGCTCGTGTGTGTGTCAGTATGCTCGTGTGTGTCAGTATGCCTGTGTGTCAGTGTATGTCAGTATGCCTGTGTGTATGCCAGTAAACCTGTGTCTGTGTGTCAGTATGCCTGTGTGTGTGTCAGTATGTCTGTGTGTATGTCAGTATGCCTGTGTGTGTGTGTCAGTATGTCTGTGTGTGTGAGTATGTCTGTCTGTCAGTATGTCCGTTTGTGTGTGTGTCAATACGTCTGTCAGTGTATGTGTCTGTGTGTGTTTTAGTATTTCTGTTAGTATATGTCTGTGTGTGTGTCAGTATATCTGTCAGTATGTGTGTGTGTGTATGTATGTATGTATGTATGTGTGTGTGTCAGTATGTCTGAATGTGTGTCAATATGTCTGCCAGTATATATTTGTGTGTCAGTGTATGTGTGTGTCAGTATGTTTCTGCGAATGTGTCAATATGTCTGTCTGTGTATGTTTCAGTATGTCTTGTCAGTGTATATGGCTGTAAGTATGTTTTGAATCTCTCTACTTTAGTTCCCCCACTGCAGTGGGGTGAAAAGTGTGATTGGGGGTTGGATGTAATTGGGGAGGGAGGGGCAGGGCCCAGGGAGCCCAAGAAAATGCTTTGCCCAGGGTCCTATTCATATTGCAGACGGCCCTTTGTTTGAGAGACAGGATTTAGGAGATGATAAGACAGAGGCACATGTGGGATGAATTACACAAACCTACTTAAACTTGCCACTTATACAAAGAATTTAAGCAGAAATTATATAGTAATAAACCAAGGGGAAAAAAATGAATATTCTTTTATCTTTTCTATAATACTTGTACTGGTAAAGAAAAAAGTAGATGTTACTTGTGAGACATTCCTCCTTCTGCCTGTACTAGCACTAGTATTAAATCACCAACTGACCAGAAGGTGAGGAAAACGGACACAAGTGGGATGTGTAGGCAGGAAGATTGTGATGTGCACCCAAAGTCAAGTGTGATGTGCACCCAAAGCACAGTTGTGAGGAGATTGAGGGGAAAACTAAGTTGCTAAGGTGGGTAACAAAAATTGGATGAGATGGAGAATTACTGGAGGGTGATGGGGAGACAATGGGTGACTGACGAAAGTGGGGGGTAATGTGTAGACTGGATGAGCCTTCTAAGGGCACTCCCCACCTGAGAGGACTTGAAGGAGACGACCAAAGCACTCCACATCTTGATTGGGAATGACAAACAGCTCCTGAGAGCTGAACTACAGGGGCTGACAGACCGTGTGGCACACGTGGAGGCAGACCATGACAACCTAATGGCGGCCCAAGCGGCCACTACCTCAACCCTCGAACGCCAGACGTCCCAACTACAACACATGGTGCTACATATTAAGGACCTCGACAACAGAGGTAGACGCCAAAATCTTTGCATATGGGGGATACCAGAGGGGGAAGACTCTACCACACAACTCAAGACACAGCTCATGGACATATTTAACAGACTTCTGAACAGAGCAGAAGACACCCCTATACACTTTGTACGAGCCCACAGGGCACTGAGACCCAAGGGACCACCAGATGCCCCACTGAGAGACATGATCTGTTGAATAGCTCACTTCGCCCTCAAAGAAGACATTTTACAGGCGGACCCGAACTCACAAGAAATCAGATACGACGGCCATAGCCTGCAACTGTTCCCTGACCTGTGCCCTGCCACATTGGGATTTCGACTGGCCCTCAAACCCCTCACCCATGAACTGGTAGCACAGAAAATCCGATACCGCTGGATATTTCAAATGGGACTGGCAATCTCTTGGCCAGGCCTGTCCAACCTGTGGCCCCCCAGATGTTGCTGAACTACAACTCCCATGATTCTTTCAATTAAACAGACAGCCAGGGAATCATGGGAGTTGTAGTTCAGCAACATCTGGGGGGCCGCAGGTTGGACAGCCCTGCTCTAGGCCATAATGGCTACATCCGGTACGCCATCAACGAGACCTAATGGCCATCTCGGGCTATCTCCAGTTGCCACCCATTAGCATGCGCTGGCCTGACCCGCTGGACTTTTACCACCTGGCACCTGAACCACCGGAACAGGCACTGCCACAACAGAGGAACAGAAACCAGTTGAAATCCACACGACCCGCAGGGGCACAACACTAATCGCTTGGCGCTGCCTCGGGGGACTGAGACTCTCGGACCCAGACCCCGACCACCCAACACGCCATGGACTGTACCACGAGTCTCGACCATCATTTGGAAGAACGCTGTAACACACCAAACTTTGCCCCAGACAACATACGAAAGAGCCCACCTAACGAACAAAACGGTTAGGTGGCTACAATGACGGGTTACAATGCAGGTTACGAACACATCTAAACACTGCAGGGGGGCTAATATTGTTTATTGTTTATGCCTTAAATACCCGTGTACACCACTCTGATGGGATGTTACGGTGGGGGGACGACAATGGGTGTAACCTGCACCACTACCGCCGCGCAATGTGGAGGGACGCACTGGTGGTCGCGGGAGGAAAATAGCCTTCAAACACGTTCTCCTGCAGGGGTAGGGAGGGAGTGGGCAGCGGGTACCTGATAAATTGATGTATGGTTGATGTATGGTGTGGGAACCTGGAATATCAATGTGGGTCAGGATGCGGGAGAGGGAAGGGACAGATGATTGGGGAGGCTACCAGCACCACCTCACTGGCAAGGGCCAGCTTCACAGGCCTCATACGGTTTCTAAACAAGGGATAGTGAACTGGGGTAGGGGGGGTGGGCAATGGGTGTAACCTGCACCACTACTGCCCCGCACAGCGGGGAGGGACGCACCAGTGGGTGCATGGCAAAAATCATTTTTAAACATGTTCTCCCGCAGGGAGAGGGGAGGGAGTGAGCAGCAGAACCCTGACAAATTGTTGTATGGCGTTGGAACCTGGTATATCAATGTGAGTCCGGAGGTGGGAAGGGAAGGGACAGACGATTGAGGAGGCTACCAGCACCACCTCACTGGCAAGGGCCAGCTTCACAGGCCTTATACGGTTGCTAAGCAAGGGAAGGAATAAGGAGCTGGGGGGTGGGGTGGACAAACAAGCAGACCATCCACAGACCGATGGGGGCTGGGAGGCATAGATAGGAACATGGTATGGGGTGGGAGGGAAGGGAATGGCTCCCGAGGGCAGGGACGCATAGGCTCCTAGGCACCCAACACATAGGGGGGTTAGAGAGGGCTATATGCATCTGACCTCATTGGTCTCATTAATGAGAAATGGACAATGTTATAATGTAATGTAAACAACATATTTCTGCGGCTCGAGGCTTATAGGGCGTCCAGGGCCGATGGGACAGGTGAAGCCGTCTTGTGTAGTGGTCTAAGAGTGATTGCCACCACAGGAGGGCTTGGTGACCCAGCGACTGGCTCGCTCTGAGGACCCTTGTGAATGAGAAACACAGTACTTTGTATATAGTTGATAACCTGTTATTGTTAAAGGACGCTCGGCCGGGCTTCCCACTCGGTAAGAGGCGCCAAACAGTAGGTGGGGGACCCAGCCGGTCGACAGGTGCGGCCCCTGGGCCCACCCGCCTGATGTCTTTGCCCTAGGGCCCATCCTCCTGACGCCTTCACCCTAGGGCACGGGGAGAGGAGTCATCGAAAACCCTACCCCCAGTAACCGTATAACACCTGGTCTACGAACCCACCCCCTCACGCACGATGGCACGGGCATATACTCAAGCGGAGATCAACCTAATGTACATAAATGCAAAAGGCTTGAACAAACCAGAAAAGCGATCTCACGCCCTCAGGCAATTTCAAAGGGCGCACATAGTCTTTATACAAGAAACACATTTCAAGGCAGACCAGACTCCCAAACTGACAGACCACCGCTTCACACATGTTTTCTTAGCAATAACCTGGAGGAAAAATTGAAAGGTGTAACCACACTGATACATAGGGCCCTACAGTTCACGCCCATTGAAGTGCTCAAGGATGACTTGGGAAGACACATTTGCATGAAGGGTAGTGTGGGTGACCGAACATACACATTAGCAAACCTCATGCCAAACAGGAACCAAAGTTGGTTCCTTAAATCAGCCATGGGAGCAATCAGGGGCTTCACCGAGGGCTGTCTCATCATGGGAGGCGACCTCAACATCGCTCTGGATCCCTCACTAGATACTCAATGAGGCACTCCTGTCGGACCCGTTGGTGACAGCAGATTTTCACTAACACCTAACTCACTACTTTTGGGAAAACGAGACAACAGATATTGCACCCATGGTCCTGTGAGAGGCCCATAAGCCCGTCATCGGGGGTCACTTCATAGTGAGGGGGGAGATGATGAAAAAAGAGAGGACAACGCACTTCACAACATTAATACCGGAGATACAAATCTTAGAGGAGAGACACAAACAAAACAACATCCAGCAGACTGGACCAAACTGACAACCACTAGACAAGAGCTATCCACCATCCTAAATGCTTTCTACCAAAGCAAATACCTCCAAACGAAAAAAAAAATCCACACTAACGTGAACAAATGTGGCCCGCATGATTGCCAAATGGAGGGCGAACACCTACATCCCTAAGATTCTGCGGGCAGTCAATAAACTGACATACCCACCACTAGACATAGCTAAAAACACTACTACACAGCTATACTCCCTCCCACACACCAGATCTGGGGAGCAAACCGCAAGATGCCCTCCTGACGACATACCTGGACCATCACGTACACAAGCGCCTCACTAGAGAGGCAGCACAGGAACTCGAAGAACCCCTCATCATAGAGGAACTAGCAGGAGCGCTTAAGACGACAAAACTGGGCAAGACCCGAGGCCCAGATGGACTCCCCACACTTGCTTCTCCCCCATCTCCTCAAAGCCTACAATTCCATTAGAGACCACCATGAGATACCCACAGACACGCTGGCAGCCAACATCACCCTGATTCCCAAAGAGGGCAAGGATGCAGAGCAGTGTGCCAATTACAGGCCAATCTCCCTACTAAATTGTGACCTCAAATTGTTCACCAAAATTTTATCAACACACCTTCAACGATTCCTCTCCGACCTGGTACATCAGGACCAAGCAGGGTTTGTTCCGAAATGAGAGGCGTGGGACAGTACGATCCGAGCGCTGACCCTGATCCACTACGTGCAGCAGCGGTCGGAAGGTCTTCTCCTGCTCTCTACAGACACGGAGAAGGCCTTTGACAAAGTCAATTGGGACTATCTGTTCGCAGTCCTGAGGTCTCTGAGGATGGGCCCATACACGACACGTACGGCCAGAATATGCGTGAATGGAGCATTCACAGAATCCTTCCTGATCCTATATGGTACGCGGCAGGGATGCCCCCTCTCACCTCTGCTCTTCGTCCTTGCCCTAGAACCTTTCCTGAACGCGGTATGACACAATTCCCAGATACAGGGACCCCAAGTGGAAAAGGACAAACACTCCGTAGCGGCATACGCAGATGGTTTATTGTTCTTTGTAACATAACCTGAGGTGTCCCTCCCGACAATCATGACAGAATTTAAAACCTACGGAAACATCTCAAATCTCAAAATTAATTACATAAAATCAATCATCCTGGGGGGGCGGGGCTTACCGGCGGAGCGAGACGGACGCCATTTCTAGCAGCTCTGGGCGACTCAAACTGAATCCGTCAAACATCACCGAAACTACATGCCATCCACGCAAATAAATACTTGCATTGCCCGGGGGAGATCATTCTGCATCGCCCGATGCCATTTAAGTACAATCCGAGGCAGGCAAAGCCCAAAACGAAAATCCGGGCCTACTACACGCCAAACTACCGCGGCCTGGAGTACTTGTGGGGCGGAGAGAGCCTGGGAGACCCAAGCAACGATCATCCACAGGACCCCGACCAATCCCATGAGGAGATGGGGCGCAGATCACAAAGACCACACCAAGGTACTGCCACAGCACAGCCTGATATAGGGGCACTGCTACAGAAACAAACCCCAGCCAAAATTGCGCCTGACCAGGGCTCAGACCCCCCACAGGCAGACACCTCACCTGCACAAACCACTCAGGGGGACACTCAGAGAACCCCACAGCCCATACAGATCACAACCACTAAACCCATACCCCCACAGGGAACAGCAGACCCAGCCACCAAGCAGGACCTGCAGCAGATGCAAACTATGCTGCAGGATATACAACGCCTGCTGGCAGCAGACCTACCTGCGCTCAAAATTAGCATGCAACAGATCACAGAAAAAGTGACAACCACTGAAAACCAAGTCAAAACAATACAGGGAGAAATCTCTACGCTACAAGACTCGCTCCACCAACTACAACACGACCAGCAACACTTAGCAATACAAGTGGCAGCGCAGGAGGATAAAAACCGGCGCAACCACATCAAAATTAGAGGCATCCCGGCATCAGTGAGCAAAGAGGATCTACCGCATTACGTGAGGCGACTCACACAATCATTACTCCCTACTGCAGTAACAAAGAAACTCGCCTTTGCAGGGATTTACCGCCTACCCACGCCTCCCAGAGCCGCAGCAACGCTAGCCGGAGACGTCATCGTCCGTTGCATCCTACCCCAAGACAAGGGGCACATCATGAGCGCAATCAGGGGTAAGACCCCGCTTGACTTCGAGGAAGCCCAACTGACTTTTTATCAGGACTTATCCAAGGCCACCCTCCAGTGGAGAAAGTCGCTGACAGAACTAACCGGCCACCTACGCGCAGCGGGGATACCATATAGATGGGGAAGCCCTCGCTCCTTGCTCATCACCCACCAGGGGACCACCCATAAACTCACCTCAGGGACTGAGGCCCCTACACTGCTTGCAAAATTGGGCCTACAAAACTTGCCCAACCCGGGCACTCCCCACGTCTGGAATCCAGATGTCTCGGAAACGTTTGTGCCAAGAGGGCAGAGAATGGACACGCAAGCCACCTGACGGACAGGGGGAGAGAGGTCTCTTACCCATGCCCGCTCAACGGCAATACCCATATGCCTTGCCTAACACAACCTGTATTCTCCCCACCTTCCCCGCAATACAATGCTGAAGTTTACGTTACTACCCGTTTACCGCAAGTTAGAGGAGATAGCCGGTGAGGACGCTGGCGCGATGCCTCATTACCAGACCACAAGCCATAGCCTAAGCCAAAACCTACCCCCCCCCCCCTCGACAGCCCCTAGGTTAGGGCCACCACCTCTCACGAGTGGTCTCCAGTGGAACTAGACGACCAGGCCACTTCAGAAAGTAGAAATGAACACCTGTACCACTCACCAGACTACCTGACCGACAAAACGACACCCAGTGCACCCACACGGGCCCTAGCACCACTACGCACCTCCACGCAACTACTTTCTAACACTTATAGGGTCACGCCTCCGACATTGACCCATGACCTAGGTACCGCACCCGCAGACGAATTGCACAACTAAACCCCTATACGACCCCAACCTCTACCTAGGATCTTACGCATGTTATACTAAACAAAAAAATTGTGCTAAAACTTATCAAATGCATTATTTACCCAATGTTAAAGCCTGTTACCCTCTCAAACGATGCATTTGTTGCACCATGTATAAGTCTTGTGCACGCAAAAATAAAGAATTTAAAAAAAAAAAAAATTAAAAAAAAAAAAAAATCAATCATCCTGAACATCTCTACACCCCGAAAGATAGAGAAAGGGCTAAGGAACAAATACCCCTTCACATGGGCAAAGTCGAAACTGAAATACTTAGGGGTCTGGTTAACTAGAGACCTCACACAACTCTATGAAGCGAATTTCACCCCATACTACCCAGAGTGCAAAGAGACCTAGAAGACTGGTCCAGACCGAGCATTTCCTGGTTCGGTAGGATAGGGACAGTAAAGATGACACTCCTACCCCGAATACTTTACCTTCTCCAAACAATACCCATCACCATCCCCAAAGCTTTCTTCGCTTTCCTATGTACATTGGTACTGAAATTTATTTGGCGCAAAACCAAAGCCAGAATTAGCTACGACACTGTTACACGTCCAAAGATGGAAGGCGGACTAGCCCTACCGGAATTTGGACAATACTACCTGGTGACACATATCCACAGAAAAACAGAGTGGGCCAAACAGGGAGTTACCAAACTCTGGAAGACTGTAGAAACAGCGCTAGTAGAACGACCAGTAGAAGTCCTCCCTTGGCTGCACCCACTCCACTGCGCAAGAATAGCAGTCCCGCACCCACTAATCACAGCCACAACACATGTATGGCACCTTCTGGTGACCAAATTGGAGCACTTCCTTCCCCTCCCCACTGTACCCAATAGTACACAACACGGCATTCCCCCCGGACTAGAGCCGCGAGTATTTCAAACACTACTAGGACACAACCTCCCCCAAATACAACACAAGACGGTATCATCAAGCCCCTAACAGACCTCCCACACCCCACCACACTGAACTTCATGCATCACTTTCGATACAGACAACTAGCACAATTGATCACCTCAATACAGCAGGCACACTTGGTTTCACGGGAACCCACAGACTGCGAGGCACTGTGTATAGATCGTGAGCCCATGGAGAGGTGACTCTCACTTCTTTACCAATTCATTATGAGACGCAGGAGTCTACCTGCCCCAAGCTACATGGGGACGTGGGAGACCACCCTGGAAATCACACTCACACCCACACAGTGGTCCAAAATCTGCACCCTGAAACTGCACCGTGCACTATCAAGTGAGATACAAGAAACGGCATATAAGCTACTAGCGCACTGGTATAGGACACCACTAACACTACACACTATAGACTCCTTGGTCACAGACCGCTGCTGGAGATGTCAGCAGGCCACGGACTCGCTACTGCATATAGGGTGGGAATGCCACCTAATCAGACTATACTGGGCCACTATCCACAAAATACTACAGAAATTCCCCCCCCCCCCACCCCGCCCCGCGCCTGATGTAGATTAATTTAGAAATAAACAAAATTTGGCGCCCAACGTGGGGCATCGGGCTATGTCTGCCCGGCGAGCCGTCCTAAGGAAGATACTGTTGGACGGGGGAATCCTGGGGGAAGGAAAGGAGACTGATCACCTCCAGGTACACGGTAGAGACTTCTGCAGAGCCACCGGTATGTTCCGGCCCCTTTGATTGACCCGTCCACGTGTCTGTGACTGCTTCCCGGGAGGACATCAAAGACAGGTAATATCTTGCCCGGTGTCTCGTTACTCACTTGTTTACCTGCATTTAGTCTATCTGTTGCCTGGGTGTGTTTGTATTGGCCTATTTTAGCTTAAGTGCCCGGGTTGAGTTTCTGTTTGCTTGTTTTCCCCTTTTTGGGATAAAGGGGGGTGGACCTGAGGGGACTTGCCTGGGTCTTCTGTTTGTCTGTTTGTCTTTTTACCCATTTTGGGATAAAGGGGGGTGGACCTGAGGGGACTTGCCTGGGTCTTCTGTTTGTCTGTTTGTCTTTTTTCCCCTTTTTGGGATAAAGGGGGGTGGACCTGAGGGGATTTGCCTGGGTCTTCTGTTGCCTGTTTACTCCTTTTAGGAACCACGTGGCTGTGGTTGTAGGGAAAAAGGGGGGTTGACCTGTGGAAGTTTTCCTGGGGGTCTTCTTTGCCTGTTTACCTCTTTTAGGAGCCTCGTGGCTGTGGCTGTATGGAAAAAGAGGGGTGTTGGATCTGTGGAGATTGTGTAGACTCATAGTTTCCTGGGGATCCTTCTGGTGTCACTTTGATAGCCTAGCTAGCCTCATTGTGCACATAACTCTGCTTGCAGAGAGGTGGTACCCTCCAGCTTTGAGCGCTGAGCTGGAGTCATTCCAATTGTTATTTGTGGTGTGTGGATTCGGGCAGGCATTGCTGTCTTCATCACCACGGGGTAGTGGGACTTATGAGTGGGTTTCATAGGGGAACTACGAGGGTGAGGATAGAGGAGACCACTATTAGTGGACTGCTGTAACGAGGGAGGCATATGGATTTCGGACCGGTGTTAGCTGTTATCCTTGGCCGCTGGTAGTGAGACTTGAGGAAGTCGTTCTCCGAGCGGGGACACTACGAGGTTGAGGGAGGTGACTTACTTTGGTCACACGAGTAAAGGAAAGGAATTACTGTTGATTTTATTTGAACTGTGATGCATGCACTGTATTTCAATTGTATTATTGTTTTGTTTGTTTTATTAGGAGTCATTCAAACTCCTGTGTCTGTCTCTAAAATTCCACTTTACCTTTTTTACCTTTTCTATACTTCCTGAGCTATGTACACTATCCTCTCCTATTTCTATTGTGAGAGAAGTGATTGGTCACACACTTCTCACCTCGCTCCAATTAGTGACTAGTCTACGTTTTGGGAAGACGCACTTGGGGGGACCCACCCCTCTCGAGTGTTAGTCCACCATTGTAGACACTGTTTAAAACCTTTTTCCCCTATATCTGGGACGCCTGTATAGGAGGGGAATGGAACAGGGTTAGAAAAGCCCAATAAGGGCTGGCTAGCGCGTGTGATCTAGTTGAAGATAGAGATTGCTAAAGTGTGTAAAATTGCAGTGCCTTCATGTGGTAGATTGAAACCAGAAAGCTGGCGTAGATTACTGACAGAGTAGCAATGCTATTCAGCAGGAAGGTTGGGCTGAGGAAGAACTAGATCACAAAGGGTTAAGAATATATGTATATTATAATAATTGTTTTTGTATTTTGTATTAGCCATTACCCTGGTAGAGGGTGGGGGTTTTGTATTGAGTTTCACTGAGAGTATTATTAAATGTTGTGTTTTTGTGTCTCTTTGCTTTTGCAATAATTGTAACGTAACTGTCTTTCCAGCACTGACATGGTTAAAATGTCATGCTTGCAGTCCCCCCTCTCTCCTCCTCCCCCTCCCTTTTTGCCTTCTGTGAGACAGGGGAGGGAGGAGGAGGGGGGGGGGCGTGGTTGCGACTCAGTGCGATTCAGATTTGTGTTCCGTAAAGTTATTCAGAATTTAGCAATGGAATTTTTGCTAGAAAATATTCTAATTGTGTATTTTGTTATTTCAATTGAAGTTGATAGGATCGTGTGGGAGACTAGCTCACAAGATTACATTCCACCTTTCTGAGGCTGTATTTCCTTTCGCGGTGCAAAGTATTTTCTCCAAGACTGGTGTATAAGATAGGGAGTCGGGGATGTAGCTCAGTGTTGATTACGAAGGTTAGGAAAGTGAATCTGATGCAGGAATAGGGAATTATTTGGACGAGTTAAAAATGTAAAGGAAAGTGTGATTTGTTGCAATACTATGCAATATGGATAGAGGGAATATGCAAAGTTGTTAAGTGAGATTGTGAAGAGGAAAAGTGATTAATGGCTGTAGGTATATTGTTTGAATCCCGTGAGTTTATTTTTTGCACCATGTTATTTCAAAGCTTCACGGGCTGTTAAATGTATAATGCTTTCATTTGTCAGCTGAAATGCCCTAAAAGAAAATGGCCCCTAGAACAAAAGAAGGTTGTCCTTAAAGAGACACGTCAGCCCAGGCTCCTGCCCTCACTCTGCCCTTAGTAAGGTCATATATACGCCCATATATAGTGTCACTTCGAGATTTACTTCTACCACGCTCATCCTATCCTAAGACATGCTGTCTTCCTTAATTCCCACATATTATGAACAAAAAGTTACAATTACTAAAATTATCCTACTATTAGTTTCCCTATATCAGGAAAAGTGTCTGTGAACAAGTGTGTTTGAACTTTGTATAAAAAAAAATAAAAAAAAATTGATAACATGCTGGAAGAGGGGTTATCTTAAAGAACATTTACTAAAAGAAGTTTCTAATAAACAAAGATTTCTTGACCAGTTAACATTATAAGCATAACTATTAACAAATGAATAAGCCAAGTTTAAAGACTGACTAACATAATTTTTGTTGTAAGCCCAGATATTTTATTATTGCATATGCATAGGAATTGAGACTTTGGGCATTATAGTATATTAATTCTAGATCTGTTACTAGCAGCAAGTGCTTAGCCTTATGCCTATCCCATGCATGCTTAAAACACTTCTACTGAGTTAACCTCTACCACTACAGTTGGAAGGCTATTCCATGCATCCACTACCCTCCCAGTAATGTAATGCTTCCTGATATTATTTTTAAACCTTGGTCCCTCTATTTTTGAGACTATGTCCTCTTGTTATGGTAGTTTTCCTTCTTTTAAATATAGTCTCCACTTTTACTGTGTTGTTTCCTGTGGCGAAACCAACCTCGCCACTGGGCCCTGGAGAAGCCTGTTTGCTAGCCTCCTACCTGCTGACTATGGCCCCTGGGTTATTTGGGGCATATTGTACTGTATATTGCTGCTACTGGCCCTTTTAACAGCATCTATGGACATATTGGGACTTTTGGGACTACTGTCCCTTTAAGACTGTGATACATATTCTAGTGTACTGCCTGTAATATTATATGTGTATTTGTGTGTTAAGTTTAACCTGGGATATGTATGCAGCATTCATCTGATTGTTCGGTAGAATCACTCCATTTATTATATTGAGTGAAACTACCGAACAACCAGACCACCCAGGAATAAGTGTGCCTCCAATTACAGTTTGCAACAATGTTGCAAACGGGTAATTGGCAATCAGTGTAATGTATTCTTTGTCCTCTGGGTGGCCGCCATTCGGGAAACAAACACGTGGCGGCGGCCATCTTAAACTACCGAACAGCGGTGTTTTGCCGTCGAGTGTCTGGAACTAAAATCGGACACTTGACTAGGCAAACACCGCTGAGACCTCCATACTTCCAGAAATTCGTATGGAAACTACCGAATGACCCGCCGTTCGGTAGAAAGAACCCCATAAACAAGGGAATTCATTCAAACCCTCTCCAGGCTCTATAACACAGGCAATTCGCCTGTTTTCATTCCCTTGTTTGTGACCGACCGCAGGGCCAAAATGCATGGAACTGTTTTCGGATACTTTACCCATGCGGTCGGTCAAATCTTTGGAACCCCATATCTCACGAACCATTCATCCGAATTACTTGAATTTTGGATATGTTGTCCCCCTGAATAAGGGCTATCCAGCGATGCTGGATTTAAAGGTGTACCCCCGGGTTTTGGGGTACATCCAGAACTTGGCTGAAAAAGTGTACCGGATAATTGGGTTTAATGTTATCTGAGGGGAGGGGATGTGTGGGCTGAACCATGTATGTGATTGGTTATTTTATGCCTCCCCCTGGGTGTGGCCTGTATGTGGATTAGTGTAATAAAAGCCAGGCTGGATGAGCCAGTCCAGAGTTCCTGTTTTAAACTCAAAGTGATGTGTCGTCTCATTATTGGGGGAAGGATTTATTGTATGCTGTTCCAGTTGACTGCTAGGGGTACAAGCCTATTCGTATGGTTCCTATTCAATGGTCTACAGCATTCATACGCTTGGGAGAATTTAAAGGTTTCTCGGATTCGGTGATTATGGTGTCTGCCAGAGTGCTTGGAGTCCTCAGGAAGCACTAGGAGCATCCATTAACGGAGGTACCAAGTCTGGGTGCCAGGCGATCCGTTACATTTCCCTTTATGTATTTAAAATGCTTTTATCATATTTCCCCTGTCTCGTCTTTTCACCAAGCTATACCTGTTAAGATCCTTTAACCTTTCCTGGTGAATTTTATCCTGCAATCCATGAACCAGTTTAGTAGCCCTTCTTTGAACTCTCTCTAAGGTATCCATATCCTTCTGAAGATATGGTCTCCAGTACTGTATCCAGTACTCTAAGTGAGGTCTCACCAGTGTTCTGTACAATGGCATGAGCATTTCCCTCTTCCTACTGCTAATACCTCTCCCCATGCAACCAAGCATTCTGCTAGCATTTTCTGCTGCTCTATTACATTGTACATTGCCATTAACAGCCAGGAACTGGAGAACAAGAAATGTGAATTCAGGTATAGCTGTTTAACAATGCTTAACAAAATCTCCATTATCTTTTTCATTTATTTTGCAGAAGACAATGTTATTTGTCTATTTTGTATGTTTCAAAAATACATTATCAGTGAAGAGTAGAATAAATTTTATCCCATTTACGAGACATAAAATTGTGATAATGTATATTTGTGATATAAGTAGGAATTACATTTTGAGATGTTAGATATAAATTATTAAATTAAGAACGAGAGTCAGGGATAGCGTCTGTCTCCACGGGCACAAGTCTGGTGTGGGAGATGTGGTGGGCTAGCCGCTGCGGGACACCCACGGAGTGAAACGTTCGAGGCTTGTGGAGACAAGATGAGCATGTTAGCCTTTTATTATTTTTCTCTAGGGAAAGCATAGGGCCAGTTAATAGTTGTTGTACATGGGCTATTTGCAGCCTCCATTGCATTTCTACCTAGTCTTGATTTCTGATGTATCCTCCATTGCTACATCACCTGTCTGCTCCCTTACCTGCCCACCCCCGCTTCCTCCTCCCACCGATCCCTCCCCTTCATCTACAGTCCCCCACTTTCTGCTACTACCCCTCCCTCTACTCCACCTTCTCCTCTTTCCTCCTACTTCTCCTCTACTCCTCCTACTCCTTCCTCCTACTCTTACTCCTCCCTCTATTTCTCCTTCTCCTCCTCCTACTCCTCCCTCTACTCCACTTTCTCCTTCTACTCCACCTTCTCCTCTCTCCTCCTACTTCTCCTCTATTCCTCCTTCTCCTCCTCCTACTCCTCCCTCTACTCCACCTTCTCCTCCTCCTACTCCTTCTTCCTGCTCTTACTCCTCTCTCCTCTTTCTACTCCTCCCTCTACTCCACCTTCTCCTCCTCCTACTCCACCTTCTTCCCCTCTCACTCTATCCACTTCTCATTCTTCCATCTCCCCACCACCATATCTATATCCTTTATATGCTTCCTCCCTTCTTATTCCTTACCAATTTCCTCCGCTCATAGACAACTCTGCCTCTACCTGACAACATTATATTTTGAAGAAAAGTTGCTCTGGCCACTCTTCCGCCACTTCCCAGGGGGGAATACCACACTAACGAAAAATTATTCTAACGAAAAATTATTCAGACATGAAAGAACTGTTTTGGGCACTCTCAAGGAAATAGTGCGGTCCTGACCCAGATTCCCATGGAAGTAAGACACCTGTAAGGGAGGTGGCTGTCCCTCATGTTTTTTCTTCACTAAGTCCCCAGAAATCTCATGAAAGGAACCTGACTCATTAGAACAAAACATGAACAATCAATTCACAACTCTCTACAGAGGGGGGTCAGCAAGAGAACTGTAAATAGAAAGACAAATACCCCCCAATCTCACACAGAAATAGGTGAGGAAACCTCTTCTACTGCTCCTCATGGTTGCTTTGAACAGATGAAAGAAGAAACAAGACACCTTTCAACAGAGCATGCAGTAGCTTTACCAGATCCTGACTCCACTCTGTTTGCGGATAAAGAGGAAAGGTACCATACTGGATTTGCTGTTGCTACAGAAGATCAGGTACGTCAAGCATCTTCACTTTCCTCACTCACATCTGCTCAAGACGCTTCCTTCAGGCATACAAAATGCCTGAAGGAAGACATGCCAATACCTACACTGACTCAAGATATGCCCTGGGTGCAGCACATTATTTTGGATCAATCTGGAAGATAAGAAGCACCACTCAGCTGACTAAAAGCTGCCAACCAAGCCACAAGTGCACCAAGGGAAGTGGACAGAATGGTGTCCGCTAAAGAAACTTCTATACTCACCATGTAGATCCTACCTACAGATCTCAAGCTTCTGAAAGAATGACAAGCAGCTGCTGACCCTGAATAAATACAAAGCTGGAAAAACAGAAAGGGGCAACCCTTGAAGACGGGCTGTACTCCAACACTCTCAAGCTCTGTTTACCCAAAAACATGTACTGGGCAGTGAGCCCATGGAACTTTATACCTATCCAAGACCCTCATGAACTCTTTGATCTCTAAATACTCCTAAGCACCTAGCTAACTCTCAATATCCCTTTCAAGAATCCAGGTGACAAAGAGCTACTGGGTCAAATATGCACTAGTTATAATAGACATTTTGTCAGGATGGCCAGAAGCCTAGCCGGTCATCAATGTGACAACCAAGACCATATACCCAATAGTGCATTGTGAAAGTTGCAGAGATCACTCAGTGGATTCATTGTTCCAGATTCAAGACTCTCTCTCTCTCTGCAACATGAGAAGTAACATTTGTTGATTTTGACACACTTTTGACTCTAAAGAAAAAAAGATACCAACAAGTAGGTGTTTGATGGCCATAATAATGCATGACCACCTGCCATCGATGGAAAGCCGAGGACCCCAAAAGGAGACCTCGTGAAGCTAAAGAGATCCAAACGCCAAGCTTCCTCAGGATTATTTGCCCATCCTGAGTTTGTGGTGATATTAATATTGACTAAATGATCCGAGTCCACCTACGCTGATGTAGCGTGGGACAGGTTTAATACTACAATGCATAAGCAAATGCGCCCTAGCCAAGGTTATTATGTCCATACACATAATACATGACAAGGTACTCTTGACACACCACATTCATGCTTCAGAACATAAAGAGGAGCACCCCTCTAAAGGGAAAGTTTGATATATATATATATATATATATATTGATGCCATAGGTGTGCCAAGGGGGGTACCAGATGATTTTGCAGTAAAAGGAAAGTTTGAGTCCATTTTTTTTCCCAACCGTCACTACTAATAATAATATTTAGATTTGCATTTATTATATCTATTGCAACCAATAACGTTTACCTGTCACCATGACTTGTTGTGCCTATACTCCAGATAACACAGGTCCATATGGTAATGTAAGCTTGTCTATTTATGATGTCCCTCTGAAGAACATCAGCCTTTGGGCTAACCTGTCTTCTGAGACTAACCAATAAAGTTTATCTTTTAGAATTTAACATTTCATAGGGGGGACTGATGTAGAATTATTAAAAATCTTTATTGAACTTGTACTGAATTATTGTACTAACTCCATTTTAACCTCACACTGTGACAAACCCTCCATTTTGTCCTCATTACCTGACAGATTATCCATCTTAAACTACATTACATGACAGAATTTCCCAGTACATTTAATACAATGAACATAGACTGTATTTTCTATAAAGACATAGCTGATTCCGGAATTATTGAATCTCCTGTAACATGCAACAAAGTATAACCAAGGCCAGAGCCAAGGCCATGAGAACACTGTACTAATGAAATGTTCTATTCATAAAAGAACCTTGCACCTGACCACAAGACCTGACATCACTGACTGTGTAAAATGACGCTCAAGCCCCCCTTTCCACCGAGTAAAACTCATGCTGGGAAAAATGGCGCCTGAGCCTTCTGTCCACACCCTTGTCCAGAACAATACCACCTCCCGGTGGGAGGACACCTAGCTAGTCACTCAAACCCCTGAGCCAATTAATAAAATTGATGGGTGGACACTGATATAGTCACATAACATTTAATCCAATTAATGATGTTTATTTGTTATTATCTGATATTCAATGATGATGTCATTTTGCCTTTAAAAAGGTCTGCATAACTGTTCTCCAGTCATTTCGATGGCATTAAATTTTCTGAAGTGCTTTTAACCTGAACTCCATGTGTCAGTGTGAACTTACTTCTGCGTATACGCAATTTAATCATCTCAGATTTGGACAGGAACAGATAGACATTTAAGCATATTTGTTTATTTCTAAATTAATCTACATCATGCCCACTCTGTGGCGGACACTCAACGGTGCTCTACAGACCGAGCCAGGCACCATCTGCAGCTTTTTGAACTAGTTATTATGTTTGTTGGCCTTATATCCATATCAGCTAGAAGGGATCTGCGAATCCACCCACATCTTGGCATGCATTGTTGAGGTACCTGCACATACCAAATATCTAAGCTGTTACTTGGAACAGTGCCTGCGAACACAAACTGAATGCATTTTCACAATTGAAGGTACCTGTGAGTACCAACGCATGGTCCATAAAGGACCCCTGAAAACAACTTGATTTTAACAAAAAACAAAATGAAACTCCAATAAAATTTTATAAAAAATAAAATAAAAAACACACCAATCATTCTTACACACATACACACTGACACAGATTTAAAATACACTCTTAATTCATACACACACACACACACACAATAACACAAATTTTAACTACACCCATCATTCACAAACACGCTAACACAGATATCTAATACACACGTTTACATGTGCTTACTGTGCTCACATACACCCCAGTATTCACAATGACACTTCTCATAATTGCAATCTCAAAGTAAAACACATACTGCTCGAATGCATTCCTGTGTTCACATACAGACACTCCATGCAACCATATCCCTGCATTCATACACACACTTTCACACTATACATGTTGTTATTCCCACACACAGGCCTTCCACAAAAATACACCCTGGCATTTACAGATACTCAACATAAAAAGACCCTTACATTCACACATCTACATTGCACACTTATACTGCATGCAAATAAACCTCTGCCACTACACATATTATACTTTAAGATTGATGAACATCAAAATTACACACAAACACCCCTACCTGACAAATAGAATGGAAATTACATACAAATGCATTATTGCTTTTAAATATTTAGAGCCAATAAAAGTCCATTCCTACATTCACACACATATTCACTACACTCAAATAGATACTTGTACTGAATTTTTCAGAAAATACAACTCTGAAAAATAATAAAAAAACAAAGTTGAACTGCTCCTCTCTTACTGTCCAAGGAACACAGCCCCTACCCACCCTTAGATTCACACACTATATCACCTACACACACTACATTCACTATACACACACTGCATTCACTATACTCACACATTATATCACTGACACACACTGTGTAAGCTATACACACACACACACACACACACACACACTACACCCCTTATACACATACTGCATCCACTACACACACACTGCATTCACTATACACACATATTATATCCCCTACACACTGCATTAGCTATACATACACGACATCCCTTATACATATACTGCATCCACTACACACACACTTCACTATACTCACACATTATAACCCCTACACACACTACACCCCTTATACACACACTGCATTAGCTACACACATACTGCATTAGCTATACACACACTACATCCCTATACACACACTACATCCCTTATACACACACACAGCATTACCTATACACACTACATCCCGTATACATACAATGCATTCACTATACACACACACACTGCATTAGCTACACACACTACATCCCTTATACACACACACATCATTAGCTATACACACACACTTCACCCCTTATACATACAATGCATTCACTATACTCACATATTATAACCCCTACACACACTGCATTAGCTATACACACACTACATCCCTTATACACACACAGCATTAGCTATACACACACTACATCCCTTATACACACACTACCTTAGCTATACACACACTACATCCCTTATACATACACTGCATTCACTATACTCACACATTATAACCCCTACACACACTGCATTAGCTATACATACACTACATCCCTTATACACACACTACATTAGCTATACACACACTACATCCCTTATACATACACTGCATTCACTATACTCACACATAACCCCTACACACATTGCATTCACTATACACACACACTGCATTAGCTACACACACACACACACTACATACCTTAAACACACTGCATTCACTATACACACAAAATGCATCCCATACACATCCCCTACATTTCTCCCCTCAGCCTGTCACAGGATGTTCTATTGCCCTGCAGTGACATAAATCAGGGAGCACTAGGTCTCTGCGTGGGTATTGCTTTGTTTACCACGCCAGCAAGGGTAAACACTGTTTTTGGCTGGAGTAAACTTTTAAAATATAAGAACAAACACTGTGTATTGTTCCAATCTTTGTCAATGGGGTCTGTTAACTAAATAGTGCATTTCGGTATGTTCAGGACCACCTTTCATAATAAAGGATAAAATAAGAAACAAAATCAATTTCCAGTTTTTCTTGTTGGAAGTCTGTTCTAAAATCACCACTACATACGCCTTACTGCTTAGTTTGAGAAAAACCTTTATACCAAATTACGAGAACTTCAACAGCATTCTGCACAAAGGCAGCCCCAGGGTCTGGCTGGCAGCTTGAACAAGACTGACAAGTCCCCTTTTGGGCATGCACGCCAAATATTTCACGTATTTCATATAAAAGAGTTAAGATATTTTCATAGGTAGACTCTGTTCACAACGTCAGATCTGATTAGCTCATTCTGCTATTTCAGAACATTATGAAATAATAGCCTATCTTCCATGTTTAGCTCTCAGAATAATTTGTTGAGATATGAATCTTTATAGACACTGTCTCTAAACATTTGTCTTTGTAAGGTAGTATAATCTTGAAATGTGGCTGTGTTTTAAGCCCTGGGAGTAAGGCACGAATATAGTTAGTTACTTTCCAACTATTCCCTGCATTGCTGTGATGATTTAATAAATGCAATGTCAGAAAACACAATGTGTATAGAGATATTATTCTATAGGCATTGCAGGGCACGACAATCACTGTATATTTACCAATTCCTTTGGAGAAATTCTCGATAAGTGTTGCACGCAATTAATGGAAATTTTGGTGGAATACCCAAAAAATTATTTTAATGCATATGAGAATTTCTTCTATGGAATTGGTAAATATACAGTGATTGTGGCGCCCTGATTTTTCTATAGAATTATTTCTCTACACATTGTGTTTTCTGCTATTTTTTTTTTGTAAATATATTTTTATTGGTTATTTTATATTTTTCAGTTTCAATCATGTCATATGAGATATTCAACCAGGACAGCAGGTCCCATTAATTTAGTTTAGTAACTTTCGTGTTGAAATAACAGGGAAAATGGTAATGCTGATCATGCAGACATATTGTGGTGACACGCAGGTCACTTTGTAGCACAAGTAGTAATTGCGTGTTGGACTCGCAGGTCCTGTGGAGTATAAACAGTAGGTAGTATTTTCACATGGTACATTAAATGACTGTGTGGACTGTGCAGGTCCCATTACACCTAAGGTTATAAGGTTATTGCCCGTGGTAAGAGACTGTGGTCCGTTGCGTATTTCATTGTGGTGTGCAGGTCTCTCCCTGGTACAGTTATCTATTATGTCCTGGGTCTGCCAGTCCCCGAGGCCGTTAGTCGTGTATGTATTACCCTCCTGTGTTTCGTGTAATCGTTTTGCGTTAGAGGTTACCTGTCGGACTCATGTGTCCCTTAGCTCTTTTAGGATTGGGCTTATGGTATTTTCTTTTTTGTAAATACTGTTTCTTTGCTTTATCAGCGAAGTTTTCACTACTTTAGGGAGTTCAAAAACTGCACTGCGGGGCTCGCAAGTCCCTGATATATTTTGGTGTCTATACATTAGTATTCATAGAGAGTCACGTCATTATGTGGGCGCTTGCGCCCCGGGCTTCTGTGGCCTTGCAGATCCCTTATTGGGCATAATGTTAGTGTTTGTATTTCAGTGCATAGAACAGTGAGACCTGCAGGTCTCTTGGAGCA
The DNA here is from genome assembly GCF_036172605.1 of Pelobates fuscus. Lineage (NCBI taxonomy): Eukaryota > Metazoa > Chordata > Amphibia > Anura > Pelobatidae > Pelobates > Pelobates fuscus. The sequence goes on along the minus strand of NC_086320.1, from coordinate 314,490,607 downwards.
TATAGCTTATATCAATTGAAAAACATATGTCAATAGCCCATTCAGATGAGTTCGCAAGTCCGTGGTCTTGTCGGACTCATAAGTCCCTTGTGTTTCTCCTGTTAGAGAATAAAAAAGCACTGGCACATTTTAAAACAAAAAGAGGACTTGCATTCTTTTTTAGGAGATAAACCACGGGTAATATATAGAGGCGCTAATAATTTTAAAAATATTTTAACCCATAGTTATATACCCAAAGAAATAGGGTCAAATAAAGATGTGCATGGAAATACCCTTAGAGGTTTTTATAATTGTGGAAATTGCAGGGCTTGCAAAATCAGTAGAATTTTAACTAGAAAAACAGAAAAATTCCAGTCCAACATAACCAAAAAGGAATATAGTGTCAAAGAATTCATAACCTGTAGTTCCAACAACATCATCTATTTATTAACATGTATATGCGGTTTGCAATATGTGGGGCGAACCATCCGATCATTAAAAATTAGAATCGGTGAACATCTAAGAAACATACAGAATGGGGTTATAACCCATTCTGTATCTGCTCATATCCACCAAAAACATAATGGAGATGTAAAAGCACTGCACTTTATGGGAATTCAGAAAGTTTTAAAACCTTGGAGAGGTTGACCATCTGAAGATCCTCAATAAAACAGAAATGAGATGGATCTTCGATCTGGAAACCCTTTCTCCTCAGGGGTTAAATATTGACTTTGACATGTATAATTATATTTAACTTTAAGGTTTGCACTATATATGTATTAGACACTTTTATTTTTTATATGTGGCTATTTTTACAACTATTATATCTATATTTCTTTCCCCTTTTACCCATGGACTGTTTGTTATTAACTATTATGGACTAAGCTGCGATTACCACAGCTTTTTGCATTCAGAGACTGTATCTACGATCTGTGGAACGCATGGAGAGTGTGATTGGCCATCCGTGGAACGCAAAGAAACCCGGAAGTGAACTCGGCCGACGTAAAGCACCAAAAACCGGAAGTAAAACAGCCGCGACTACAGTGATTATAGAGGATCTAAAAGGGAAACGAGCAAATCCACTGCTGATTGGCTGTTGGGCGAAGGGGGCGGGTTGGAAGTACTATTTTTCATTTAAATGCATTTTGAAGCTTGTAATGTATTGTTGCACCTGAGGAAGACGACCTAGTTCGTCGAAACGCGTTGTGCTTTTGGTATCTACCTGTGAACGGCATCAGTATTACTTGAATGTAAGATTTTTATATTTTTCTACCAATAAATGTGTATATTGAATACCTAATTGGTGTGCCTGTTCTACACTATTTACTTTGAGGAACAAGCTTCAAACAAAGGAACACCTTTGGGATTGCCATCTATTAACACCATCACCCAATACAGAGTTTCCGAAATGGGCTATACTACAGAATTTTACCATATTTGACTTCTGGCTACCATCTGACCCTGTATATACTTGGGGTATATGTATGTGTGTTTTTTGATTGGGTATATACACCACCACAGTGCATGTATTGTATTTCATTTTGTGGTATTTACAATTAGCGCTGCACACTATTTTATTTTTTCCTGTTAGAGAATGTGTGTGTGTCGAGGAAGGTCCCGCAGCAGCCGAGGCCCTGAGATCCGCAGATCCGCCTCTTAGTGGGGCAGTTAGGTCGTACTGGCCTCATATCTTGTAGTTGTTCGAATTACCTATTTCTCTGTGTCTTGGGGTCTCGTTTGGGCCGGTGGGTGTCTAATGAGTGGTTTTGTGGTTACTTCGTCTTATCCCATCTGTGCCCGTGGGGGTGGTCTGTGTGCCTGTCTTGTTCCTATCCCCCAGCTGTTCACCGGTCGGATCGTACGTATGTATTGTCTATGTGTCTAGGCTCCCCGTGACTGATTTGGTATGGAGTGGGGGTTTCGGTTCTGGCATGGTGGGGTTATGGGGGGCTCTGTTACATCAAAGGGCCATGATCTCCCGCCTCTCTACTTTTGACATGTCTGTGTTCTAGTGTGAGGGTGTAGCTTGTAGTATGGTAGTGAAGTCAGGTTTGGTTGTCTGCAGAATCCAGTGTGTCCAAGTGTTGAGGTATTTTTGGAATGTGTTGTTTGCGGTATTGTGTAGTTCTTCTAAGGATCTTAGTTCCTCCATTTGTGTGAACCAGGTTTTTAGGGGAGGGGTGTCTTGTTGTTTCCAGAACTGTGGTATTAGTGTTTTGGCCGTGTTCAGTATGCATATTGTGAGCGATTTCTTGTATGCAGTTCTGGGGATCTTAGTGTGGTGTAGCAGCATGGCTGCTGGGCTGAATGGTGGTGGGCCGTCTGTGAACCGTTTCAGTATCTTGTGTATGTCCTTCCAGTACGGGGCTATCTTTTTGCAGTCCCACCAGATGTGTAAGAGAGTGCCCTTTTCCTCCCCGCATCGACAACACTGAGGGGAGTGCGAAGGGATTCGTGCATGTAGTATCTCTGGGGTGTAGTACCAGTGTGTCAATAGTTTATAGGCTGTTTCTTGTGTCTTACTAAAGCTGGAGCAATGGTGAGTAAGATAGCATATATTCTCCCAGTCTCCTTTCTCCAGTGTGTGGCCCAGAGCCGCCTCCCATTTCCCAAAGAATCGTGGTTGTTCTATTGGTGTGAGTGTTAGTAGTAGGGTGTATAGAATGGAAACCCTGTGCGCAGGTGGGTTCGGGTCTAAGCAAAGGTTCTGAAAGGTGGTGGTTGCCCGTGTTAGTATCGGTCCCTGTGGGAGTGAGGCAATATAGCTACGGATTTGTTTGTATTTTAGTTGTGTCAGGAGGGTGTGTTCCGCTGTTCCTTGAGTGTCTTAATGCCTTCTGTTCTATGCTTAAGTCTGGGTATTGGGTCCTGAATTAAGCCTTTGAACGCTCTTGGGTCTAGGCCCGGCGAAAGTTCGGGTTGTGCGTAAGTGGCAATAGGGGGGTCGGGTGTGTGGTTAGGCTGTGTCTCCCTTTTGTGCGATTCCATTCCCGTAGGGTCGCTCTTGTGTAGGGGGATTGTTTCGCGTCCCCTATTGGGGCCTCAGGTGGCAGCCATGGCAATACTGCAACCGGGACGCCTGCTTCATGTTCCTCTGCCTGTTTCCATAGTTTATGGATTCCTGATTTAGTCCATTCCATTATCCGCATGAAATGGCACGCCCTGTAGTAGAGGGTGAAATCCGGCAGCGCCAGTCCGCCCCTGTCTTTTTTTCACCACCTGTATCCTACCCAGCCAGGAGATGTGTGGGTATGCCCATTCTTGCATGTCCGTGCGCATTTTTGCCTGCATGGTGGTGAGATTTTCCTTGAATAAGTTCCCTTCTCTTTTTGTTAGCCAGATGCCTAGGTATTTGATTTTGTGTGTTGCCCATTGGAATGTGTAGTGTTGGCAAAATGGTTCCGCCCTCTGTTCTGGAATGTTAATGTTAAGTATAAACGATTTGGTTAGATTTATTTTGAGGTTGGAGAGCTTCCCAAAGTCCTGACATGCTTTCAGTATGTTGGGGAGGGATATTTCTGGGTTGGTCACATAGAATAATAGATCGTCCGCGTATGCCGCGATTTTGTGGTGTGCCGTCCCTGATTGCATCCCCTTTATGTCTGGGTTGCTTCTGATGGTTCCAGGGCCAGGACGAAGAGGATCGGGGACAGAGGACATCCCTGACGTGTGTCGTTTTGTATATCAAACGGTTCAGACAGGGTGCCATTTATGACTACCTGTGCTGAGGTTTGTGTATATAATGCCTCTATCCACCCCCTAAGCCCCGGCCCCAGGCCCATGTGTGTGAGAGTATGGAACAGGTATTTCCATCCCACCCTGTCGAAGGCCTTCTCCGCGTCCGTGGATAGCAGGAGAAGGCCCCCCGGAGTGTGTCTACCGCTGTGCATCAGTGTGAGTGTGCGCATGGTGCTCTCTCGTGCTTCCCGTCCCATCACGAATCCCACCTGGTCTGGGTGTACCAGCATGGGTACGTGCGTTTGTAGTCTAGTTGCTAGTATTTTGGCTAGTAGTTTGAGATTGCAGTTTATGAGTGATATAGGGCGGTAGCTTCCGCACTTTTCCCCATCCTTTCCGTCTTTAGGGAGTATCGTGATGTGCGCTGCCAGGGATTGCTTGGGGAAGTGGTGGCCCTCCTTTATGGCATTAAACGTTGTTATGAGTGGGGTGTATAGTATTTCAGCGAACGTCTTATAATAACAGAGCGGCAGACCGTCCGGGCCCGGACTTTTGCCCGGTTTTGTCTGTTTCACTGCCACAGTCAGTTCCTCCAATGTTATCTCCTCGTCCAGGAGCTCTGCTGTGTCTCTATCTAGTGTGGGTGTCGAGTGTGAGTTCAGGTATTCTGTTATTGAGTCTGTTAGGCGTTCATCTGCGCGATGCGTTTGCGGCCGTGGGAGTGTGTAGAGGTTGGCATAGTATGCTCTGATTGTTTCCTGTATCTTTTGGGGTAGTCTATGTAGCGTGTTTTTACTGTCTCTGATGCGGTCTATATATGTCTGTTGTCTACGTTTGGCAAGCATTCGTGCCAATAGCCTGCCGCTCTTGTTTCCATGTAAAGCAAAGAATGCTTTATGTCTCAGCGCATCCCTATGGTATCTCGTCTGGAGAAGTTTAGTCAGGTCTCTGCGCAGTGAGAGCAATTGGCTTTGCAGTTCGGGTGTCTGTTTGGTTTTATTGAGATTGTCTATCTCCTGAATTTTTGTCAGCATGTTTGCCATGGCTGCCTCCCTTTGTCGTTTCAGTATGGCGCTTTTTTGTAGGAAGTGGCCCCTGATCACGCTCTTGTGTGCCTCCCACCTGATCGTTGGGGACGTTTGGGATGGTGTGTTCAAGTCAAAGTATTCTCAGAGGGTTGTTCCGATTTCTGTTTTTACCTATGGTGAGTAAGTATTCCTTGAGCCGCCACTTGGCTACCCTTGGTCTGTATAGTGGGGTGGTTATTGTGAGCGTCACAGGGGCGTGGTCCGACCTTGTGGCTGTGCCGTGTTCTACTTGTAAGACGAGAGGGAGGTGGTAGTGTGTTAAGAAAAAATAATTAATTCTGGTGTACGAATTATGGGGGTGTGAGAAGAACGTATAGTCTCTCTCGTCTGGGTGGTGGGCTCTCCAACTGTCTACCAGTTTGTGTTTAGATATGAGATGTCTGAGTGCAGTCAAATGTTGTGTTGGGATGTGGGTGGCGCCAGTGGATGTGTCCCATTTTGGGTCTAGGGCTAGGTTAAGGTCTCCCCCTATTATCAGTATACCCTCCGCGAACCCCCGTATTTTTCGGAGGATTCCGTGAGGAATCTGTGGTGCCTCTGATTGGGGGCATATATGTTAGCGAAGGTGTACATCTGTCCTGCTATCGTACCTTTCAAGAGTACATATCTGCCCTCTCGGTCTGTCTGTAGCCCCTGTTCCTGGAAGGGGACTCCCCTGTGTATTAGGATCGCCGTTCCCCGCGCCTTGCCCCGTTGATAATCGCTGTAATAGCCCGTGGGGTAGTGGTGGTTATGTAGCTTCGGTCTAGCTCCCTCCTTAAAGTGTGTCTCTTGGATATATATTATTGACGCCCTAGCGGCGTGAAAGTCCTTTAAGGATGCGATCTCTTTTCGGGTTTGTTCAGTCCCTGTGCGTTTATGGTGACCAGCGTGAGGTTGGCAGGTGTCAGTGTCATTTTGGGCAGGTCTCGGCTAGTCCTGTGCCCCGGCTGCTACAGGTTGGGGGTAGGGGGAGGTAGTGTCAAAGGGATATGTGTGTGTATAGTCTGAAGTGTCCGCCGTCGCTGCGGCGTTAGGGTGTTGGCGTCTAGGTGTACGTGTAGACCCTCGCCTTCCCCTGGGTCTTATATGTCGTCCACCTGAAATTGGCGCTTGTCCCGCGTGGGAGTAGAAGGAAGGCAGAGGCCTCCGGTCGTGTCTATTTGTAAGTGGCTGTGTTCGGGTTAGTCTCTCTACGGTTCCTTCCCCGAGTTTTTCTCGTGCCTCTGTCAGTGTCCCATATCTTCCCCTTTGGGGCTCTATGTGATTGTATGTGTGGTTTGTGTCCTCGCCTTGGACTTGCGTTGCATCATTGGATCAGCTGAAACTTAAACAGTGCAATATTACGTTGAACAAAAAGCGGAACATCAACCAAAAATATAGCATTTGCATTCATCCCCGTTAACCCAACTAAGTCCAGGTAAGGGTTCGTAGGTATATCCATGCGTACTTTGGTCAGCCAGTTTTTTCTTGCCCAGTTTCTTGCCCCCGGGTTTCCCCCCCTCCCCCCCGTGTCTATAGTCCTGTCCTCCTGTCTGTCCCCAAAGGTGTACTTGTGTGTGTGGTTATGCGCCCTCCCTCACCCCTTCCGCTATGCTTTGCCCAAGAACTCATATTTTCCCTTTCCCCCTTCTTCCCCCTACGTCCGTGTGTGCGTCTGCTAGTATGTTTTCCATTCGTTTTTGGGTGGAGGTGCCTACTCATTATTGTCCTATTATTCTGTCTTGAGCCTTTAGTCCTGTGGTGGTACAGTGACATGGTAGTCTTGCCCTGTCCCCTGTCTCCCAGCTAGATGTCTGAGCGACGCGGACCCCCGCCCCCCGGCCTGCTCCTGGGTAGGTCATCACTAGGCACTGTTGGGGGGGTGCGGTTGTCCGCGCCGGTCATCCACCAGTCTCATTTCCCTTCTCCATGCGTTGTCACATATTTTACATTATGCTTCCATCGTTAACCCCTTCCTACCCCTCCCTCCGCCCTACAGTACATGCAAGTGGTGATCAACCTCCTTATTGGAGTGTAGTTATGCTGAGGTAGTAATAGTCTCTCTGACCTGTCGGTCAGTTGTGTGAGATATTTGCGTTTGTTCCTTGGATGGGTCTCGATGTCCCCGGTTCTAGGGCCCTGGGCCGCACGGCGGTCGGTGGTGTCATGTCCGTGATAGTCCTTTGTCGGGTGATTACTGTTCTCTGGCCCACAATATGGCCTGCATAGTCCGTGGTGTGGCTTCATGCGATGTGTCTATGTCCATGTGTGGGGTCGTCGTCTTATCCCGTTCGTGTTCGGTGTGGGTTTGGTCGGGTAGGGGGAGGGTCCCCTGCGGGCGATGTTGTTATCTCATCTGGTCCTGGTTTTTGTTACTGGCTGTCTCCTCCTCTCCTCATAGGCCCCTTGGGCCTGTCGCTTGTTGGCGGGAGGTCCGTGGGATCTGGTTACCTGTAGCCTGCGTCCCCAGATTCTGAGCTGGTGTATAGAGGGTCAGGGGGTCCGGCCATTGTAGTGGAGCCGGGGTGATCTGCAACTCCCTCCCCAGGGCGTCCATGTCGGCCTTTTCTTTCATCATGTACGGACCCTTTGGTGTGTGCACCTGAAGTCCATTCGGGAAACACCAGCGGTATTTAATTCTGTTAGCCTGTAGTTGTCTGGTGAATGGGCGCAAGGCCCTGCGGTATGCCAGGGTGGTAGTGGATAGGTCCGGAAACAGTTGGATCTCTGTGTCACCTATCAATACCTTGTCCGCGTCCCTGGCTCTCCCTAGTATCTCTTCTTTCATTTGATAACTTGCCAGGCAGCAGATTGTGTCTCTGGGTAAGCTCCCTGGGGGGCCCTTTGGTCTAAGTGCCCGGTGTGCTCTCACCAAGTCTATTGGTTCCTGCGGTGTGCAGCCCAGTAGTTTATTGAAAATCGTAAAGAAGTCCCAGAAGTCAAGGTATTTGGGAGGGAGAGCAAAAGTCCAGCTTCCAAATAACGCTAAACTAAGCGTGTGCCCATATAAGAGGATAATAGTTAAGCTATTGTAAAAAGCAAAATAAATAAATCTTTAATCGAAAAGTAAACAAAGTAATCGTGAAGAGAATGTATAAAATACACTGGGTTGGAGTCTAAAGGTGAGGTCTAGCTTGTTAGACTTCAATGTCAGTATAGAAGACAGCAGAATAAATACAGTATATATATAACTGTGGAAGATACTGTGAGGTAATGGGACCGTACATCCACCTAAAGGTTAGCTTCTCAGAAGAGCATATAGTAAAGGAGTGCCTGCATAGAAAGTTCAGAACTGCTATTCTGGGAAGAGTACACAATTGAGTGTCCTTTCCTGGAGTCTGAGTCAGGACTTAATCCTAATTAGTGAATAATTCTCAAATGCTGAATAAAGTACTGATTGCACTAGTGAGGGTGATTGGGATCATAGTATAATACATGGGGTGAAAGAGTGTATCTAAGTTAAATCTTAGTCTCGATTATCCCCCTTGTGTATAGATACCCAAATGTCTCAATTCGCATAGGTAGTAGACAGCTCCAAAGCCCAAATCATAAGGGCTTATTGAAAGAGAATTACAGACAAAGTTGCAACAAAAAGTAAATGTATTGCTCTTTAGTCTGTTGCTTACAATATCCTGGTATCCCAATAATAATAGTCTAAGTAGGGATACAATGTTGCAGTAATAATAAGCAATTAACTAGAAGAGGTACAAAGAGTGAATAAATTACTGCTATATTAAAGATAGCTAACCTAGTAGATGGGTCCAAAAAAGGGGTTCCCCTGCCTCCTAAGCAGTAAAAGACGTCTCCCAGACAGACAAGCCAGACACCCACGAATTAACAACCCATAGTGTTATTAAAAAATAAACCTGGGGAGGGCGGGGCCTGACAGCCAAGATGGCCGGACGTGCTCTTTGAGAGCTGCTGCACCAGCGGGCAAAAAAACGCTAATCCGGACCAAAATATTAATGCCAGCGGCACAGAGTACCCAGAGAGCGACGCAGAATCACACAGGGAACAGAATGACATCTGTCCCACACCAAAACTCGGTGAAATCGCCTGAACCGGCCATGCGGCCTAATCCAGAGTGGAGCCTGAGGCCTGGGGGAGGCGGCCGATCTCCCGGCACGGGGCCCACTCACAAACGAGCAACCAATACGGCCCTGCTACCCCCCCCCCCCCCTGGACCGGCGGGGGATATCCTGGTCCTCGCTGGGGACGGCTACCCCCAATACTCGACTCAGTCAAGCGACAAAACCAGCGGGCAATCAGGCCTCTCAGGGCCTAAGTAAGATGGCGGTCCGAACGAGACCCACGACACAACGCACCCTCACAAAGCCACCTGAACATGTCCAGGAATTTTTCCATCGGCTTTGCACCACCATATGGACACGACACTGCATTAGGGGCCGGTCATTCCAATTAATGGTGAAGGGGATGGCGGCATGGATCTGTCCCGCCACGCGGCACCGCCTGTGCAGAAACTCACACCGCGCCCCTAGAGCAGCCTCCAGACGGAGATTAAGCCGGAGAGCAGGACGGCGGGAGGCGAAGGCAAGCTCCATAAGCGCCATCACCCACCCTCGCACACAACTGGGCGAAACCGCCAAACAAACCCGACCCACTTACCACTCAGCAGCACTAGCAACCTCCGAACACCGCAACTCGCAAGCCACGGCATGCCCGGAGCTGTCTACGGCTCGCAACCGCACCAACCGCCGGAAAACCAATGCCTCAACCCTCATCTTAACCTGGGGCAAACCGCATGACGAGAAACGGAGGGGTCGCTGCCTGCCAAGCATCACCACGCTGAACTACCCCCAGATGCACACCAGCGGCATTGGACTGACAAGCCAAAACGAACCCCCAATGCTGCAGATACGGTTCCCACCTGAAGGAATGGGGTGATCATTCAGCAAGAGGACGGCTTCCCCCACGATCACTATCGAACGCAGCCCAGACGCTCACGGACACTGGCTATGTATACCAGGGTTTCTAACAAATCTATGTTGATGGCTGTGTATATACCATATCCCTCTCCCACACAATGCCACAGAAGAGCACTCAACACTTATCATTTATCACACATATCCATGACAATCACATACCAACACCAGCTCACACTCACGCATGTTTCATCCACAACGTAATCTCCTGATACGAAATGTCTCACTTTTAAATGCATGTATGCCCAGAGGTCTCACAGCTCACTGGTGTACAGATGTTACTTAGCTTGTTTCTCGCACTACATAAAATTAACGTGTTATATTAGCATAACTTAGACTGCCTCTACCGTGAAATTCTGTTTAAAGCTGTTTAACCTTGTAAGCTTCTAACTCTAACTAAAATGTCTATCCTACCTTTTCGTAACTATTAGCCTGATTGCAACTATTGTTGTAGACATTTATATCTAGCCTGACTCCTTTTAAAAAAAAAAAATTGTGCTGTCAATGTTCGCCATGAAACTGTTTATTCTTTATTATACCATCAACTTGTATCTGCTGTCGTGGCGATATAAGCATGTCTGTTACTCCAAGCACTACAAAAATAAAGAATAAAAAAAAAATAAACCTAAGCCTAAGTCTAGTGTCCTACTCAAATAGTATTGAAGTATCAGCCTAAGCTTAGCGTCCTACTTGACGCGCGTTTCGGCGCTATGTGGCGCCTTTGTCAAGAGCGGTAAGGAATTTCCTGTTGCCCATTTAGTCCTTCGCTTGACTCCAGGGCTAGATGTATCTAACTCTGTAGTCATTTTTCTCTCTTTGTTTATTGAAAATCCCCATCAGGGTGGACTGTATTGGGGTAGTGTCGTCCGTCTCCTCAGGGATCCCTCAGATCCTGATATTCTGCCTCCTCCCTCTGTTATCAAGATCCTCCAGGTGGTATGCCATCTGTTGTATCCGCTGGACAGTTAGCTGCAGGGTCCCTGTGTTGGCAGACTGCGCCGCTTGCACGTGGTCACAGTCCGCCTCGAGCTGGGATAACCTCTGGCTTAGGCCGCAGAACTCCTCCCTCATGGCCTGTATTTCTTCTGTAATGGAGGCGCAGAGGTTGTTGTTTGCCTCTGCCAGGTCCGCCTTAGTAGGTAGGCTGTGGAGGATATGCGTTTCTGTGGGGTACAATGTTGGTGTCTCGGCCAGTGCCTCCTCTCCGCACAGAGAGGGCAAGAGAATCCCACCTGATGCCGTTGAGTCGTTGGAGGCTTGAGCCTCCCGGTCCGCCGGGGTCATCAGGTACCGCCGCATGGACGGATTCGTGGTGCCCCTCGGGGTGTCTGCTGGCTTTGAGGTGTGTGATGCTCTCTGTGATTTGCCCATTTTCGGGGCAATTGGGTGGTGTAGGCGAGGTTGTGCTGTGAGTCTTGCGGGGAGCTCAGGGATCACGCCGCCATCTTCCCCGGCTTCCAAGCCACGCCCTTTGTCTTTTCTGCTATTTTAAGGGATTGGGGAGTGATCCTATGGTCAGAGACTTGCCCGCACTATTATAGCACGGTTTGCTCCACTCAACCTATTTATATTTGTTTTTTCAATAGATGCATTTTACAGAACGACACAAAGTGCACTGTGCAATAGAAGGCGCTTAATTGATAATACAAGTAAATATATATAGAAAGCAGCTCAACACACGTGTAAAAACCTCAAAATTACACACAAATGACAATAAAGATAAAGTGAACCCAGCAGAATAAAACACCACGAGTAAACCCACTGGAGCGCTTACCCTCATAAACAAAGACAGAGGTTAATAGGAACTAGGATAGCTACAAAAATATGGTGTAGTATGTCAACAGTGACAAGGTGACATATGCATATATATATGGACCACACTCACATGGTAGAAAGCCCTGTAAGGATAGGCTCAAATCTAATTCGCAGGGGTATATAAGGTCATACCAAAACCTCTTCAGAATCTTGACTCAGGTGTTCTCAAATGAAAAGAGAGAAGGAGAGACAAATGCTTCTCGTGTAGTATCATCAGAACACAATAAGTATCCAAAGTGCAAGTGCAAATTACTGCTTACCTTCTTATGAGCCACTTATATGCTAGTGTTGGTGCCTTTAAGGGAGCACTACCCTTCTTTATAACAGGAGCAGGAATCAGCAAGGATCCACTGGACTAAAATCACAATATAATTCTTTATTGAATATCAAGTATTATTAAAAATCAATAAAAACATGGGAAGTACATATAATACCAGTCCAAAGAAAATCCTGGGTGGTCCTTTGCTCATCCAAAACTTATTTTGCCTGAAGGCTTTATCAATCGGGATTCCTGCATCCTGGTGAGTCCTGATGTTTATATCCAAAGTATTTGCTTGATTGGTCTTCATACTCGCTCGGCGACCAATAATAATGGCAGCAATTGGAGGTGTGTATGCCATCAGCTGTTCTTCATGATTTGCCAAAAACGGAAGCGACATTGCGGACCAGACACCCGCAGTATTGTGGGGGGTATGGGCTTTACTGTGGGGTTAGGAGCTGTCTTGTGGGTGATAGGGGCTTTGGCATGCGAGAATAGGTGCAGTATTGTAAAGAATAGGGGCAGCATTGTGGGGGCATAGGTCATTTACTGTGGGTTGGGGGGGGGATGGCATTGGAAAATAGGGTAGTGAAAATTTCCTTTAAAGGGAACATATTGTCCCAAAAACAGTAGTTTCCAGGGCTCTTGGTACCCTTCTGTCCAACCCCCATTGCTTTTAAAAAAGTATGTTTAGTAAAGAGTACTTGCCTCGTTTCTAGTGTATTTGGCCATGCATGCCTATTTCCTATCTATTCCTTCTCTATAAGATGCAATGGATTGGAGTAGATTGTGGAAGTGGGCAGTTGCAGTGGAAGCTGCTATCAGTTAAACTCAGTCACGTGACGTGGAAGCCCAATAGCCATGCATGCGCATTGGGTCCTCATTGTCTACTAAATGACATCGGCCATGCCTCCCAGATGACGACGTGGGACTGGGTGGAGAGGTAAACTGCTTTGAGAGAGCTTTGGCAGTAATGAAAGTTAAGTAAAACATTATTTTAATGCACCAGGTTGGGGGAGGGACGTAAAAAAGAGTAGAGACAGAGACACTATAGCATTAACCCCTTAAGGACACATGACGGAAATATTCCATCATGATTCCCTTTTATTCCAGAAGTTGTGTCCTTAAGGGGTTAAGAATACACATTTTTATTCCCGACATTATAGTGTTCTTTTAACATCTTCTATTATCTGTTGACTGCCAGGTGTAAAGGACAGAGTTTATAACGATGATTGTGAGGGAGCTAAGATGTAGACAGTCAGTTGCAGCATAAAGAGGTTGTGGATTTCTACATTTGGTTTTATTTTGCACACCTTCAACACAAGGGATAAGTAAACATAATATTAAAAATCGTGGTAGGGGACAGTTCCCCTTTAAGACTAACAGGGTTATTTCCTAAGTGAGAATTGTAGGGAATTCAAAGTGAATTTCAAATATTGATGAAAATAATTTGCAGGGTTATTTATGAAAGTTGAAATTCAAAGTAAATGTCAAATGTAAGACCAGAGTAGCCACACTGAAAGCAATGCTGAGTTAGAGAATTTTTCTATATCAGCTATTTTAAACTTCAATCTTAATTCACATTGGATTTAAATCCTCGCTTTAGTCAATATCCTGTAAGTCAACTGTGTGGCCAATTTCGCTATTTTAGTCCAAAATGTGAGAATCCATTTGAAAACACTTTGAATTCCTGACAATTCTAACTTTAGTGAATTATCCTGTATTTGAAATAAGGTGCTAGAAAAACAACTCATACATTTTTCTAAAAAAATACATTTCAGAATGTCTGTAACACTCCAGAATAGCTTTAGCTTTGGCATGAAAGAAGGTAAATGCAGAGGAGTTCATAGTTAAAGGGACACTATAGTCACCAGAACAACTACAGCTTATTTAATTTGTTCTGGTGAGTAGAATCATTACCTTCAGGCTTTTTGCTGCAATCAATGTCTTTTCAGAGAAAATGCAGTGTTTACATTACAGCCTAGTGATAACTTCACTGGCCTCTCCTCAGATGGCTGTTAGAGATCCTTCCTGGGTCATGGCTGCCTAAAATGCATCCAAAGATTCAGTAGCTCCTCCCTATGCATGCAGACACTGAACTTTCCTCATAGAGATTCATTGATTCAATTATCTCTATGAGGAGATGCTGATTGGCCAGGGCTGTGTTTGAATCATGCTGGCTCTGCCCCTGATCTGCCTCTTTGTCAATCTCAGCCAATCCTATGGAGAAACACTGTGATTGGATCAGGCTACTACTTCTGATGATGTCAGCAGACTGCTTGTTTTTCTAAGTCAAACAGCATGCAGAGTTACAGCTTCAGACTTGAATACAGTAACATTTTGCTATATTTATGGAGGCATGAGGGGCCCAGGGGGGCCAGATGGTGGTTTTAACACTATAGGGTCAGGAATACATGTTTGTGTTCCTGACCCTATAGTGATCCTTTAAGGTTCTATGGGACTTCTCTGTAAGTAGACATCACCAGTAGGATTGGTTTGTCCTCTACTAGCAGTAACAAGTCATGCTAAATAATACTCCTCTAGATTACCAATATTTGTTAGTTTATTTATTATATCGTATTTGGGATATTTATGAAAAAAAAGCAATGCAGAATATTGATAGTGTCAAAATCTTTTCTTTGCTGCTGACTGGATACACACAGGAGGAAAGTACAGACAGTCAAGTTTGGAGTGAGGTAGGTATCTACAATCTTGATGCATATGGGCATCTACCCTAGACTACTAGCTCTTCCCTTACATGCATCTAAACCAGTAGGATCCTCTTTATTACCTGCTTAATGGCGAGATATTTCAATCTATTATTACTCTAAATCTTAAAATAAAGGGAAACACATTTTATATTGGCAATCAACTTCTTGCTCTTAATTCATGTTAATGACATTTTATGGGAGATTCATAAAGGGAGATGTGGACATAGTTGTACTATTAAAGTTATCATAGAGGAAGAATAACGAGAAAAAAACATTTGTCTCTAGAGCCTAGAGTGCCAGGGTAAAATCCTGACAATGTGTGTGTCATGATCAATCATCCATGCAGTTGGATGCCCGCTGGCGACTATGCTTGGTTTGTTTTTGTAAAATGTGATGCGAGTAGAAAGCTGTCATGCAAGCAGACTTTAAGGAAGTGCTAATGCATGATATCGATGATGGCAACATTTGACTGTTCCTGGTCCTGATGTTAATTTATGTGTACCTATCCTTGATTTATGTTCTGCTGCGTTCCATGGTTTTGGACCCCACCATTCAACCTGTACTGCTGGTGGTGACTTTGGGTTTCTCGAACCTTGTTATTTGTCTTATTACTGTGTGTAGCACTACTTTGTGCTAGCTTGTAAAAAACTAAATGTAAACGTGAACCTGGGGCCTCAACCCACTAACAGAGAGTAGATGCAGCAGTGAAGACCTCTGTGTTTAGTAAATATGGATCCAACAAGACAATGTAACTGTGTTGCTCTCGCTCATGCTACCATAGAGGTATTATTTGTTCTAATTTATTTTCAAAATATAAGTGTAAAAAATATTGGCCTTGATCACAACCTATCATTTGATAAATATCAACATGTTAACAGCTGCTGATGAGTCATTAACAATGCTGACGCAATTACAATCACACCTTTTCTGTGTTGGTTTTTTGAGCAACTATCTTGGCATTATTGATTTGGGAAAAAAACAAAACACCTTACGGTAAGCAATCAAGCTGAAATTATCATAATGACATTGTAGAACATTTATCAGCATATTAATAGAGGACTTCATAACAACTACAACCACTACAACAAATACTACACATAAACCGAAATAGAACACAAGAGAATACTGAGTAGTAACAACAACTCAATTTGTTTGTGCTTTGGTGAAGCCTTGCTCAGTTCTCAAGCTACTTTTAGCTCAACTTGTGCGATTGCAGAGAGTAGTGTTGGAACAAATAAAGAGAGGGCCAATAGGTAGACAGAACCTTGAGTGCCGTACAACTCCCATGATACTTTGCTTGTTGTGGATCTACAATTTGCCCACCCTGGCAGTGTTGTATATATGTGCAGTGTCTGTGTGTGTGAATATAGGCATGTTTTTGTAGGACGTCTGTGTTTGAATGTTTGTGTATCTGTATATAATAATGATGTTTGAATGCAGGGGTCTGTTTGTGTGTCAGTTGTTAATTGAATGCAGGATATTTTTGTGTTCATTGTAGGTGTTTGAATGCAGGGGTGTGTATGTAGCACTAGTGTTTGACTGCAGAGGTCTGTTTGTGTGTAGTGTTGGCATTTTAATGCAGGGGTTTATTTCTGAGTAGCATTGGCGTTTGGTTGCATAGCTGCCTTTATGTAAATTGTTAGTGTATGAATGCAGGGTTATG
This sequence comes from Pelobates fuscus, assembly GCF_036172605.1. Classification (NCBI taxonomy): domain Eukaryota; kingdom Metazoa; phylum Chordata; class Amphibia; order Anura; family Pelobatidae; genus Pelobates; species Pelobates fuscus. The sequence continues at coordinate 314,474,510 of NC_086320.1, read as the reverse complement.
TTTTGTGTACAGTGTTGGTGTTGCATGCAGGTGATATAGGCAAGTATCTGTGTTTCTGGTATATTGTGTTTATCTAGCGACAGTGAGATGTTTCGTGAACACTCCCCCCCCTTTTTTTTTTTACCTTTCTCCACTTATATCCCTGCAATTCCTTTGTTCAGCCTATATTATTTATGGCTGGACTACACCTTATATAGCTGTTTCTTTTTACTCCTCTAATTGTATCTTGGATTTAATAAGCAATGCTGTATGCATGCTATTCATTAAACATATAGATCTCCTTGGTGAGCTCATCAAATACAGCTTTTTAGTCCACATTGTTTGGAGTAAAACATACCATTTGAATCTGTATGTATTATCATAAGCACATTACTGATTGGTCCATGTGTAATAATTTTATATTGGCAATTATGGCCAATTATGGCCATTTTTATTTTGTTTTGTTACCGACACATCCAATATATTAATCCCCCCTTTTATAGATCCCACGGGCCACTGTGGTTTAATAGGGTGTTTTTTTGGCTATTGACACATGCACACATACATAGACTGACCCACACATATATACACTCACCGTCTCTTGAAGTCCTGCTATTCTTTCTGTTGTGCACACTATAAATGTTTAACCTTGGCACCTGATTCTACCCTCCCTACAGCTTGCCTCCCTTTCTTGTGTGGTGGAGTGTCATGCCTTAATTCTGGTATCCTCTTACTTCCGGGTTCCACGGAGCTTAGCCACACCCCCTTATGACACGGTCTCCTTACTTAATGCGACCGCACCAGCTGATAGACGCTGGATTATTGAACTACGTACCGCACTCACGAACCGGCTACAAACTTCTCTGTGAAAGCCATCTATTACCGGACCGGACTGGAAGACTACTCACGTCCCCTTCACCTCTCCTCATCCTCGACTAAAGCCTGAACTCTCTACACACATATCATTGGATATAACCGCCTCTGAGGAGAACTAGGGAACCTGTTTTCTCTTTACCGGAAGCTAAGTAACATTAAACCTCTGTGATAAGAGTTACATATCTAAAGCCTTTATTGCCTGTTACCAAAGTCTTATTATCAACCAACCCAGCTACAGCTATCTTCAACCTATCCACTATTCAAGTTAGCTGCACCTGTCTTGCTTCAGATAAATGCTAATGGAACAAACTATTGTAATTGCTTATCACCTAACTTGTTAACTCAACAAACAGACTCTAAATGATTCAGAACCTGCTAATTGCAATCGTTTATTATTTAAAGCTACAGTGCCTGTAATTCTGGACTTAAGCAACCGTTTATTATTTAAAGCTACAGTGCCTGTAATTCTGGACTTAAGCAACTGTTTATTATTTAAAGCTACAGTGCCTGTAATTCTGGACTTAAGCAACCGTTTATTATTTAAAGCTACAGTGCCTGTAATTCTGGACTTAAGCAACCGTTTATTATTTAAAGCTACAGTGCCTGTAATTCTGGACTTAAGCAACCGTTTATTATTTAAAGCTACAGGGCCTGTAATTCTGGACTTAAAGTCACAATATCTTCTAATTGTTCTAATAAATATTCAAGCTCTAAGAAATCTGCAGTTGTGTTCCTTCATAACAAATGTTAAACGTGACATGGAGTTACCAGCAGCACCATCACGCTGCCTGTATGATAAGTTCTCATATATTTGGTGAAGGCCGGTAAGAGTAGGCCCCTTAATGGCTAGGGCCCTAGTGCAGTCTTACCAGCTGCAAATCTGGTAGTTCTGCGTCTGACAGAGAGAGGTTAAATCATATGTATATCAAACTGATCCCATCCTAAAGGGATTCTGGTGCACCCTATGCAAGTTGTCAAACTATTTGCATTTTGTTTCACTACTTACACTGGGAGGATGTCAGGGCACTCCTGGCACCATAACAACTACAACAAACTATAGTATTTATAGTGTTTGTAGCACACCTTTAAGACATGTTTGAATTGTGATTGTTTTAACGAATGTACAATACTGGCTGATGTTCAAAAAGGGTTATTAAACAAAACCAAACACAGGATTATGATCAAGAACATCAAAAAAGATATACTGCATCATGGGAAATGTAATCCAGAAACAAATTATGGTGTCAAGGTTAGCCATCACTGATTTAGATGCTTCAATCAGGAGTGTGTCATTCATATCTACAGAAAATTATTTTATCCCAAAATCCCCTGTCCATCATGAAATTCTGGGATAAGTAGTTTATCCTCAAAACTTGCACCAGTTTATACACGGCCCATCTGGAATCACTGACCATCAGAGATCATGCATGAAAGAGGAGAGCCTTCGTTATTGTGTGCTGTGAATGCGTGCTGTGCGTACGATAAGTACAAATTTGACATAAGGCATTTAAAATCAATTTGATGGTGCCAGAGAACCCTAGTGTTCTGTTTTATAATGCAAGTGATTTTTACAAATATAGGCCACTTTCAATCAAGACATTGGGCTCAGCATACTCTAAGCAAGCAAGCACCAATAATGCAAAGTGCTTATGATGCTTAGACCGAACCTTTAACTTCGGCCCGAGAGGCCCATTGCCATCATAGTTTTCTAGGAATATGCTAAGTTTGGCCAATGATCAGTATGGGCCCGGCCATAGACCATGTATATTAAGTAGAAACATTTATATAAATTATAGTAGTAGAATAATTAAGTTAATACATTATCTGATATTTCAGTACCCCCTGTATACCCCATCTATATAATCAGATGTAACAGCTTCTAAAACCAGGATTTAGGAACACCAGCGGCTACCATGGCAATTCATACTCTCCTACACATCTATAACAAAAATATATATATTTTACATTAAAAAAATTAAAAGCTCAAAATAGACCCAATGCATGCAAATCTATTAATGTCTGTAACATGCATTCTAGTATTTGAGATTGTGCGATCATTTCCTGTGAAAAATCTGCCTCTTGTTCCACCTAGACAATTTATTTTGGCACTTTATGAATTGCTGATATTTTGAAGATAAATGTTCTTCATTATCGGCCTCTTGAGCTTTGAGCTAGAGCAAGATTTATTTTAGCAGCTGAAAAACTCTAAAAGATTTGCAATATATGTTTTTTAAATAATAATCTTTTCAGCACCTAGGAAAGCTCTGATGGAAGTGTTTTCTGTGTAGCTAACATATGGCCATGACTTAGTCAGTGTACTATTTAATAAACAATTTTAATCCCAACATTAAATAATACATTTCAATTTATCAGCAAGATAAATTATTCTCCCAGCAGGTTATGTTTTATGAAACGGTTTGAATTCATATTTCACTTTTAATTATATCGGCGCAATTAGTCATGCAGTACAAATAGCATGCCGTTGAGTTTTGTTACGAATAACTTGATGTTCCAAGGTAATAGCAACACTTGATTCTCATAATCTGATTCTAATGGATACGCTGTTGTCTAAAATATAGGCCTATCTAACCGTTATAGGTCTTGTCTTATATCATTCCATCATCCTATTACTTTTTATTTCCTGTAATGTCACCTTGTATCAATCAATCAGTCAATCAATTATTGATACCTATGAAAAAAGATCCTAAGTAATATTGAGTTTCTTGAATAGCAAGCAATGTTTCTTTTTTTTTTTTTCAACACATAACATGTGCAAAAACACAAATAAGACATACTTATTATAGTATAATTTGCACTTAATCAATCTATTACTGAAGGTATTCACCACAAAACCTAAAAAGAGAGAAGAAAAAAAAAAGAAACAATAGAAAAAGACAGTGCGGAACGCAGTAGCCGACTGTTGACCCATTGGTATATTATGGATAAGAATGAATGGTTATCTTGTTTGAACATGATAATATTGTCCAGGAATAGGTACAGAGGTATTAAGAGATAAGATTGTCCCTCTAACGTTAGCAAAGCCAATACAGGTAATACCTGAGATGGTATCAAGAAAAGAGTACCCAGCTAGATTAATGTCCCTATCAACAGGCACCATCTTATATATATCCACCATAGAGCTGTCTTCAAGTTGGAGAGAAATGCCCCTTTCCATGGTATATTGATAATTAACCTGACATAAAACCAGGGACCAAGTAGGGATAGCTTACTGTAGCCAAAATCTTGATATGACCACTTTTGTGGCAATGTTTAACTGCTCACCCTGGGCAAAAAAGGTTACTGGCGCATTCTGCATTGACTGACCGACTGGGGGTTGCAGCACTGCCGAGTCTTAAGGAGTACCTACGATCGACGCATCCAATATGGTGGAGACCGCATGTTACTGGCTCTACCCAGAGGAAGAATCTGGAGCACTGCGAGAACTGAATTGCCTCCGCGAGAAAGTCTGGCAGGACCTGCTACGCCGATTTCTCCAGCCAGCCCCACAAGCTACACTAACAATTAACCTACAGTGCGACTCTGAAGTCCCAGAAACTGATGCATGGTGACAGTGCGCGGGGTGGCCTGCCTCAAGAGGAGAAGGCAGTGCTGGCGGCGCTCAGGGGGTGCAAAACAAAGGCTTATTCCCAAGTATCGACCAAAACCTGAGAAGCTTCATGCTTGGAGAGGAAATCAGCAAAAAAACACAGAACCTGACTTGCCATCTAGGTACTGCCTCACCACTGTCTCTGACGCCCGGTCCGTTGTCTAGTGACATAGTGAGGCGCAAAGTCTTTCCCATGGTGGGAATTGGCTGAGGATCACACATGGGACTTTACCTTGGCTTCACCTAAGCCTGAGTTGTCTTTAACACAGAGAAATAAGGCTAAGCTAATATTAACAACTTATTTTAGCTAAAGTAGCATGTTGTTGTTCTTAGTAATCAGTCTGTGCAAATGTTTTTCTAAGTCAATAATATATAGTATATTGAACTCTCCTATCTCTTGCTTTTAGAGTCCCTAGTGGTGGAACCATCGCTAAATATTATGCATGAATTATGATACCCTACATTACTACATAAAAATGTGCAGAGATATTGAATGCCATACACAGGGCCGGACTGGGAAAAAAATTCGGCCCGGGCATTTTTCAATCACAGCGGCCCCCTGAGAAGGGGGTGGGGCCAGAAAGGGTGTGTTTTGTCATCATTAATGACAAGCATACCCCCTTTCAAAGTTAGCATGTTAGTTCAATGCGCAGAGCCCCGCTGAAGAGCTCTAGCATTAGAAAAAGGCCCTGTATTTGGTCTGCGCAGCGCAAGCAAATTTAATAACATGCTTGCGCTGTGTTTGCTTTTCACTTGTCTCTGGTGTCTCAGTAAGTGGGATACCAGAGAACAAAAGGGCCAGGAAAGCATATGGGCTAGGGGCTGTAGAGAGTGTGTGTATAGGAGGCATAGTGTGTATTGGGGATGTAGCGAGTGTGTGCATACCGGCTGTAGTGTGTGTAAGGGTTGTAGAGAGTGTGTGTTTAGAGAATGTAGCATGTGTTTGTTAACAAGGAATGTAGTGTGTGCATAGGGGATCCAGAGTTTGTATGTCAGGAATGTAGTGTGTGTAGGTCGTGCAGTGTGTGTGTAGGGGATCTAGTGTGTAAAGGACCCAGAGTGTGTATAGGAGATTGTGTGTGTGTGTGTAGAGGATTGAGAGTGTGGATAGGGATCTACTGTGTGTATGTGTGTGTAGATTAGATGATCCAGAGTTTGGTAAGGGATCTAGCGTGGAGCGTAATGTGTGTAGTGGTGCAGTGTGAGGAGTGCTATAGTGTGTGTGTATATAAATATATATATATATATATATATATATATATATATATATATATATATAGACATAGCAGAAATGACCGCACTCCAAGGACTTTATAGAGATTTTCAAATAAAATTTAACTTTTATTCAATCCATTTAATAAAAGTTACATTTTATTTGAAAATCTCTATGAAGTCCTTGGAGTGCGGTCATTTCTGCTCTGTCTACATGATCCTTGCCAGGCCAGCACCGGGCGCCACAGGATTACACCAGGAGTGCTCGTGCTCTCTCTCTCTCTCTCTCTCTCTCTATATATATATATATATATCCAAATAGGAGGGGGGGGGGTGTTGTGTGCAGCATGTGTGTGTGAGGGGTGCAGCGTGTTGGGTGTGCTGTGTGCAGCATGTGTGTGTGAGGGGTGCAGTGTGTTGGGTGTGCTGTGCGCAGCGTGTGTGTGAGGGATGCAGTGTGTTGGGTGTGCTCTGTGCAGCGTGTGTGTGTTGGGTGTGCTGTGTGCAGCATGTGTGTGTGAGGGGTGCAGTGTGTTGGGTGTGCTGTGTGCAGCATGTGTGTGTGAAGGGTGCAGCATGTGTGTGTGAGGGGTGCAGTGTTTTGTGTGTGAAGGGTGCAGCATGTGTGTGTGAGGGGTGCAGTGTTTTGTGTGTGAGGGGTGCAGCATGTGTGTGAGGGTGTTCTTACCATCACATTCTTTGTGTCTAATTATCTTTGTTAATTCACTGAAGGTTATTTTATATGATATATATATATATGTGTGTGTGTGTCTGAGGGTGCTGTGTGTTTGAGCGCGCTGTGTGTGGGTAAGTGTGCTGTGTGAGGGTGCTGTGTGTTTGTCTAAAGGTGCTGTGTTTGTGAGTGTGCTGTCTGTTTGAGCGTGCTGTGTGTTTGAGCATGCTGTGTGTGTGTGAGGATGCTGTGTGGGTAAGTGTGCTGTGTGGGTAAGCGTGCTGTTAGTGTGAGTGTGCTGTGTTTGAGGGTGATGTGTGTGTCTGAGGGTGCTGTTAGTGTGCTGTGTAAGTGTCTAACGGTGCTGTGTGTGTCTAATGGTGCTGTGTGTGTCTAATGGTGCTGTGTGTGTCTGAGGGTTGCTGTGTGTGAATATGTCTGGAGGGATTGTGTGTGTGTGTGTGGGGGGCAAGGTGTAAATGTATGATTCTTTTTTTTAATTATTATTATGATTAAAGAAATGTGGGATAAAAAATGATTTTTAGAAATAGGGGATAAATAAGAAAATATTAAAAATAATTAACTTCATATCCCCTTCTTACCTTTAGCTTGGGAGGGGGGGAATCTGTGCGTCCATGGAGGAGTCCCTGGTGGTGCTTTCCCATGCTGCTGTCCCTGGGGGTCCTAGTGGTGAGTGAACTCTACCCTGCGGTTCCTGGGGTAGAGTTCACTCTCGCGAGATCTGAACGTTGCCGCGGTAACGCGGCAACGCTCCGACCTGGCGAGAGGAACCCGGCGGAGCTGCGGGGTAGAGTTCCACCGGTCCTCTCCTCCCTCCCCAGCCGGCATAGCAATGTTATAGTGCCTCTGGGCCGGTGAGGGAGATCTTTGATCTCCCCACCGGCCCATGGAGGCACACAGCAGGGCCAGCGCTCTAATAGCGCTGGCCCTGCAGGGGGTGGCGGGGAGATCCTGTGATCTCCCCTGCCGGCCTCAGCCCCTGGCCATCGCGGCCCACCGGGCATTTGCCCGGTATGCCCGATGGCCAGTCCGGGCCTGGCCATACAAATATTTTCCCATATTGTTTGCATTGCTTGCTCTAGCTGTTGTGGCACCTCAAGCCTGTTTGTACCACCTATGCACAACTAAAATAAAGAATAAAAAAATATATATATTAAAATCACTGACAGGTGAAGTGATCATATCGTATCCATGGCACCTGTCAAGGGGAGGGATATTTTAGGCAGCAAGTGAATAGTCAGTTCTTGAATTGCAAGTGTTGATAGGAAAAATGGGCATGCGAAAGATCTGAGTGACTTTTCTGTTTTTTATTATAATTTCTATTTTTGTTGTGCATAGAAATACAAATAAGTTTATAATGCCCCAAAAGTAAGAACAAATACATCATAATACATAGCATACTGCACATAATTTTAAGGTTACATAGTCAGAACTGCACATAATTGTAACATTACATAGTCAGGCTAGGCATAGCTGTCCAAACTGAGACTAAAGTTAAGCTTGCAAGCCAAGCACGTCAAACTCAAAGTCTGGATCGGGCCACATAAACAAGATTTAAGTTTATGTGGGCCACAAAAAAAAATACCGTAAATTTTCATAGAAACGTAGGTTTATTTTAAAAAGTACACTATAAAAAAAACAGCATCCCCCTCTACTAAATCCCAGCCCCCCTCTACTAAACCACAGCACCCCCTCTACCACCCTGTGCCAAATATGACCCTCCCACTGACACACACACACTCACTGACAGACACACACACACACACACACATACTCACTGACAGACACACAAACACTCACAGACAGACAGACACATACTCACTGGCAGAGACACACACATACTCACAGACAGACCGACACACACACATACAGACTCACTGACAGACACATACTCACAGACACACACACATACACACTGACAGACACATACAGACACACTGACACACATACAGACACACACATAGAGACACACTGACAGACACACACACTGACAGATACACACACTGACAGACACACACATACAGACACACTGACAGACACACACGCATACTCACTGACAGACACACACACTGACAGAGACAGACACACACACATACTCACTGACAGAGATAGACACACACATACATACACACTGACATACACACACACACACACACTCACTGACAGACAGACAGACACACATACTCACAGACACACATACATACACACTGACAGACACACACATACAGACACACACTCACTGACAGACAGGCACACACACACACAGACACACATACATGAAGACACACACATACAGACTCACTGACACACACATACATACTCACAGACACACACACATACACACTGACAGACACATACAGACACACACACATACTCACTGACAGACACACGCACATACAGACACACTGACAGACACAGACACACACTGACAGACACACACATACAGACACACTGACAGACACACACACACTGACACACTGACAGACACACATACTCACTGACAGACAGACACACTGACAGACACACACATACTCACTGACAGACACACACACACACTGACAGACACACTCACTGATAGACAGACACACACACTGACAGACAGACAGACACACACATACAGACACACACACTGACAGACAGACACACACACACACTCACTGACAGACACTCACACACACACTCATACATTCTTGCATACACATACTTTTCTTTATTGCTCCCTATCTTTTGGAGCCAATGTGTGGCATCTCCCTGGGGTCCTTCTATCTGCTCCCGCGCGCAGTTTAGTGATGCCGGGCGCCAGAATATGACGTCATATTCCGGCGCCCGGCATTACTACAGACAGCGCGAGACAGCAGTGAGGAGCAGTAACACTGAGCTCCCTCAAACCCTCCCCCCCCCCCAGCCAGGTACATTTTAGCAGAGTAGGCACCTGCAATGTGGGGAAAGCAGGTGCCTACTCTGATATAACACCAGCATGTACTCGCGTCTCGCCAGGCCGCAAAGATGGTCCTTGTGGGCCGCCGCATGCGGCCCGTGAGTTTGACATGCTTGTTGTAAGCAGAGAATAGATAGACTAATTATATCCCGTATCCCTAGTATGTAATATGAGTATACGTGAACCAAATAGAACATAAAAAATGAGCTTTAATAAATTCTGCTCTAATGTGTTCTCTCAAATATAACTCAAAATAGCAAGGGAGAGGATAAAAGGGTAACATTACAAAGAGTTACCACTAAGAGGATCCTCTAAACAACAAATATATATATATATAGGATACCTAGGAAGGGAGATCCCAAATCCAGATATATAGTATGGGCTAATGTAGCAGTTTTCAAGATGTGGAGAGGATATAGATATCGTGGAGCTTAGGATGCCCACGGCATATCTATTGAACAGAGTAAAAGAAGTAAAGATAGATATGTATGAGGGAAATAGCAGAAAGTTGCTTCACAGACTGTGTAGCAGTAAAAAAAAACCGCAACAAAGTATACAGTATCCCTGCTTACATCTACTTCAAAGGCTCAAATAGTGGTAAACCCAAGAGATATATAAATAAGTCTATCTATTCAGACATACAATAAGTGCCTACAAATCATTACAGTGCCATATAGTGACAAATGTGGGCAAACCAGTGATGTCCGTAAAAACGGACAGTGAAAACGCCTGACGCGCGTTTCAGTGCTCTTACTAGTACCTCCGTGATGTCTCTGACGAATTTGCATCTTGGGAAAATTCCCATTAAACTTGTCCTAGAGACCCCATACTATGGGGCTGTTCATAAAAAGCTGTGTGTGGGCTAATAAAAATCAGTTGACTCACAGAACTGTGTGTTGTCCAGTTACTGGGGGAATGGACTATTTTCACTAACCAGTGATTCCATTCTAGCACCAGAGTATTATACAAATATTATGAACACTTATTCAAATAACAGGTTACTGAGTATACCCCAGACACATTTAGAGTCTATAAAAACATACATGAAAATAGATAATAGTAAAACAAACAAAAAAATACATCTCCAACATTATTAAATAATTAAATACTGGATCATTAACAACATAAGTAATAATAAAAAATGATAATGTTATGCTAAAAGGGTTCAAAATATGCATACTGTTCTTTAGTCGTAAGGTAATTAACTTATATTACATGTAAGGTCGCTAACAAGGCGCAATGTCAGTATTCACAAACACTCTGCTGTTGATAAATGTGATGTTGAGGCATGTATTTTTTAGGAAGTATGCAGAGAGGCTTTGTGATTGACAGCCAAGTGAGGTGTGGCAAGGGCTGCAGAAATTAAGTTCATAATGAATTACACAGGGTAAGTCCTCTTCCTTTCTTGTAGTTTATGATCAAAATTTAATTTTATATGAGAGAAATAGTCATCGTACCCATGTTCCCTTTTTTCATATTGGTAAGTACAAAACTGTTTTATGAGAGTATTTGGCAGGTGCCATTCAACATCCAGTGGCAAATGAAAATGAGTGTTTCTTAGGGGTTGTAATTTCATTTAATACCACAATTGCAAAACAAAAAGGGATTCTTTGAATATTTTTCTGCAATAGCCTAAAATACGCAATAGCACATTTTAGATTGCTTGTTTAGTTATTACCTGGTTTAAGAGACACATTTTTGGCTAAGTATGCTATGACATTTTACAAATAATTAACTATTGGTGTAAGCTTTTAGTGTGTGTGTTTGTGTGTGTGTGTGTGTGTTTGTGTGTAAAGCATGACATTAAGACCTTTTTCTATGACTTGCATAACACTGAGAAAACTGAAGAAAGAATGTTATTTTGTCTGCAACATAGTCTGAAAAGAATATGGAACTTCAAAGGAGAGTAGAATTTCATGTTTCTAATAAGGGACCAGCAAAAGAACATTGTTTTAAAAAAACACACACATTTAGACCAGAAAGAGATGAAAATATTTATATTGAACCAATTTGTATTCCTAACCACTGACACGTTTGAATTCCTGAGCCCACTTGCCCAAGAACTTCATCCCAGGCAATGAGAAGGCAAATGAAAATAGAAAGGCATTAGGGAAGGCATCATAAAAGATAAATTGACTAAATCGTTATAGCAAGGATCGTGGATAATTGTCAAGGGAACTGCAAATTTCAGACCAAAAATTGCTGAAGTGGAACAAATATTCAAATCATCTATTTTCCAATTCAGCTATTTTATTCTACAATTTGCAATTTCCTTGTCAAAGACCACCACGTCTTCAGCCACACTGATGATAAGAATATTATGCCGATTGACCCAGAATGTTTGAGTCAGCGGTAATATTTTGTATGACACCAGTGTATTTCGTGTTGCAAAAAAGGAAAGTAGAAAATAGTTTTTTGCGGGACCTCTTATGCTCTGTGATGCTCTCGATTTCTCTCTTCTGTATCATTTACAAAAGATCAAATAAAGATTGTCAAAAATAGACAAGAATATTATATTTTACCCATTATCTACTATGAATTGGTCCAGCCGACGATGGGCATGAGAGGCTCAGCGTGCCTCCCACTGTTCTCTCATCCTGCTATTGCTGTTCAAAGTTGAACCAATTAGGATGTATAATTTGTATAATGATAATATGGAAATGTAATTTCCTCAATATAAAAGCAGCTGCTGGGTCAATGTCGTTTTTTTTTTTTTTTTTTTTATAAATATTTTATTTTTCATTTAAAAAATTACATCCACATCCATATAATACATTTACAAAAAGAAAAAAAAATAGGTTTGATATATTACAATGAATTAAATATTATACATATTATTGGTGAAACCATATTTCTTTTTTTTTTTTTTTTACAAAGTCCACAATCAAAACAAAAAAAATACATTCATTAGACTCTTCATACACTTCCACATGAGGTTACTACCTTGCCTTAGAGAGATTGACGTTTAGGGGAGGGGGTTAATTTTGAGTACGAAAGTATCTATTCCAAGGGGCCCAGGTCTCGTCATATTTCTCTTTGGAAACTTTATTTGTTACTATGCCTGCTTCCATCCTACCTTGGTAATCCACTTGTATGCAAATATCATGCCAATCTAACGGGCCCATAGTTCTCCAATTTCTAGCCATAACTAATTTGATTGCCATAAAGATGTGTATCATTAGGATTTTAACTTCTATCTTGACCCTTGGCATATCTAAATGAAACAAGAACATTTGAGCCGTGATAACAGTTTGTACTTTCAAAATAAGATTTACCAAATCAGATAAAATTGTTTTCATAGGTTTCAACTCCTCACAGTTCCACCATATGTGAGAGAATGTACCTAATTCCCTGCCACATCTCCAACAATCTGGTAGAAGTGTGGGTTGAAATCTGTGAAGGCGAGTGGGCACCAGGTACCATCGGTATACTAGTTTAAAGTATACTTCCCGTACATGTACCCCATGTATGGATCTTTTCACTAATTGTAGGCCCGAAAGCCAGTCTTCAACCGGCATGGAAAAATTGAGTTCTTGCTCCCATTTATTCATTGCTATCACTTTATCTGTTTGGTTTTGTCTCCTTATGAATTGGTTAAATCTGGAAGCGATTTTTTTTCTATAATGGGATAATATAAACTGATCGATTGGAGAGGTTTCCGAAAAAGTCTTTCCCATAATAAAAGATTTTATTCTTAAGTAATTAAATATTTCTTTAGGAGGGAGATTATATTTAAACTGTAATATTGGGAATGACAATATTTTGTTGTCCTCTAATAGTTCCATAAATCTTACAATTCCGCAGTTTTCCCATTCTTGAATGTTTATGTCTTTTATGTAATATTTTAAACATGTTAATGGGGCATTTCTTGATATGTGATTGGTGCCATATTTTTTCTTTAGATATTTTACTATATAAATCATTGTGTTGTTCATCGGATTATTAGATTTTATATTTTTTACAAATTCACTGTCGCACCACAAAAGGAATAGAGGTTCGATATTACAAAAGTCCGATTTTTCGATATCTAACCAAAATGGTCTTGATGTTGTAAAGTTATCACACTTAATTAAGTGTGCAACCATATTATTCATGTATAATTTTTGTACATCTGGAAAAGATACTCCCCCCTCACTCCAATGTCTCTGTAAGATTTCCAATGACACTCTAGGTCGCCTATCCTGCCAGATATAATCTGTTATTTAGGTTTTAGACCACCCAGGTGCAGTATACAAAATAAATGTAGTAATTACTTCCCTTTCGTTAGGTGTAGGTATAGCAAAAGGATTCCTCTCAATCCTCAAAACAACTTTAGAAAATATAAGAAATACCTAAACCTATAAAACAAAAGAAAATACGCTCATAGGGGATTAACGTCAAAACATAAATTGCCCCTTAATAATAGGTCTCACTCACAAGATTGAAGTGGTTTTCAGGCACATCAAATGTGTGGATCTTCACGTCTTCCTCACAGTAAGAATGATGAGTGTATCATGAAAAAGATAAAAAATGGCATAGTATAGCACTGTCTTAAAGTAAAAAATTTTGCTTTTAATGTTTGCACTTACAATGTAAAAGGTATAAAAAGGCCCATCAGTACAAATCTGTTTGTTCCATCGCTGTAGAGTATAGTAACCCTCAAGTAAATATCCAGCAGGAAAAAACAGGTACACAATAAAATAAAATAAATAAATAAAATACAGTGACAAACAGCTCACTCTACGCGTTTCGTCTGTCCTCCAGACTTCCTCAGGAGTGATGAGATGCTTCAAATATTCTGTGGACTCCATCTTCTTTTTATGGGGCTTCCCGCCGGTTTTTCGGATCAATTTCCTCTCTCAGCTGATTCCGATCAGCTGTGTTTTGAAAGGTCCGTTTTCACTCTCCATATATGGAGTTCCGGAAAACGTCATTGGAACGCATATGCGTTCCACCAACCCGGAAGTATCCTCCTTCTTGTCGGTCATGCGGAAGTCCCATATGTATCGCTGGAACGCAAATGCGTTCCACTTCATTCATCGCAGATCCCGCAAGAACCACAAAGTCCCCGGAGTGGAGAGCATACATGAGCACATGAAATAAAATGAAATAATACAAAATCAGAGTATATAGATGACTATCTCCCTATACATTCCCTGGACAATGTTATATGATAAATCAAATGGCAATACATATAAGGATCGGAGTGGAACGCAGGATACAGGGTATGAGCCTATATGCTGCGTCCACATACCGTCCCCAATGTATAAACACATCCCACATATGTATTACATGGTGAATATGTGGGTAAAAAGCTAACAAAACGAATACCATCAAAAACCCATTAGATGATAAAGAGTAACAAAAAAGGGGGGGGGGGAAAGAGATGTACTAGAAATATACTAGAAATAAGAGAGTGAGCAAAGAGAAGGATTCTGGATCAAAAAATACAAATATACAAATGTATCAAATAAAATGAATGAAATAATAAAATAAATAGTAACAAAAATAATAATGAACTATTATAAAAATATAAAAATATGGAACCTACTAAAAAAGGATATTATAAAAAAAGGATATTATAAAAAACAAATTAAATCAAAATCCACATTCAAACCAAACGGTTGAAGGGTTTTGAGTCTGTGGATCCAGAATCCCTCCCTTTGTCGAAGTTTAGTGGTGATATCCCCTCCTCTTGCATCTAAATACACCTGCTCAATGATGGTCCATGATAAATTGCATATTTTAAATTTTGGGCACGAATTACAATGTGTAGGAACTGAATGGTTCTGGATGCCTTTTCTTATATTATTAAGATGTTCTAGAAAGCGAACCTTCGCTTTCCGTCCTGTTCTACCCACATATTGGGCCCCGCATCCACACATGAGTAAGTATACTACATTGGTGGATAGGCATGTGGTGCATCCTTTAATTTTAAACTCCTCACCAGTTGTTGTACTTTTGAAACCCTGTATATGGCTTGGCATCAATCTGCATGCCTTGCACTTTCCGCAGGTGTAAAATCCCTTTCTATTATTCTTCACCCCACTTTTATTCAATGTTTGAAATAAACTGGGCGCAAGGTGGGTCGATAAATTTCTCCCCTTTCTATATATAATCTTGGGCATGTCCGGCAACCTACATCCCAAAAATTCATCTTGTTGCAGGATGGACCAATGTTTCTTGATTATTTTATTGATTGAAAAGGCTTTAGAATTGTATTGTGTGTTGAATGAATATTCAAATGGGTTCTTCGATCCCATTGGTTGTCTGGGTTTATCAATCAGAAGGTCCCCTCTGTTGATGTCCTTAATTTTTTGGGCCTCCAATTCTAGTTGGTTTCTCTTATACCCCTTATCTATAAACTTTTTTGTTAGAAGATCTGCTTGCTCGACATATAATTCCTTATTAGAACAGTTCCGTCTCAATCTCGTATATTGGCTTCTTGGAACTCCTGCGAGCCATTTGGGATGGTGACCACTATCGGATTGGATGAAACTGTTCATATCCGTGGGTTTGAAAAAGGTTTTAGTCTTGATTTTTGAATCCTCAGTAAAAATTGTTAGATCCAAAAAATCTATAGTTATGGAATTGAAGGCTGGTGTGAATACCAATGAGAGTGTGTTGTTATTTAAATAAGAAAAAAAGGCCTCTAGTTGTTCATCAGACCCTTTCCAGATCACAAGGATGTCATCAATGTACCGACGCCAGAGCACCAGGTTTGCCCCAAATGGACCGTCTGCCCAGACAAAAGTCCATTCCCAACTGTCCATGAAGATGTTAGCGTAACTTGGGGCAAACCTGGTGCCCATGGCCGTACCTTTGATCTGTAGGAAAAACTCATCATTGAACATAAAGAAATTATGTGTCAGAATGAACCGGATGGCTTTAAGAAGAAAAGATCTAAAAGTGGGATCTAAGGTGTCGTCTCCCTCAAGTTGTTTTCTTACTGCCTCTAACCCTTGGTTATGATCTATAACAGAGTACAATGAACTCACATCTAGCGTTATCCAGATGTAATCTTTTTGCCACTCTATTGAATCTAGTTCTTGTAGTAGATGTTTCGTGTCCTTTAAATAGGATTTAGCGGCTTGTGCATACTTTTGTAATGAGTGGTCGATAAATTGGGATAATTTACATGTGAGTGAGTCTATTCCACTTATTATAGGCCTTCCAGGTGGATTCGTCTTAGACTTATGTACTTTCGGAAGAAAGTAGAAAGTCGGAGTCCTAGGATGTTCTTGGAAGAGAAATTTGTAAATGTTAGTATCAATGATATTATTAGTTAGGGCTTCTTCTAATAAGTCTTTTAGTTCACTCTTAAACTGTATATTTGGGTTATTCATCAGTTTAATGTAAGTAGTACTATCCCCTAGCAGTCTGTAGGCCTCTCCCAGGTAGAATTCTACAGACGTCTAAGACGAATCCACCTGGAAGGCCTATAATAAGTGGAATAGACTCACTCACATGTAAATTATCCCAATTTATCGACCACTCATTACAAAAGTATGCACAAGCCGCTAAATCCTATTTAAAGGACACGAAACATCTACTACATGAACTAGATTCAATAGAGTGGCAAAAAGATTACATCTGGATAACGCTAGATGTGAGTTCATTGTGCTCTGTTATAGATCATAACCAAGGGTTAGAGGCAGTAAGAAAACAACTTGAGGGAGACGACACCTTAGATCCCACTTTTAGATCTTTTCTTCTTAAAGCCATCCGGTTCATTCTGACACATAATTTCTTTATGTTCAATGATGAGTTTTTCCTACAGATCAAAGGTACGGCCATGGGCACCAGGTTTGCCCCAAGTTACGCTAACATCTTCATGGACAGTTGGGAACGGACTTTTGTCTGGGCAGACGGTCCATTTGGGGCAAACCTGGTGCTCTGGCGTCGGTACATTGATGACATCCTTGTGATCTGGAAAGGGTCTGATGAACAACTAGAGGCCTTTTTTTCTTATTTAAATAACAACACACTCTCATTGGTATTCACACCAGCCTTCAATTCCATAACTATAGATTTTTTGGATCTAACAATTTTTACTGAGGATTCAAAAATCAAGACTAAAACCTTTTTCAAACCCACGGATATGAACAGTTTCATCCATTCCGATAGTGGTCACCATCCCAAATGGCTCGCAGGAGTTCCAAGAAGCCAATATACGAGATTGAGACGGAACTGTTCTAATAAGGAATTATATGTCGAGCAAGCAGATCTTCTAACAAAAAAGTTTATAGATAAGGGGTATAAGAGAAACCAACTAGAATTGGAGGCCCAAAAAATTAAGGACATCAACAGAGGGGACCTTCTGATTGATAAACCCAGACAACCAATGGGATCGAAGAACCCATTTGAATATTCATTCAACACACAATACAATTCTAAAGCCTTTTCAATCAATAAAATAATCAAGAAACATTGGTCCATCCTGCAACAAGATGAATTTTTGGGATGTAGGTTGCCGGACATGCCCAAGATTATATATAGAAAGGGGAGAAATTTATCGACCCACCTTGCGCCCAGTTTATTTCAAACATTGAATAAAAGTGGGGTGAAGAATAATAGAAAGGGATTTTACACCTGCGGAAAGTGCAAGGCATGCAGATTGATGCCAAGCCATATACAGGGTTTCAAAAGTACAACAACTGGTGAGGAGTTTAAAATTAAAGGATGCACCACATGCCTATCCACCAATGTAGTATACTTACTCATGTGTGGATGCGGGGCCCAATATGTGGGTAGAACAGGACGGAAAGCGAAGGTTCGCTTTCTAGAACATCTTAATAATATAAGAAAAGGCATCCAGAACCATTCAGTTCCTACACATTGTAATTCGTGCCCAAAATTTAAAATATGCAATTTATCATGGACCATCATTGAGCAGGTGTATTTAGATGCAAGAGGAGGGGATATCACCACTAAACTTCGACAAAGGGAGGGATTCTGGATCCACAGACTCAAAACCCTTCAACCGTTTGGTTTGAATGTGGATTTTGATTTAATTTGTTTTTTATAATATCCTTTTTTTATAATATCCTTTTTTAGTAGGTTCCATATTTTTATATTTTTATAATAGTTCATTATTATTTTTGTTACTATTTATTTTATTATTTCATTCATTTTATTTGATACATTTGTATATTTGTATTTTTTGATCCAGAATCCTTCTCTTTGCTCACCCTCTTATTTCTAGTATATTTCTAGTACATCTCTTCCCCCCCCCCCTTTTTTGTTACTCTTTATCATCTAATGGGTTTTTGAAGGTATTCGTTTTGTTAGCTTTTTACCCACATATTCACCATGTAATACATATGTGGGATGTGTTTATACATTGGGGACGGTATGTGGACGCAGCATATAGGCTCATACCCTGTATCCTGCGTTCCAATCCGATCCTTATATGTATTGCCATTTGATTTATCATATAACATTATCCAGGGAATGTATAGGGAGATAGTCATCTATATACTCTGATTTTGTATTATTTCATTTTATTTCATGTGCTCATGTATGCTCTCCACTCCGGGGACTTTGTGGTTCCTGCGGGATCTGCGATGAATGAAGTGGAACGCATTTGCGTTCCAGCGATACATATGGGACTTCCGCATGACCGACAAGAAGGAGGATACTTCCGGGTTGGTGGAACGCATATGCGTTCCACTGACGTTTTCCGGAACTCCATATATGGAGAGTGAAAACGGACCTTTCAAAACACAGCTGATCGGAATCAGCTGAGAGAGGAAATTGATCCGAAAAACCGGCGGGAAGCCCCATAAAAAGAAGATGGAGTCCACAGAATATTTGAAGCATCTCATCACTCCTGAGGAAGTCTGGAGGACAGACGAAACGCGTAGAGTGAGCTGTTTGTCACTGTATTTTATTTATTTATTTTATTTTATTGTGTACCTGTTTTTTCCTGCTGGATATTTACTTGAGGGTTACTATACTCTACAGCGATGGAACAAACAGATTTGTACTGATGGGCCTTTTTATACCTTTTACATTGTAAGTGCAAACATTAAAAGCAAATTTTTTTACTTTAAGACAGTGCTATACTATGCCATTTTTTATCTTTTTCATGATACACTCATCATTCTTACTGTGAGGAAGACGTGAAGATCCACACATTTGATGTGCCTGAAAACCACTTCAATCTTGTGAGTGAGACCTATTATTAAGGGGCAATTTATGTTTTGACGTTAATCCCCTATGAGCGTATTTTCTTTTGTTTTATAGGTTTAGGTATTTCTTATATTTTCTATAATCTGTTATTTGTTTCTGGAGACCGCGTATCGTCTGGGGGGACACCCTCAGCGGGAGGTTGCCAAATAAAAATGTCAATTTAGGAAGTAGATATGAATTTACTGCTTCAATTCTCCCCACCCAAGACAATTCTAACCCCCTCCAATTTTTTAGAGTATTCCTAAATTGGGTTGCGATTTCTGTATAATTAAGTTCTCCGATTTCTCTAAATTCCAAAGATAGTCTTACCCCTAAATACTTTATATTTCTAACACAATTAAATTCATTTTTAAGCATGTTTTCCCCAGGCCTGCTTAGACCGTTTGTCAAAATTTGGGTTTTCTTTATATTTAGTTTATAGCCAGAAATTTTGCCATATTCTTTAATAAGACGGAATGTGGCTGGAATAGATCTGATAGGATCCGTAAGAGACAATAAAACATCATCTGCGTAAAGTGTAATTCTATTCTCCTTTGTATTCACCATTAACCCGCTGATACCCTCACTCTGTCTAATCGCAGCTGCCAATGGCTCTATAGAAAGGATATATAAGAGGGGTGCCAAAGGGCAGCCCTGTCGCGTCCCATTTCTGATTGGGAACCAATTTGATTGAAACAAAGATCCTGTGACTCTGGCTTAAGGATCTTTATATAGTGCCATTGTACATTCCTTATATAAACCATCTATGCCGAAGGCCTTCAGAACCTCTTCCAGATATTTCCAATTTACTCGGTCGAAGGCCTTCTCGGCGTCAAGGGTAACCAAGGCAAAAGGGGATGAACTTTGACTTGCATGGTATAAAACATTCAATAATTTCCTGATGTTATCAGACGTACCTCTACCTTCTACAAACCCACTCTCATCTATATGTACAATATCTGGTATAATTCTTTTGAGTCTATCAGCCAAAATTCTTGAGTAGACTTTGATGTCTAAATTAATAAGAGAAATTGGTCTGTAGTTTGACGTATATATTGGGTCCTTATCTGGTTTAGGGATTGGCATTATGGAAGCCTGGAGCATTTCTGCTGGAATAGCTTTGTGAGTGGCGAATTCATTAAATGTCTTCAATAGATATGGGGAAATTATGCCATTGAGTTTTTTATAAAAGATTGATGAAAAACCGTCTGGACCTGGGGCTTTACCAGCTACTAATGCTTTAATGGTGTTACTGATGTCCTGTATGGAGAATGGCATGTTTAGCTGGTTTAATTTCTCAGTAGCTATTTTTGGCAGATTTAATTTATCCAAAAAATGCTGTATTTCCCCTTCGGACGGGTCTTTATGTTTTAAGTTGTATAGACTTTTATAATATTCTTCAAATGCATTGGCTATTTGAGTCTCTGCTTTTATAGTCGGGATTATTTTTTATAAGTAAGCATACTGGTGCATGGTCAGACCATGTTATAGGTCCAATTGTCACTTTATTAATTCGATCCAGAGTGCCCGCCCTAACCAAGAAATAATCGATTCTAGTGTATGACTGATGGACATTTGAATAGAACGTATAATCTCGCACTTCTGGGTTTAATGTTCTCCAACAGTCATACAAACTGTTTTTTGCTAGAAATTGCATGCATCAGAAATTGCTGCATCATTGATGATCCTATTCTATGACTATCAACTTTATTTACAGGCTTACTTCTATTCCTATCTACCTTGTTATCTACAATGCAATTAAAAGCTACCAGACGATACGCGGTCAACCTTTTGTATTAAGCTATCAAAAAATCTATATGGAAGTTGATTTGGAGCATATACATTTACAAGAGTATACAGTATATCATTAATTCGAGCTATTACTATTAGAAACCTGCCACCAGAGTCAACCTCCTCATAAACAAGCTCATATTTCAGGCTACTTGAAAAAAAAATTGCTACTCCTCTTTTCTTATTTTTTCCAGTCAGGTTAGCTCTATGGACCACTTGAAATTTTTTATAGTTCCATAGCTTAGTCACAGAGTTAACCCAATGGGTTTCCTGGACGAAACCAATATCCGTTTTGCTGTCCGTCAGTAATTTGTACAGATATCCTCTTTTCTGTCCTGAGTTGAAACCCCTTGCATTAATAGATAATATATTAAGTGACATCTAGCCCCTGTACCCCCCAATCCCTCCTCCATTCTAACCTCCCCTCAGATAGTAACCAACTCACAAATCCTCTCATGTCTTCCCCATTCGGCCATCTAATATCTGGCCTCCGGAAAAGGCTCCACATCACACAATCTACTTGAACATTCATTTCATTATATGAAGAACTTCTATATGAAGTCCTCATATTTAAACCTGCTGCCGTCGCAGGACTCCAAACCAGGATAGTGGGCCTTATTTTCCTTTTAACAAAAGACGTTACAATATTAATTTTCGATAAATATTTTGACCCCGCAGCTTATCTGCAGATTACTCCTTAATTGAACCTTTATACAGTTATCTAAATCTATCTAGGACAATTTCCTTTACATTTTTGTTATTGTAAACAAAATTTCCTCGATTAACTTTCTCACCTCATATAATTCCCATTTTCTCCTCTAGGTTGATTCTACTTTTACTACTTAATAAAGTGATTGCATATTTTGTATTAATTTTAGTGATATACCGTATATACTCGAGTATAAGCCGAGTTTTTCAGCACATTTTTTGTGCTGAAAAACCCCAACTCGGCTTATACTCGAGTCAATAGTCTGTATTATGGCAATTTGCATTGCCATAATACAGACTGGGGCTGTGGGGGCTGCAGAGAGATGTTACTTACCTTTCCTGCAGCTCCTGTCAGCTCTCTCCTCCTCCGCCGGTCCGTTCAGCTCTTCTGTCAGCTCACAGTGTAAATCTCGCGAGAGCCGCGGCTCTCGCGAGATTTACCCTGGGAGCTGACCGAGGTGCTGAACGGACCCTGGCCAGCTAGCAAGCAGGGAGGGGGGACGAAAAAAATGTATATATATTAATAATAATAAAAAATAAAAATAAAAAAATAATAAAATAAAAATAATAATAAAATAAAAAATAATAATAATAAAAAAAATGTAATGAAACAAAAAAAAATATTAAAATAATAATTAAAAAATAAAAATGCCCACCTCCCACCAAGGCTCTGCATTACACACACACATACACACACATATACACACACACTGCACTCATACACACACTGCACTCATACACACACTGCACTCATACACACACACTGCATTCTCATACACACACTGCATTCATTATATACACAGACTGTAAATAAATATTCAATTAATATAATTTTTTTAGGATCTAATTTTATTTAGATATTTACCAGCAGCTGCAGCATTTCCCACCCTTGTCTTATACTCGAGTCAATAAGTTTTCCCAGTTTTTGGGGGTAAAATTAGGGGCCTCGGCTTATATTTGGGTCGGCTTATACTCGAGTATATACGGTACATATTTTAAGTGTATTCCCCCCTTTCCCTTTATCCCTTCTTCCTCTTCTTTTCCCTCTCCCTTCTCCATTTTCCCCTTCTTTTCCCTTTCATTTTACTCTCCTTCACTTGTGACAAAAAAAAAAAAAGGTGCATTTATAATGAGTTTTCCCTTTTCTCTTTTTTTTTCCTCTTAAACTGTGCATTTATAATACTCATTTTCATTCTTTATGTTTTCCGCTTTTAAGTGCTACTAATCTAGGGAGACTTTTTGTCTTGTGCATTTATAGTACTTGTATATTTTCAAATTGTGCATTTTAGTTTAGCATTTTCTTTCTTTATATTTCTCCTCTTTTAAATACAACCAATCTATGTTGTGAGTTTTTTTTAACCCTTCCTCCTTATTTAGTGTAAATCATTGTGCTATGTGACACAAAAAAAAAAAGAAAAAAAAAAGAGGAGGAAATAAGTTTTCATTTTAAGGTTGGAATAAGCTTCCAGGTTGTCAGTTTCTCTTTTAGTGCCATATTGTCTCTAAAGATGTATGGTTGGTCCTTGTAGAAGACCATAATTGCTATCGGAAACAGCCACTTGTATCGTATGTCCATATCTCTAAGAATTGCCGTCTCCTCTGAAAAAGTTATTCTTGCTTGTCTTGTCTTTTGAGATAAGTCCTGAAAATTTTTAAGATGTCTCCATTAATCAGTATCCATGGTCTTATTCCTTACTTTCTGCATAATTAGATTTTTTATCCGGAAGCTCAAAAAGCAGACTATAACATCTCTTGGATGAGACTTATCAATTTCCTTTGGTTTGGGCAATCTGTGAAATCTTTCAAAGGGTTCAGGACCCAGGATCTGCGGGGACAGAATATATGAGAAGAAGCTATCCAGATAAGAACATAAATCTTCTTGTGTTATTGATTCTGGTATGCCTCTGATTCTTATATTGTTCCTCCTGGAGCGATCTTCTAAATTTGTAATTTTAGTCTCAATGTCTTGCAATTTCTTTTCTAATTGTATATTAGATAATTTGATATGTTCATAATCATCTTGAACTTTTTGTAATATAGTTGCCTGGCTTGAAAGTTGCTCAGAAAGAATGGAAATTTCTGACCTCAGGTCGTTTGTATTTTGTTCAATGTCGTTTTTATTTTTTTTATGTAGATTGTCCAGCATTTCAGTTAATAGTTGTTGCGTCATTCCCTGTGAGGTTTTTGGCAGGTGTGGAAAGTCATCATCTGATAAATTAGACATTTGGTGGACAGAGAGTTCAGCATTTTCTAACGGCAAAGATTTACGTTGCTTCTCTAGCTCTATAGGTGCCATTTTGGGGGAGTAGTATGTACCAATTGTTGCTTTATTTTTCTTAATGTTTAGGGCTTTCTCTTTCTTAGGAGCCATGTGTATTGCGGGGTCTGCTACTTCAGTTTCGATATAAAAAATTTTGGTTGTATTTGCCCCTTTGCTGTAGCTTAAGTTTTATTTTCAAGCATATAATACGCTGCTTTTTGATATTAAGTAATGCTCTTTTATGTTTGAGTTCTTTTCACTTGGGGTTATATATTATAAAGTTGAAATGGTCTTTGTCCCCTCCAGCCTTTTTTGTTTGAAAAGGTTTTAGCCTTTTTAAGTATGTCTTTAAGTATGTATAACTTATTTGTGCAACAGATAGCTAATACAAATAAATAGCAGGTTAACTAAGCAGGTTAACTAAGTATGAGTTTTTTGTCTCAGCAGGTAACAGGTTCAAATAGATTGCAGATATATAGATATCTCTTAGTTTGCTCTCAGGTATTAGTTTTTATATTCACTGGACTTATTTGTCTCAGCAGGTTACTATTACAAGTTGATAGCAGGTAACTATGTCTTTGAATAGATACAAATTATTTGTCTCAGCAGGTAACATAACAGGTGCCAGTAAATTACAGATAAATAGATATTTCTCAGTTTACTCGCAGGTATTCTCTGTCCCCAGCTTGTAATCTTCTCTTGCCTCTCTTTTCCCCCCCTTTTTTTTTAATGCTTCTTCTCTTTCCTTTCACTTTAATTTCACTTTAATTTTCCTCCCTTGTTCCTGTCCCCAGCGTACCTCACATGCCCCTCGGATCCATGCCAAGATCGCTCTTCTGAAGCCCAGGTACCTGCAGTCAAGAGCTTATAGCTGGTCTTGTGACACCTTGTATCTCGTTGTCGTCCCAGTCTGCCTCCCTTTTTCGGCCGCTTCAGTTTTTTTTTTTTTTTTTTTTTTTTTTTAAATTCTTTATTTTTGCGTGCACAAGACTTATACATGGTGCAACATATGCATCGTTTGAGAGGGTAACAGGCTTTAACATTGGGTAAATAATGCATTTGATAAGTTTTAGCACAATTTTTGTTTTTTGTTTAGTATAACATGCGTAAGATCCTAGGTCGAGGTTGGGGTCGTATAGGGGTTTAGTCGTGCAATTCGTCTGCGGGTGCGGTACCTAGGTCATGGGTCAGTGTCGGAGGCGTGACCCAATAAGTGTTAGAAAGTAGTTGCGTGGAGGTGCGTAGTGGTGCTAGGGCCCGTGTGGGTGCACTGGGTGTCGTTTTGTCGGTCAGGTAGTCTGGTGAGTGGTACAGGTGCTCATTTCTACTTTCTGAAGTGGCCTGGTCGTCTAGTTCCACTGGAGACCACTCGTGAGAGGTGGTGGCCCTAACCTAGGGGCTGTTGGGGGGGGGGGGTAGGTTTTGGCTTAGGCTATGGCTTGTGGTCTGGTAATGAGGCATCGCGCCAGCGTCACCGGCTATCTCCTCTAACTTGCGGTAAACGGGTAGTAACGTAAGCTTCAGCATTGTATTGCGGGGAAGGTGGGGAGAATACAGGTTGTGTTAGGCAAGGCATATGGGTATTGCCGTTGAGCGGGCATGGGTAAGAGACCTCTCTCCCCCTGTCCGTCAGGTGGCTTGCGTGTCCATTCTCTGCCCTCTTGGCACAAACGTTTCCGAGACATCTGGATTCCAGACGTGGGGAGTGCCCGGGTTGGGCAAGTTTTGTAGGCCCAATTTTGCAAGCAGTGTAGGGGCCTCAGTCCCTGAGGTGAGTTTATGGGTGGTCCCCTGGTGGGTGATGAGCAAGGAGCGAGGGCTTCCCCATCTATATGGTATCCCCGCTGTGCGTAGGTGGCCGGTTAGTTCTGTCAGCGACTTTCTCCACTGGAGGGTGGCCTTGGATAAGTCCTGATAAAAAGTTAATTGGGCTTCCTCGAAGTCAAGCGGGGTCTTACCCCTGATTGCGCTCATGATGTGCCCCTTGTCTTGGGGTAGGATGCAACGGACGATGACGTCTCCGGCTAGCGTTGCTGCGGCTCTGGGAGGCGTGGGTAGGCGGTAAATCCCTGCAAAGGCGAGTTTCTTTGTTACTGCAGTAGGGAGTAATGATTGTGTGAGTCGCCTCACGTAACGCTTCAGTTTTTGATGCCGTCGAACTCGGCGTCCATGCTGCCTCTCTGCCTCACTGCTGCCTCACTTCCTGGTCCCCGAAGCGTGCGGACCTGCCGCTGGGGCATGTGCTTACGTCACGTATCGCCCGCCCATCTCCGACGTCCCGATTTTTATTTTTTTTTAATAATAGCTACAAAGAGCTAAAGGAAAACAAAATAATATAGAGGTTGTTTTCTGATTGGCTCCTAAATATTGTCAGTCAATCAGATTGTAGCATGGATTCGAACTTGTTTCATGCACAAATAAGTGTCAGTTTGTAAAGAAAGTACACATATACATTGTGCTATTCAATTTATTTTTCATCACAATTTAATTATCACAGCTTTAATAATATAAATAACACTTACAAATTTTAAGGTCATCGTCAACATATTAAACATAACATATCAACCCCAACTCCTTTAACAATTCTACCCCAGACAATGGCCCACATCACAATAGATAATACCACATTATAACATACACTTAACATATAAACATAAACCATTGCCACCGAGGGCATGATTTTCCAGGTTTTTACCATGTAGGGGTATACAGAGATACCCCTACACACACCATATTCGGATCTACCAAGCTCGAACCTACCAATACCCTCTCAAACCTAACTGTTCTTAGCGAACTAAATTATCTTACATCAGGACAAACGACCTACACCCAGGCCCAGACTGGCCATCAGACACGCTGGGCAAATACACGGTTGGCCGCGATGGCCATGGGCCGAGGTCAGCAGATGAGGTCACAGGATATCCCTGGCCGGTCCATGCAGGGCCCGCACTATCCGAGAGCCGGCCCCGCTGCATTCCATGACAGGCTGGAGAGGAGATCAAAGATCTCCCTCACCGGCCCACACGCAGTGAAACGCGGCTGCCAGCTGGGGACATAGACTGGAGAATACCCAGAGAAGCTCTATATTGAAGCTCCGCCGGGTTCCGCTCTCGAGATCCAGAGCACCGGATCTCACAAGAGTGAACACTAGCCCTGCAGGCTAGAGTTCACTTACCGCTATGACCACCAGGGATAGCAGCAAGGTCCCCCCTCCCAGGCAAAAGGTAAGAAGAGAGGGGGGATACAATGCTTTTTTTAAAATAAAATCATTTTCAAATCTGCCTTCCCAACACACAATCCCTCCAACTACTCCAAACACACACACACATACACGGCACCCTCACATACACACAGCACCCTCACACACAGCACCCTCACATACACACTACACCCTCACACACACACACACACACACACACACAGTACCCACACACAGCACCTTTACACATACACACAGCACCCTCACACACACACACACAGCACCCTCACACATACAGCCCCATTACAAACACTGCACCCTCACACACAGCACCCTCACTCACACTCACAGCACTTTCATACATACTCACAGAACCCACACATACACTGCACCACTCTCACACACACTGCACTCCTCAAACACACACACACTGCACTCCTCAAACACATACACACTGCACTCCTCACTCGCATACATACACTGCACCGTTCACACATACACACACACTGCAGCCCTCACACATAAACAGAGCACCCCAACACACTGTATCACTCACATACACACACACAATACTTCCAAATATATATATATATATATATATATAGAGAGAGAGAGAGAGAGATGTATTACAGCACCCCTCACACACACACTGCACCCATAAGCACATTACATTCCAGACACACACTACATCCTTTACTCAGCTCTGGATCATCTACACACATTAGATCCCTATATCCAATCTGAATCCTCCAATTCCACTGGGCGGATGAGGCGATCAAATACCTGGGAATCTGGCTTACTGCCAATCTTTCTCAGTTGTATAACGCTAACTTCACACCCATGCTGAAGATCTTTAAGCAGAACCTGGAAGAGTGGGTGCTGCCACACCTATCCTGGCTGGGGCATATCGCAGTGATGAAAATTAATTTGCTACCGTGTATTCTCTATCTATTTTAAACACTGCCCATTCATATTCCAACAGCTTTTTTCACATCTCTCAGGTCATTGATAATCTGATTCATATGGGGCTCGCACAAGCCAAGGTTGGCGTACCAACTACTAACGAGGCCAAAGATTTAAGGTGGGCGGGTGGTACAAGACTTCTATTTTTACTACTGGGCCTCCCACCCACAGAGAGTGTTGGAGTGGGTCAAGGAAGGAGTATCCAAAATGTGGAAACAGATCGATCAATTCCAGATGGGAGGTCCTATGAAGGCGCTAACGTGGATTCACCCGGCAGCGAGAAGGAAGCTTTCACGCCATCAACCCTTCGTTCAGACCACCCTAGACGTCTGGCATAGGACTGCAGTGAGAATGGAGCTCTCATCCTTCCCCTCCCCCATCTACCCTCTGACACATAACTCAGAGTTTGCCCCTGGAACAGAGGAGAAAGCGTTCACATGCTTACTTCTGCAGCCACATGTACAAGCCCGGCACCTGCCCGGGGGTGAAACTTAAACCTCTTTGTGAGCTTGTAGATACTCCTACAAAATAGAAACCTCCCTTCTCCCGCGTACATGGGCAAATGGGAAACATGGCTAGGGGAAACTTTTACAGATCAGCAGTGGGGCAAGATATGTGACCTAGTACATCACGGCACATCAGCACGTAAGACTCAGGAGACGGCTTATAAGGTTTTGTCGTTATGGTATAGGACCCCACAGGCTCTAATGTATTTGAATCTAGCTCTGGGAGACGATTGTGGGGCCAGCACTGGAACATTTCTACACATTTGGTGGGAATGCCCTAGGGTGACACCTTTTTGGCAGGCAATAGGTGAAATCCCAAACAAATTTTCTGACATCCTGCCCCCTTTTCAACTGGCCCCCTACCTCTTGCATCACACTACCACGCCAACAACGGCATACAAGAAATTCCTGACGGTTAGAATACTGAACACTGCCAAACAAGTGCTGCCTCTATTCTGTAAAAAAGACATATGTTTTAATAAGATGGAGGACCTCAGACAACTTGAGGAACTGACATTTGTGGCACAAGACCGCACTCAGACTTATAGGGACATTTGAACACACTGGCTTACGGTCGTTTACCAAGCTGACGTCCAGAAACTGCTAACGTATGGACATCAGGAGGGAGAGGGGGAGGTACAACGGAGGGGAGTGCGAAGGTCTTGAGTCACCAGTCTAAAGGGGCTAAAGCCCTATCTTCACATACTGCTTGCTGCCTTTTGGTGTATGGGCCACGCAGGGAGGTTTCCCACCACCCAATACTGGAACGGGCCCACGTTGTGCCCTATGGGGAGGGCACTGGGGAGTACTACTACCGGTTTATGGCTTAATGACTAGCACTGGGAGTATGACGGGTGTACAGGTTCAAGAGGCCCATATGACTTTACTTTGTCTCCAGTGGTCCATACAATCATACACCAACCCGCGGCTTGGAAGCCGAGCCTTACTGTTATGACCTTATATTTTTTTTGTTTTTATTTGTACTTTTCTGAATTGTCGAGAATATATGTAACTATACTTGACGCACTGTCTCAGATTGGTACCTATAAGAGTACATTGGTTGATTATGAAATGGCCCTTGGCCTACATTGTAATTACAATGAACAGGGAAACAATGAAGACAGGTGTTAAGGAAAGAAATGGAAAGAAGATGTGGGTAGAGGAGAGAAAGGGCAGGAGAATAGAAGGTAGAAATAAAAGTTACGGAAAGAGAAAGGCACACACGTAGACAATGCAACAATATATACAGAGACTAGCTCTCTATATCCAGTGTTGGTAGCTCCCCTTTCACTATATATACAGCTTCTTATACACACACAAGTCAACTGCTATTTTTTTTTTCAATAATGGTGTTAGTGGGGGCATCATGTTTGAGTTTCGCCTAAGGCCTTGCCATGTATACAGCCGCCACTGAAAGGCAGATTTGTATTTTAGCTACTTTTTTCCTGTCCAGAATCCGTTGAACCTTGTATAGCAATATAAGACCAAATGGAGAGAAATTTCGAGAATAATGATTGCAGGTGTATCCTTAAAGTCCTTATAACATTTAGGTTTAATGCAAGGATCTCCAAAAGGACAGCTTTTGCAATGAGAAAGCTAGCTGAGGTTAGTGGTACAGTAATTACTCAAAACCTGATAACCTAGCCGAGTCAGGAGAATGGAATTCAGGATAACCAATAACAATAACAATTTTTATGACATATAATCTCCATATGACGTCACGGAGACCTGTAGCCAATCAAACCACAATATAGGGTATTTAACTTCCTGGTTGTTCCTATTTCCTTGCCCTCTCCTGGTTTTTGTTTACTATTTACAGTTTGAGCACAGGACTTATTATTGTATATTTGTATTTGCCGATATTATTAAAGGGTTACTCTAGGCAACATAACTACTACAGCCCGGATTAATGGTTACAATGCTACGAATAACATGGCTTTGTTTCCCGGTAATGGGGCAAACCGTTTTGCAACAGATTGTCTTCTGACATAGTTCTTTAAGGCTGGCTGTGATGTGCATCTGGCTTCTGCAAAGTTCCAGAGCTGAATGCCAATCCCGCCAGCCATTCATTGGTTAAGAGCACCTGCTGACTGCTCTCATCCAATGATTGCAATTCTGTGCACAGGAATATGCACAGGATTGATATTAATCAGCATAGAACTCTAGATCCAGGCTGGCTGATAAAACCCCAGTGAGGTGGAGTGACCACTTCTACAGTAGAGAACATAATCTTCATATTCAGACTTTAGGCAACACGGCCACTTCAAATCACTGAAGTGGTCATAGTGTTGGAAGTAACCTTTAACCCCTTAAGGACCAAACTTCTGGAATAAAAGGGAATCATGACATGTCACACATGTCATGTGTCCTTAAGGGGTTAATCTTCATTTAAATTATGTCCTACCAAGAGAATGAATGTAATCTGCAGTTGAGAAAAAAAAACATTTTACATCAGCTTGGAATGTTTGACAAACATGCATTTTTATGCTGAAAATCTAATTTTAGATCAGAAATTAAAAGGTTACAGATATTCTATGTTAAATATGAAAATATGATTGTAACAGTGCTCATGTGGAAGGAAAAGCAATTTGCTGATTACTTTGAGATGGTTTAAGCTACATTCATGGCACTTGAGGCAATTACTTACTATGAGCAGATGTTGAAGCCATTGCATTAACAGCAATAAACAATCTGCTCTTGAACTCCGACATGACTCTTTCCTATGCAAAGCCCTCCCATCAGTAAATAAATTACAGACTTCACTGTTCATTGATATTAAACCTTTCAAAGGTTTTTCGTCTTCTGTACTCTATTTATTCTAAAACAAATAATAAAATAATAAAGGCACACTCTAAGCAACATAACCACTGTAGATTGTTGGCTATATTGAACGGAATGCCTGAGCTATGTTTCGTGGTTAAATGTCAAGCTATTTAAAAATGGTCTGGCTCTTTCCAGAGCCCAGAGACCACCCCCTCCATTGCTGCATTGACAGTGCGAACTAAACATTTCTACATTATCAATGTCAGTTCTATCCAACTTGAACAACAGTGATTGGCTGGGAGTGTTGGCATGACTTATCTTATTAATGCCACCCAGTTTGGTTAAAACTGACATTTAAAAAGCGGTACTGATAATCAAGCATTATCGATGTGGTCGAAGTGGGGGTGCCAGGCAAAGCCCTGTTTATGTTAGGACACACTGTTAGTAATAATTGCTAGTGCCTAATCTCAATGTGTTGGAGGATCTGCTGCTCATGGTGACATTCGGTTGTCTGCCTATGATCTCTATGGTGTTGGAGAGGAATTGTTATTCAATTGAAGCACACACAGGAATTCAATGCAGTCCCACCATATTACCTAAGTAATAGGTGTCCAGCAAAGTTCTATTCCGCAGTACTTTCTCCCAACAGTCACCCTAGGGCCACCATCTCTCCCCCTAAGTTGCCTGGTTGAGCCTGGCAGAGCACTGATGTAAAATTTAAAAAACAAAACAACAAATCACCAATATCCTCTTACAACTTCCAACAACCGTAGAAAACCGGGGCTAAAGAGCTACAGCTCCTAAAGCCCTCTCCCCAGCAATGCTTATGCTGCTAGGGCTAGATTTGAACAATAAATTTAAATACAGCATAACACTTTAAAGCCCTGATAACATGCCCATTCAAGCAAAGTATCCCCTACAATACACTCTCCGGACCAAGGTATCAAGATCCTTTGCATAGTAAAAACTCAAAAAAGTGTCAACCGGACCACTAAAGCTATTCTTTATTAGCTCTCCATGAAGCTTGGTGACTCAAGCCTATTTCTTGTATGTAAACATTCTTCAAATAGCTAGCATTGAATATAAACATGGATCTAACTTTATAATTCATCTTATCATGTTAATATCTGGCTAACAAGGTCCTTGCATGTCCACAGTATCGCTTCATGGACAGCTAATAAAGTAATCAGTGGTCCAGTTGACACTTTTTAGCGTTTTTACTAAGATGAAAATGTTCTAAGAAGTATAAATTGTTACACCAATAATAATCACTCACCTTGAGAGGAGAGAATAATAGATTACTCACCTTGAGGTTTCCTAAAATAAAGCTTCAGTTCCAGCTTACCTTGATAAATCAAGGTAATATCTTCCAGCTCCATTCTAGTTGGTGAGTTCATGAAACCTGCTATTCAATTGGGATTTCCAATGCGATGCCTGCCATCATAAAACAAGAAGCACTGGTTTTGGTCTGGATACAGAGTGTAGAGGTTATCCTTGCTACTAGCACTAGAAGTCTGAACGCTGGTATCAAGCTGCATTACAAGTAATTCACATTATTTTATTGTTCCATCACTATGATGACATCATAATGTGACTATGACATCACACCATGAACACATCCACTGTTCATTGAATTGTCCTGCACTATGTGCCTTGTGGATCAATAGAAATCAATCTACCTGAAAAACGTAACATCTTCAAATGTAATGTATTATTAATGTTCTTAATAATCCTTTCTGTGTTGGCTGTATAGCCTCTATTAACCCCTTAAAGACCAAACTTCTGGAATAAAAGGGAATCATGACATGTCACACATGTCATGTGTCCTTAAGGGGTTAAAGGCACACTCCAGACCCCGAAAGCACTTTAGTTTGTTGAAAATCTGTATGTGTAAGGAATGTGTCCTCTTTTTTCATTTTGAAAAAAAAGTGCAGATTTCAATAGAAATTTATATTTTTTATAAATTAACTTGCTTACACCTCTTTGGCTTTCAAGAAAACAACTGGTACTGTTACTTCCTGGTTTGGTTAGCACAGTGGAGCTAAACTCAAGAGGCAGTGATTGCCTAGAGTACCTACCTTGCAAAGACCTCTCATTGAACAGCATTGGAAAGTATGTAATTGGACAGCCACAGAAAGCCTGGGAGGAGTTAAAAGGGGAGGGATTACCCCAATGAAAAAATGCACAATTAAATGCATACATGTTTTAATTTGGGGTATATGTACTAAACAATGATTTTTATTTATTTCAGATTTGGGCGGTGGTGTCCCTTTAAGAGGGGCCCACTATCTCATCATATATACACTGAACAAAATTATAAATGCAACACTTTGGTTTTGCCCCCATTTTACATAAGCTGAACTCAAAGATCTAAGACTTTTTCTATGTACACAAAAAGCCTATTTCTCTCAAATATCGTTCACAAATCTGTCTAAATCTGTGTTAGTGAGCACTTCTACTTTGCCGAGATAATCCATCCACTTCACAGGTGTGGCATATTAAGATACTAATTAGACAGCATGATTTTTGCACAGGTGTGCCTTAGGCTGGCCACAATAAAAGGCCACTCTAAAATGTATAGCCGGTATTATAAAACCCAGTGGTATTCTATATTGAATGCATGTAACAGCTGCAAATGTCTCATTTCAGGATTTTAGTTTTTCAAATCTCCTTTAGTAAAAGGAACACTATAGGGTCAGGAACACAAACATGTATTCCTGACCCAAGAGTGTTAAAACAACCATCTAACTCTTCTGCCTCCTCCCCACTTGTCCCCATAAATATCGTAAAAATCTTCCATTTATTATTGAATCAATGCATCTCTATGAGGAAAGTTCAGTGTCTCCGTGCAGACGGTGGAGACACTGAATGTATGCAGCACTGCCCCGGGAAGTACCTCTGAGTACAATCTGAGGAGTGGCCAGTGAAGGTATCCCTAGGGGGCAATGTAAACATATCATTTTCTCTGAAAAGACAGTGTTTACAGCAAAAAGCCTGAAGGGAATGAATATACTCACCTGAATAAATACAATAAGCTGTAGTTGTTCAGGTGACTATGGTGTCCCTTTAAGCATCTCGTTATCGCTGTTTCTGAGCATGTCTCTCATATATCCTCTCATTACTGATGAACATTATTGAATTTAAAATTTGAGCAGATAATCAGTCATGTGTATCACGCGTCCTCTTTTGCCTTTTTAAAAATTATTTCATGATGACTATGCTTTAATGAAGTCTTTTGCTGTTGCGGTTTTTCTCATTGCACAACAACAAATAAATAAATAAATAAAATAATACAAATAAGCTTGAAGTAGTTGAAGAAGCATGCTGCAAAGTAAGTAGGAACCAGGGGGTTGGGAGGAGGGGCAGGTAGGTGTGCAGTGATTAGTGAAAATTACGTTTCTTTTTTGTGTTAGCTGGGTAGGTGGACGGAATGAGGCCTCTGGACAGAATTGGAGATAAGATAGAAGAGTTAGAAGATATTCAGTGCTAGCAGGGGCAAGGAAGGTGCTGGTTGCTTTTGTTCAAGGTTCCGTACCTTGAAGGTTGTTGTCTCAGCTTGTCTTTTAGAAACAAACATTTCCAGACGGTTGTGTGGTTGTGTATATTGTAATGTGTAACTTTATAGTATTGTAAAATCAGGTAAACCTTTTATGGGTTGATCCCTTGTTAAAGGGAGGGGGGGGGGGGGTGTGCTGCTATTAGCTGTCTGGCATCCGTATGTTGTATGTGCTGGTGCCAGAATTCACATTAGTAAAACCTGCAGCTCTTGTACCAACTGGCTAATGGCTCCCCAGTAATGCAACCAGAGGGTAAGTTACACCTCCATAACCAGAGGGGTGCAGAGTTTCATAGTGAAACACTGCACATACAGACTCCAGGCACCATCACCACTTCAAACCACTGAAGTGGTCATGGTGTTTGGAGAAACTCCTTCAAGCAAATTGCCCTGCTACAGTGTATCACGCCAGGACTCCATGCCTGTCTAGGTACACAAACTGTAATATTACAAATATCCCAGATGTGCAGAGTTTAAGAAATCTGAGGGCCTGGAGAAACAAGGTTGCTTCCCAGTTGAGCTTTTCCTTGCAGGAGTGAGTGAGTTGACTCCGCCATTGATATTTAATATATGTGTCACTTAATCATCTAGTGACTTAAAACAGTCATTATCTTCACATCTTAGATCAACAAACATCCTGGAAAAATGCAGTCCTGATGAGTGCTTCACTGCAGCCTTGTATTTATATTTTAATGGGTAATAGAGCAAGACACCAAAGTGGTCGTTTCTCTGGTCCTTGAGGATCTACGGCCTCTGGGAAAGACGCCTTCTCACATTGTGGAAACTGATTCTTAGTCCCCAAATCCCACACACACATCCATCCTACCAGAAACACACTAACACATCCGCTCCAACGGACACAGTTACCCATGCAAACACACATAATTACTTCCATACTCATATAGGCATACACTAACAGATACACACATTGGTATACACTTAGAGATACACACAATCACACAAACTCACTGATACACAGACTGGCACTACTGAGAAAAATAAAAACTAATGTACTATGCCCGAGCAGTGCTCTAATGGGGGACGCTTCTGAAAGGACCCTCTATTGAGGATCTGGCTCACACAGTGCAGTCAGGGAGTAGGGATATGGCTTTCTTTCATGTTCATACTTCCTTCACATACAATGCACAGTACTGTGCGCCACAACGGATCCTCAGAGTCCTCTCAGGAGAAAGTAGTCTCTACAATGAACTGTAGTGGTTATGGTGCAGAGTATGAACTTCAATCAAAGTAGCTGGTAGAAACAAATTCTGATCTAGAATACATTATAAATGTTTTAAGCTTATACTACCAGCTCTATAGTCACTTAACTTTTCAACTGTATTTTGCTCAAATCCAATCGAATATAATAAAAATGATTACGTAACCTCCTGGTTCACTCTTTCGCCACATTATTATAGCGGAAAACATTCAATATTTTTGCATATATACTTAAACATGTCTTTGCTATTCAAGAAGTTACAGATGAGTTTATTATATTTTTCAATTCAAGTTTTTAATCTATAGGTTTTCAAACTCAATTTCAACATTGGACTTTTTTTTTTTTGAAGATTGCTATAGAAACAGCTTGTGGCATCTAATCCAGAATTGAATCATTTGATAAAAAAAAATAAATCTAACCTATTACCAACTTAAATTAGAATAGAAAATGTATTCTTCTCAAAAGTATCACACTTGGGGGCCGGGCTTGACCGCGGAACGAAGCAGGCGCCATTTTCCACAGCTCCGACGGCGCTCTGCACAATCCACCGAATATCACAAAATATCCAGCCCATCCAATCAAGCCAACATAAACATCCACACACTGACGTCCTCCGGTGTCGGCACATGCCGTTCTTTGCAAACCCCGGACAAAACCGGCGACGGAAAAAGACCGCGGCCTACCATCTCCCTGCACGCCTGGAAGACCTGTTGGGGCGCATCCCCCTCCAGAGAGAGTGGGACTGGAGCACGGAACACCCCTCACCAGCACATCAACCCTCAGCCATGGGGAGACGCTCCCAGAAACCTCAGCAAGGTACAACAAGCGATTCCCAAGACATTGGGGCTCTTTTGCAACGCCAGGCCCAGCCCAAAATGGCGGCCCCAGTATCCCAGGAGGTCCCTGTCGACCCCCATACCCAAACACCTGACCCCCCCCAAGCTCACACCCTACCACAAACTGCAGAGATAACAGCTGCAGGCTTCCCTGATCTGACAGCCCTGGCTACCAAGCAGGACATTAAAAACTACCTCACCGAATTTCGCCAGACACTAGCCACGGACATAGCAGTCATCCAGGCTGACCTACAGGTGGTTACAGACAGGGTCAGAGCCACTGAAGAGGACATCATGGATGTAAGGCAGGAAGTGTCCAATGTGAAGGACTCACTGCAAAAGGTCCAAAAGACGCAACAAGCTTTCACCGCGCACCTTGCCACGATGGAGGACCGCTCCAGACGTAACAACCTGAAGATAAGGGGGGTGCCTGAGTCTGTCACCATGGCAGAATTGCCCCACTACCTGAGACGACTAACAGCCTCACTACTGCCACCACAACAAGCCAAAAAGCTCGCATTTGATAGCATGTTTCACCTACCAAAATCACCAAGGGCCCCAACAACTGCAGTAAGTGACATCATAGTCCGCTGCACTTTAGCCCAAGACAAACAGGCACTCTTCTCAGCCCTACGTAACCAAACACCTTACACATTTGAAGGTGCTGAATTGTCCTTCTACCAGGACCTATCCAGGTCCACCCTGCAATGGCGCAGAACACTCCTCCAAACTACGAGCCAACTGAGAAACGCGGGAATACTATACCAATGGACCACACCACAAGCTCTTACGGCGAGCCACAATGGGACCAGTCACAAGATCACCTCAGCTGAAGAGGCACCGGCATTGCTGCGGACACTGGGACTGTCCGCCCCTGGAGAGGAGTCAAGAAACCGGAGGGGAACACCAACCTGGGACCCAGCCACAGTAATCGCCTTCACCCCACGAGACCGCACGACTACAGGAACTGGGACATGACTGGGCTCAGAACCCAACAGGCAAAGGGCAGCTATGGACTGCACCCATTCCATTATGATTTTTCCTTGTTTTATTAGCTCTTTCTGCTTTTTGTTCAGCCTCTGGCTAGCCATGGCTACCAAACCCAAAAAACCCTCCTTGCTTAACAACTGGCAAAGGTCTGTCCTCCATATGAGACCCTACAAAGAGGGGTAACAACACACAAGATAGACACAGGGCAAGATACCCACCATGACTCCCCCCCCCCGCAGCCCCCTTGGTTAGGGGCACTAATAGCTAAAAAAGACCCAACCTCTATTAGCCGCAACTATTATATACACTAAACCAGAACACCTGCTCAGCACCTGAGGCACTAGCTGACACTCACACTCATGTACTTCAGCTCACGGCAAACTACACAACACCTGAATGCCAGTAGCAATTCCAATTGTTCTAGCATAGAGTTGTTCAACTCAGCTCTCAGACACGCCTGCCTAGCTCCCATACAGGCAGCACACACCCACAAGCACAGGTCGCAGGGTCTGGATAGTGACGCTCTTGCAGCACCCACTAGATTGAAACACAAATCCCAGGGTGGTACCTAAACCTAATCTAACATGCTATAGCATACTATATCACAGCACGGGATACCCTCGATAAAAGCTAAACGTTTACTATTGTTATATTTGTGAAATGTATGGTTCAAGCCAGGATTCCTGGCCTACTGTTTTAGAAAAAAAAAATAAAAAAAAAAATGGTGCAAATTTTTCAACATGCTCTGGACACGCAAACTACTTTTATTGCATTAATGTAAATGCCACGTCTTTACCTGCATATGTTCTTTTCCTTGCACCACAAAAATAAAGAATTACAAAAAAAAAAAAAGTATCACACTTAACATATCTGTTGATTGTGTGCAACATTAAAGGAAAACTGTTTATTAATGCATTTCTTGTTCTACCATTGCTTCACAAGGACTTCCATCTTTAGCCTTCTTTGGTCGATGAACTATATGAAGGTCTGAAACTTCCCCACAGAGCATTTTTGAGATGTCCATCCGTGATGTCAGGATTTGTGAATGTGCACTATCTCTTGATTACC
This sequence comes from Pelobates fuscus, assembly GCF_036172605.1. NCBI lineage: Eukaryota > Metazoa > Chordata > Amphibia > Anura > Pelobatidae > Pelobates > Pelobates fuscus. The sequence continues at coordinate 314,435,193 of NC_086320.1, read as the reverse complement.
TGTATGACTTTTGGTCAGATAAGCTGTGCATGTGAACAAAGTGGAGCTAAAGCAATACCCTCACATTGCTCTGGGAAAATGAGTAATATCCATTTCTTTCTCTGCATGGTTTCGTTTATAGAGAGCAATATGTTTTGTACTTTTATGTACATGTGCTGCTGCTGACCACACCTGATTGGGACATCTGAAAGTAGAATCCGTATAATTATTCAAGGTTCTATTATTCTTCCGGTCCATAGAGGAGGACATACCATTTATCATCAGGTGGGAATTATTCTGCGCAGGCACAGAATCTCTGAGCTGGTGTAAAGGCCTATTAAATGTAAGTGACTCTCCATATATTTTCAGGTTCCCATACAGAGAGACACTCCACCATTAAATTTCCGTTTGTTTCTTTTTGTCTTTCATATGCATCTACTGGAAGCACAACCATCCACCTACTGTGAACTATTAAAGAGGAGCTAAAGATGTCGGCTCCCACAGAGCAAGGCTAAGCTAAAAGGATGCACTAGAAAAAATAAAAGGTAATTACTTATACGAATACTTCCAAAATAATACAGATGCTACAATATATGTAATATATTTCAAATAGCAAAACATGACAGTTTAGCTCCTCTTTAATGATATGTAAACCATATCATGAAATAAAGGAATATGTCTAACCCAGTGTCCTGAAGTGGTTAATAAAAAGATTAGCATATTATTTCATGTTCTAAAGTAGGCTGCGTGCTATGTATCTTTCATATGGTTAGAAGAAAATGCATGTTTATTCCTGGCTTAATGACTTTTCCAACCCACAGCATAGCTGAAAAGCATTGGATTATTATTGAGAATATTACAGGATAGCATTGCCTAGCAACCTCGGGTCCGAATAGTCATCAATCAAGATCTGTAAAACCTTCCACACCTGGATATCACAGCATTACATCATTAATGCATACGTCCCAGCATAATATGTATAGATTGAGCATCAGCAAACCAACAGTACAATGGAAAAACATTAAAGGGACACTATAGTCACCAGAACAACTACAGATTTTTGAATTTGTTCTGGTGAGTAGAATCATTACCTTCACGCTTTTCGCTGTTAACACTGTCTTTTCAGAGAAAATGCAGTGTTTACATTACAGCCTAGTGATAACTTCACTGGCCACTCCTTAGATGGCTGTTAGAGATCGTTCCTGGGTCATGGCTGCCTAAAATGCATCCAAACATTCAGTATCTCCTCCCTTGGCATGCAGACACTGAACTTTCCTCATAGAGATTCATTGACTCAATTCATCTCTATGAGGAGATGCTGATTGGCCAGGGCTGTGCTTGAATAATGCTGGCTCTGCCCCTGATCTGCCTCTTTGTCAGTCTTAGCCAATCCTATGGGGAGGCATTGCGATTTGATCAGGCTACCAGTTCTGCTGATGTCAGTGGGCAGGTCTAAAAGAAACAGGCACACAGCCAGCAGCTCCAGACTTGAATACAAGTAAGATTTCTATATTTAGGGAGGCATGAGGGGACCAGGGTGGCTAGATGGTGGTTTTAACCCAATAGGGTCAGGAATACATGTTTGTGTTCCTGACCCTATAGTCAGTGGCGTACATACCGGGGTCGCGGCTGCGACCGGGCCCGGCCCACCAGGGGGCCCGGCCGCCCTGCGACCCCGGTATGTATGTCACTGGGCCAGCCTCTTCTCCTGGGGGGCCCAAGAGCCGGCCACCTCAGGGCCCCCCGAGGCTGGCCCTGCTGTCACCCGGCTGGCAGGCGCGCGAGGGAGCACTGTCTCCTAGGTGCTTCCTCTTCAGCTCCCTCGCGCACCGCACTGATACCGGAGCCGGAAGATTACGTCATCTTCCGGCTCCGGTATCAGTGCGGCGCGCGAGGGAGCTAAAGAGGAAGCACACAGGAGACAGTGCTCCCTCGCGCGCCCGCAGGACCGGCCAGCCTGACTGCCCGCCGGGTGACCGGCCCCCCAGGAGCCCAGCAGCACCACTGGACCCCAGGGAATCCCCTCAGCTCTCCCACAGGTAAGGAGGCTGGGGGGATTTAAAAAAAAAAAATGTGTTTGTGAGTGTTAGTGTATGTTAGTGTTTGTGAGTGTGAGGGTGTGTGAGTGTGTGTTTGTGAGTGTGAGTGTATGGTAGTGTATGTTAGTGTGTGTGAGTGTGTGTTAGTGAGTGTGTTAGTGTGTGTGAGTGTGTGTTAGTGAGTGTTTGTGAATGTGAGTGTATGTTTGTGAGTGTGAGTGTGTGTGAGTGTATGTTAGTGTGTGTTTGTGAGTGTGAGTGTGTGTGAGTGTATGTTAGTGTGTGTTTGTGAGTGTGAGTGTATGTTTGTGAGTGTGAGTGTGTGTGAGTGTATGTTAGTGTGTGTTTGTGAGTGTTAGTGTGTGTGAGTGTATGTTAGTGTGTGTGAGTGTGTTAGTGTGTGAGTGTATGTTAGTGTGTGTTTGTGAGTGTGAGTGTGTGTTAGTGTTAGATTGTGTGTGTTAGTGTGTGTGTTAGTGTGTTAGTCTTAGAGTGTGTGTGTGAGTGTATGTTAATGTGTGTGTTAGAGTGTGTGTTAGTGTGTGTCTGTTACTGAGTATGTTTGTGTGCATCTGTTAGTGAGTGTGTATGTATGTCTGTCACTGAGTGTGTGTCTGTCAGTAAATGTGTGCGTCTGTTCATGAGAGTGTGTGTGTCTTAAGCACTTACCTTTCTCCAGCGCCGGACTCCCTTGGCGCTGGGAATCTCTCCGCCCCGATCCGCCTCTCAGCTCCGAATGCGCATGCGTGGCAAGAGCCACGCGCGCATTCAAACCGCCCATAGGAAAGCATTATTCAATGCTTTCCTATGGACGTTCAGCGTCTTCTCACTGTGATTTTCTGTGAGAATCGCAGAAAATCCTTTAGCGGCTGTCAATGAGACAGCCGCTAGAGGCTGGATTAACCCTCAGTGAAACATAGCCGTTTCTCTGAAACGGCTATGTTTTCAGCTGCAGGGTTAAAACTAGAGACCTGGCACCCAGACCACTTCATTGAGCTGATGTGATCTGGGTGTCTGTAGTGGTCCTTTAAGTGTATGTGTTTATGCATGCTCTGGCGTACATACCGCGGTCACACAGGTCGCAGCCCTGCGACCCGGTGCCCGCCGCCATGTGTTGCGGCCCCAGCCCGCACAGAGTAAGCGCGCGGGGGGGCCCACGGATCAGTTTTCGCACCGGGGCCCCATGGGTTGTGTGTACGCCACTGCCTATAGTGCTCCTTTAATGTAGCATCACGAAATATCCCAAAGGGGCAATAACATATTTATAAGATTACATATCTAAAAACAAACAACAACAAAAACAGCTGATAAACTGTTAAACCTAAATGACCTCTTGGGTTCTTTGTGGCATTGTGGGAAAAGTAGGTGTGTGCACCAGTGTTAAATTTGGCAGCAAATTTCAATGTAGTTTTAGTCATAGTCTTTTGACTAAAAAGCTATTTTAGTTTTAGGAAACAAGAAAAAGAGGAGGATCTGTCCTTGAAAGTATACGTTAATATACGTTATGATTGAGAAAAAGCAGTTAAAAGAGTGTACTTTATTAGATAAAAAAGAAAACTTGAACCATATATAAAGGTAAGGGGAAGTGAGGTAAGACATACATAAGTGAGAAATATATATCAAATAAACGGATAGATAAAGAAGTGCTGCCTAAAAGGTACCTAAGTGGCAGCACACAATACAATATTAAAAGACACCTAAAGAGGTGAGTACTTTGCACAACGAATACCGATGCAACAGTGTATCAAAAGCAAGTCTATATCTATAACATGTAGCTAATAGTTTGCTACATGAGAAGACAAATAGTAATTGGCAACGGTATTCCAAGATACTATAAGGGGAATACAGTAATCTGATTGAAACGTCAGATTAGACCGATGTACCTCAAGAAAAGTTATGTCATAATGGAGTATGAGAGTATAATGCTAGTAATGAGTAAGAGCTAGCAGGGCTTACTCGTCATGATAGAATACATGATAAATAGACGATCGTAAGGCTGCACATTTGCTCAGGCTGATACTAGTGTACACAAAACAAATGATACTTTGTGCCAGGAAGCTCCGTCAATATCGCACAACTACTCCCAAAAACCCACGCTCACAATGCGGGCAAGCCAATCTGGCTGATAATGTGGGAGAAGTTGGGCAAGGGATAAGTGACTAATACGGTAAATTCAGTTCAATACCGGGAGCTGCACATTCCAATCACCATAGCCCATATGTAGAGTTGGTAGCACTAACACTGTGAGAGCTAAAGACATGGAATAAAGTAGGTGGAATGGTGCCTTCATGGGCACCAGGTATAGTAAAGCAATGTCAGAAAAAGATCAAGATGAGGTAACTATATATGCAATGTGGTTATACAGGGAGTGCAGAATTATTAGGCAAATGAGTATTTTGACCACATCATCCTCTTTATGCATGTTGTCTTACTCCAAGCTGTATAGGCTCGAAAGCCTACTACCAATTAAGCATATTAGGTGATGTGCATCTCTGTAATGAGAAGGGGTGTGGTCTAATGACATCAACACCCTATATCAGGTGTGCATAATTATTAGGCAACTTCCTTTCCTTTGGCAAAATGGGTCAAAAGAAGGACTTGACAGGCTCAGAAAAGTCAAAAATAGTGAGATATCTTGCAGAGGGATGCAGCACTCTTAAAATTGCAAAGCTTCTGAAGCGTGATCATTGAACAATCAAGCGTTTCATTCAAAATAGTCAAAAGGGTCGCAAGAAGCGTGTGGAGAAATCAAGGCGCAAAATAACTGCCCACGAACTGAGAAAAGTCAAGTGTGCAGCTGCCAAGATGCCACTTGCCACCAGTTTGGCCATATTTCAGAGCTGCAACATCACTGGAGTGCCCAAAAGCACAAGGTGTGCAATACTCAGAGACATGGCCAAGGTAAGAAAGGCTGAAAGACGACCACCACTGAACAAGACACACAAGCTGAAACGTCAAGACTGGGCCAAGAAATATCTCAAGACTGATTTTTCTAAGGTTTTATGGACTGATGAAATGAGAGTGAGTCTTGATGGGCCAGATGGATGGATTGGTAAAGGGCAGAGAGCTCCAGTCCGACTCAGACGCCAGCAAGGTGGAGGTGGAGTACTGGTTTGGGCTGGTATCATCAAAGATGAGCTTGTGGGGCCTTTTCGGGTTGAGGATGGAGTCAAGCTCAACTCCCAGTCCTACTGCCAGTTTCTGGAAGACACCTTATTCAAGCAGTGGTACAGGAAGAAGTCTGCATCCTTCAAGAAAAACATGATTTTCATGCAGGACAATGCTCCATCACACGCGTCCAAGTACTCCACAGCGTGGCTGTCAAGAAAGGGTATAAAAGAAGAAAATCTAATGACATGGCCTCCTTGTTCACCTGATCTGAACCCCATTGAGAACCTGTGGTCCATCATCAAATGTGAGATTTACAAGGAGGGAAAACAGTACACCTCTCTGAACAGTGTCTGGGAGGCTGTGGTTGCTGCTGCACGCAATGTTGATGGTGAACAGATCAAAACACTGACAGAATCCATGGATGGCAGGCTTTTGAGTGTCCTTGCAAAGAAAGGTGGCTATATTGGTCACTGATTTGTTTTTGTTATGTTTTTGAATGTCAGAAATGTATATTTGTGAATGTTGAGATGTTATATTGGTTTCACTGGTAAAAATAAATAATTGAAATGGGTATATATTTGTTTTTTGTTAAGTTGCCTAATAATTATGCACAGTAATAGTCACCTGCACACACAGATATCCCCCTAAAATAGCTATAACTAAAAACAAACTAAAAACTACTTCCAAAAATATTCAGCTTTGATATTAATGAGTTTTTTGGGTTCATTGTGAACATGGTTGTTGTTCAATAATAAAATTAATCCTCAAAAATACAACTTGCCTAATAATTCTGCACTCCCTGTAGTATGCACGTCCTGCAAATTTTCATTATAGTACGTGAAGTACCCTGATCGGTATTAGGATTCCTGTTCAACTCAGGCGACTATCTGCCGTCTAAATAACACAAATCCCCAGACAGCTATATGATAACGCAAACGGAGAGAGTGGTAGTAATCAGCAAGGAGATAGAGAAAAATGATGCCTGAGGAACAGGGATAGCCAAAGAAGATCGGGTACGTGTCCTTTACCCCTTCTCCCCCACCTCCTCAGTGGTCCTTTACCCCTTCTCTAGTAGCGGAACTGACAGGCAGTCCCCCTGCTGGTGAAAAGAGTTAAAAAAACATAAAAGAAAGTTAATAATCAAAAAAGTAAATGTATATTATATGTTATATATAGCTATAATATATATATATATATATATATATACATATATATATATATATATATATATATTATAGCTATATATAACGTCATACTAAGTGTATTTTTTTTATTAATATATACATATATTAATATAAAAATACACTAGAGTAAAATGACACACTTATATATATATATATATATATATATATATATATATAAAATATATAATAACTATATATATTGTGTATATATAATATAAAAAATAAATAATTAATTAAAAATGTAAAAATTATTTTTATAAATGATAGATATATATGTAATTTTATTCTAACTGTATTTTGATATTAATATATATATATATCTCAAAACACACTTAGAATAAAATTATATATGTATCTATGTATATATAAATAAATAAAAATAAGATGAAATATACATATGTCCATATACATAATTACATAAATAATTTCCTAAATATACACGTAGACTGAAAATATATTAATATGTATACATTTTTAAAAACTACCTGCATATTTATGTAATATTTTTACATAATTAAGTAATTTTATTGATTGCGATTTTGGGGACCTGCCTGACAACCCAGGCCGAAAGTCCAGAGAATTTATTTGCTACAACTATATTTAACCCTGTAACTTTTCAAGACACCCTAAAACCTGCACATGAGGGGTACTGTTTTACTCAGTAGACTTTGCTGAACACAAATAGTAGTGTTTCCAAACAGTAAAACATATCACATCGATGATATTGTCAGTGAAAGGGACTTTTTTTGCATTTTTCACACACAAACGGCACTTTCACTGATGATATTGTTGTAATACGTTTTACTGTTTTGAAACACAAATATTTGTGTTCAGCGAAGTCTCCCGAGTATAACAGTATAAAATGAAATTTGCCAGATTAGTTATGTTGCCTTTGAGAGTATATGGTAGCCCAGGAATAGTGATGTCGCGAACATAAAATTTTCCGTTTGCAAACGCGAACTTCCGCAAATGTTCGCGAATGGGCGAACCGGGCGAACCGCCATAGACTTCAATAGGCAGGCGAATTTTAAAACCCACAGGGACTCTTTCTGGCCACAATAGTGATGGAAAAGTTGTTTCAAGGGGACTAACACCTGGACTGTGGCATGCCGGAGGGGGATCCATGGCTTTTTTAATCCGTTTTAATCCATAAAGGGCATAAATCACCTAACATTCCTAAATTGTTTGGAATAGCGTGCTTTAAAACATCAGGTATGATGTTGTATCGATCAGGTAGTGTAAGGGTTACGCCCGCTTCACAGTGACAGACCAAACGTTTAACGCACCGCAAACAACCGCAAACAGTCCATTTGCACAACCGCAAACTCCCCAGTTGCACAAGGTTGGAAACCAAGCTAGCCATGTCCCGTTTCTTGTCCTCACTGATGTCATTGAAGGTCTCTTCCTCCACCCAGCCACGTACAACACCAAGGGTCCCCGAAAGGTGACAACAAGCCCCCTGTATTTTTTTATTAAATGTACACTACTGTTACACCAGATGTGAGCTGCACTGGTGTGACACTGTGCCCTGGCAGGCCCTGAAACGCACATGTGTGATGGAAACTGACTGCTATTATTTCACAGTCAAATTTCTAGTTTTTTTTTTAATGTACACTACTGTTACACCAGATATGAGTTGCACTGGTGTGACACTGTGCCCTGGCAGGCCCTGAAACGCACACGTATGAAGGAAACTGACTGCTATTATATTACAGTCAAAAAAGTTTTTGTTTTTTTTAAATGCAAGCTATTGTGACACCCAGTGGCATACTAAGGGGGGGGCGGCGGGGCGGTCCGCCCCAGGTACCCCTTACTAAGGGGGTGCACGGGGCGCACTTTCACAGGGGCGGCATTCGCCACCCCTGTGTCTTATGAAAAGGGACTGGTGTGCCGCGAGTTTGTGTATCAACGCAATTTCCCATCAAGCAGCAGTAGATCCTGTTCTCGCGATCCTCGAGAGCGTTGCCGCGGGTTGCCATAGCAACCCTCGGCAACGCTCTCGCAGATCGCGAGAACAGAGGACCCTGCTGCTGCTGCTGGATGGGAAACGAGGATGCAAAGTACTGGGCCCCTCTTCACTGCCACCGGACCACCAGTCGAGGAGGACAGGGCGGGCAGGTAAGTGGCAGCACTTATTCCACACAACATGCACACTGCACACACTATACACACTGCACACACTATACACTGCATACACTATACACACACTGCACACACTATAAACTGCATACACTATACACACACACTGCATACACACACTGCACACACTATACACTGCACACACTATACACTGCATACACTATACACACACTGCATACACTATACACTGCAAACACTATACACACACACTGCATACACTATACACTGCACACACTATACACACACACCGCATACACTATGCACTGCATACACTACACACACACACTGCACACACTATACACACAGACTGCATACACTATACACTGCATACACTATACACACACACTGCATACACTATACACTGCATACACTATACACACACACTGCATACACCATACACACACACTGCATACACCATACACACACACTGCATACACACACTGCACACACTATACACATACACTGCATACACTATACACACACACTGCATACACTATACACTGCACACACTATACACACACACTACATACACTATACATTGCACACACTATACACACACTGCATACACTATACACACACACTGCATACACACACACACTGCACACACTATACACACACTGCACACACTATGCACACACTGCATACACTATACACACACTGCATACACACACACTGCACACACTATACACACACTGCATACACTATACACACACACTGCATACACTATACACTGCACACACTATACACACACACTGCATACACTATACACACACTGCATACACTATACACTGCATACAGCATACACACACACTGCATACACTATACACACACACTGCAAACACTATACACTGCATACAGTATACACACACTGCATACACCATACACACACTGCATACACACACTGCACACACTATACACACACTGCACACACTATACACACTGCACACACTATACACTGCATGCACGATACACACACTGCATACACTATACACACACACTGCATACACACACACTGCACACACTATACACACACTGCACACACTATACACTGCATACACTATACACACACACTGCATACACTATACATTACATACACTATACACACACACTGCATACACTATACACTGCATACACCATACACACACACTGCATACACACACACTTCACACACTATACATTGCATACACTATACACACATACTGCATACACTATACACTGCATACACTATGCACACACACTGCATACACACACACTGCATACACCATACACACACTGCATACACACACACTGCATACACTATACACACACTGCATCCACTATGCAAACACACTGCATTCACTACGCAAACACACACTTATACATGTGTATCTGTATGTCTGTGTATCTGTATGTCTGTGTGTCTGTATGTGTGTCTATCTGTATGTCTGTCTGCCTGTCTGTGTGTGTCTGTGTGTCTGTCTGTCTGTGTGTCTGTCTGTGTGTGTCTGTGTGTGTGTGTCCGTTTCGGTGTTCAGTGTCAAATAATAAAAAAAAATTGCAGTTGCTTTTTTACATTTCAAAGTGGGGGGGGGGGGGTGGTGCCAAATAAAGGATCCACCCCGGGTGCCAAATACTCCAGGTACGCCCCTGGTGACACCAGATATGAGTGGTGGCACTGGGCAAGTGGGCACAGTATATGCTGTGAGCCTGACACACACGCTGGCAGGCAGGCAACTGCAATTAGATTACACAGAAAAAAAAAACCCCAAAACAGACTAATGTTCTAGGGCTTTTTGGGGTGCTGTCCTTACAGCAGAGATCAGATGAGTCCTTCAGGACTGTAGTGGACACTGAATACACTAGCCTAGCTATCGATTTCCCTATTAAATCAGCAGCAGCTACACTGTCCCTCCTCTCACTAAGAATGCAGCTTCCGAGGGGCGGGGCCTAGCTGTCATGGAGGAAAGACGCACTTCGTGTGAGCTCCCTCAATATCTTACTTTAAGCAGCTATCAACAAGCGAATTTCACCCCAGAAGGGGATGACCCAGCAATGTTGCTCCTACCTGACCGACCCGACATGCTTAATAGTGGTCGGCAACTCGACATAGTCTTACTTACCTCCGCGTGGCAAGTGTGGCCTGGTACTCACCGGGTGGGAGGGGCGGCTGATCTCCCGATCCTGGGATGCCCAGGAGCAGCTACTTCCCGGCAGGAGCTCCGTTACCCCCCCCCCTCGGACCGGTGGGGGTTATCCCGGTCCACCCCTGAGAGGCTATCTGGAGCTAATGGACGCACAGAGCACAGCCGCCCAGGCTGAAATACTCATCTGCGACTCTCCCAATATGGTGGCAGCCGCGTGTCCTCCTGGTACCAGCAAAGCATGGCAGGATATTGAGTCTAAGCTGGACAGACTCTTTAATCAATTTTGGAAGCAAATAACAAGCAGGAAGCCCCAACAAGCTCCACCACAGCCGAAACAAGCTGCACCACAGCTAAGCGAAGCAGTCCCCATTAAAATGCACCAACGCAAAAGGCGTTGAAGACGGGACCGGAGGCACAAACAGAAATGCAGAGCCTGCCCCATGTCAAGCACTCGACTCTACCTTAAGCCACCACAATCCCGCACCGGACGTGAAGCACCACCGGGACAGATCCGACCACCCGACAAAACAAGCTTCCACCACCTTAAGCCGCGAACCCAGCACTCCGCCAGAGACTTGCCTTTGTTGTTCCAGGTATCAGGGACTCCCAGGGTCTGCACCTGGCGCCCAGAAGGGATCGGATGAGCACAAGCAGTAAACAGCAGCTTGCCAAGCATGTCCCACTATAGCCAATCCTCCACACCATGCCTTTGATCACATTAACTGCTCTCTGCACATTAACTAATCGTAAAGTAGCAAACGTTTAAACATGTCATTATTTCACCTCCTAAAGAGTTTATTGCCGTAGTTCCTTACATGTATTATGTTATTCACTAGTCTCATCTCATGGGGCGACTCACACTTGATTTATAACTAGTGGTGGAGCTGCTGATATAAATACACAGTTGATAACGTGCAACAGAGGCGGCTTTAGACTTTATGAGACCTTAGGCGAATCTCAAACATGAGGCCCCACTAACAAAAAAGTGTCACATATACACATTGATGCACAGTTTACCTGTGTATGTGCCTGAGAGTGTGTCTGACAGAGAGTATCCTTGTGTGTGAGAATGTATATCTCTGTGAGCATGTTTGCGTTTTTGTCTGAGACTGAAGTGTGTTGTGTGTATGGCGGGTGATGGTGTGAGGGGGGTGATGGTGAGAGGGAAAGGGGGGTGATCGTGAGAGGGAGAGCGGGGTGATGGTGAGAGTGAGCAGGGGTGATGTGTGAAGGAGGGGGGTGATGTGAGGGGGGGTTGATGTGAGAGTGAGAGGGGTTGATGTGAGAGTGAGAGGGGTTGATGTGAGAGTGAGAGGGGTTGATGTGAGAGTGAGAGGGGTTGATGTGAGAGTGAGAGGGGTTGATGTGAGAGTGAGGGGGGTGATGTGAGAAGGAGGGGGGTGATGTGAGAAGGAGGGGGGTTGATGGTGAGGGTGGTGAGGGGGTGAGGCTGAGGGTGGTGAGGGGTTGAGGCTGAGGGGGGTGGGGGTTGAGGCTGAGGGTGGTAAGGGGGTGATGCTGCGGGTGTTTGGGGTGGGGGGGTGATGCTGAGGGTGGTGAGGGGGGTTATGCTGAGGGTGGTGATGCTGAGGGTGGTGAGGGGGTGATGCTGCGGGTGTTTGGGGTGGGGGGTGATGCTGAGGGTGGTGAGGATGGTGAGGGGGGTTATGCTGAGGGTGGTGATGCTGAGGGTGGTGAGGGAGGGTGATGCTGAGGGTGGTGAGGGAGTGTGATGCTGAGGGTGGTGGGGTGGCGAGGCTGAGGGTGGTGGGGGGTTGTGAGGCTGAGGGTGGTGGTGAGGCTGAGGGTGCTGAGGCTTAGGGTGGTGGGGGGTGCTGAGGCTGAGGGTGGTGGGGGATGCTGAGGCTGGTGGGGTGGTGAGGCTGAGGGTAGTGAGGGGGTGAGGCTGAGGGTGGTGGGGAGGGTGGTGAGGCTGAGGGTATTGGGGAGGCTGAGGATGGTGGGGGTGGTGAGGCTGAGGGTGGTGGGGGGTGCTGAGGCTGAGGGTGCTGGGGGGTGCTGAGGCTGAGGGTTGTGGGGTGCTGAGGGTGGTCGGGGTGGTGGGGAGGGTGGTGATGCTGATGGTGGTGGGGAGGGTGGGGAGGCTAAAGGTGGTGGGGAGGGTGGTGAGGCTGAAGGTGGTAGGGAGGCTGAGGGTGGTGAGGCTGAGGGTGGTGGGGAGGGTGGTGAGGCTGAGGGTGGTGGGGAGGGTGGTGAGGCTGAGGGTGGTGGGGAGGGTGAGGTGGCTGAGGGTGTTAGGGAGGGTGATGAGGCTGAGGGTGGTGGGGAGGGTGGTGAGGCTGAGGGTGGTGGGGAGGGTGGTGAAGCTGGCTGAGGGTGGTAGGGAGGGTGATGAGGCTGAGTGGTGGGGAGGGTGGTAGGGAGGCTGAGTGTGGTGGGGGGTGAGAGAGCCTACCTTTAGTCCCTGGTGGTCCAGTGGGCACCCTGGTGGTCCGGTGCTGCAGATCATGTAATCTCGCGAGACCATCAGAGCGTTGCCTGGGGAAACCTGCGGCAACGCTCTTACTGGCCGGTTTTCGCGAGACACATGGTCTGCAGCTCTGCTCACTGCGGAGCTGCAGACCGGTGTCTGCGGTGGCTGGCCGGGCAGCCAGGAGGGGCCTCGCACCCGGCGGCATACCGAGCAAGCCGCCGGGCCCCCTCCTGGTGTCAGGTCCTCGGTCAGTGACCGAGGACCTGACACAGTCTGCCCACAGGCGGTTTAGGCAGCCGTGAGGCCCCAGCCAGTGTGAGGCCTTAGGCGGCCGCCTAAACCGCCTAATTAGAGAGCTGCCTTAACGTTCTCAGTACATGTATTCTTAAATTGCTATGTGTGTCAAAAAAATCGCCAATTTTTTTTATTTTTTTAAAATTTGGCATAGATTGGTGGTAAAATGGTTGCATGAAAAGAGTCAAAATACCCCAGGTTCAATACCCCAGGCTTGCGCTAATTTTGAAAGAAAATTGTTTGGAAATAGCAAAGTGCTACTTGTACTTATTGCCCTACAACTTGCAAAAAAAAGCTAAGAACATGTTAACATTGGGTATTTCTAAACTCAGGACAAAATTTTTAAACTATTTAGCACGAGTGTTTTTTGGCGGTTGTAGATGCGTAACAGATTTTGGAAGTTAGAAAGAGTGTGTTTTTTAAAAAGAAATGTCATCATATTTTATAATTTTATTTATAGTAAATTATATGATATGATAAAAAAATAGTGGTTTCTTTAGAAAGACCATTTAATGGAGAGAAAAACGGATATATAATATGTGTGGGTACAGTAAATGAGTAAGAGGAAAATTACAGCTAAACACAAACAACGCAGAGATTTAAAAAATGACCTGGAAAGCGCTCTGGTCACTAAGGGGTTAGGCTTTTTATTCCAAATTACCTACCACTAACACAACCTAATCCTACCTCTTTCGGATCTCTCTTTATTATTTCCCCACCTGTATTGCCACTTTTCTCTCCCACTGTCTCTTCATATTACCCCTCACCTGTTTCTCCCAATTTATCTCTTCCTACTTGTCCCTTCCCCCTACCTTTACATATTATCAATCCCATTTCTATTTTTCTTCACTGGAGGTACTGTAGCTATATCAAACAAGCTATGCTGTGCTGCACTTATCCAACACAATCTGTGTGGATAGATAGGCAGGAATGTAAAAATGCCACTCATCTCAAACGTTCTCTCCGCACTAGAACAGAAGAGGGTGCATAGTCACGTCAACAATGACCTGCACATCCTATGCATCATGACTACATATTAAAGTGCTCAGTGCTCCATGCTCCAGCTGAATGATCACACCCTGCATGACGTGCAGAGGGCCTACAGTTTTCAATGGTACCAGCCACTTGGTTCAGCACTACAGATTAAAAAAAAAAAATAAAAAAAAAACCTCCCAACTAGAGTTGAGCAGACACCTGGATGTTCGGGTTCGCCGGGTTCGGCCGAACATCGGCAAAAAGTTTGAGTTCGGCCTCGAACTTGACCCGAACTTGACACCGATCCCGAACCCCATTTAAGTCAATGGGGACCCGAACTTTTGGGCACTAAAATGGCTCTAAAAAAGTCCTGGAAGGGGCGGAGCCTGGCAGCCAAGATGGACAGACGTGCTGTCCTTTAGCTCCAGCACGATCCAGCACAAAGAACCCTAAAACTACAAAACCCCACGCTGGTTACAGCAAACCAACCACGGAGGACTGACCGGTAAAGAGTGGGAACAAAACGACACTGGGAAATCTGTGCCGACAGCAAAGAAACCGAGGCATATGGCTGTGAGGCCTAGCATGTGTGGTGACCTGATGCCTGGGGGAGGCGGACGATCTCCCGACATGAGGCTCACTCCACACGACAAACTTCCTGCCGACCCGTTACCCCCCCTCTGGACCGGCGGGGGATATCCAGGTCCCCACTGGGGAAGCCTTACCTACAAGAGGGGCATCTCCCGATGCATCGACCACCGCATGGCGCGCCTAAGATGGCCGCCGAGCCTAAATGCACGACCCTCTCGGAGAGCCCTGAGATCCAAGCCTGGAGAGCAAACTTCGAGAACAGATTTGATATGGTGTGCCAAGCCTTCTGGGAACACATCCGTCAACGTACCCAGGATACCGTTCTGCCTGCAGATCCAGGGATCCCAGCTCCTACCTTGGAGGGCCGACGCGAGTCTAGGTCAGGTACTTGCAAGAAGGGGAAGCCCACCAACCGCATACGCAGCCTACAGTACCCTCACAACCCGAAGATACCTCGGGCGAGCAACCCAGAAAAAAGGAGACGAAAGCTCCCGACGCAAACAGGGAAGACTCTTCCTGGTGCACAGAAACCGGAGAGAGCCAAGCTCCGACGCTGCGGCCCATACCCAGCCACAAAACTGCAATACGATACCAGGCCCCACCAAGAAACCAGTGGACTCATGCCTTTCAAGGTCGACAGGTCCCTTGGGGTCAAGCTTTATATTAAGGGCTTGGGATAAATTGACTTGCTGCTCCACCATAAGCAATAACTTTGCTAGCCTAGTTTCTCCCTCTGCTCGATTTATTGTGGGGGTGCAACCCAGTGGTTATTTTATTTTATTCCATCCTGCATCTTATCTAAACGTATAATGCATTCATTTGTTATGTTTTACTTTATTTAGCATCCATGTGAGTAAAATCCATGGCGTCCAAGCAAAGTTAATGTTCCTTACATGTTATCTACGTTATACCTATCGTGCCTGATAACTTGCATGACTTTAAACTACTAATCCCATTTAAGCATCCTCAGGCATCATCCTGTTTACTTACAAAAAATGGGCAGTACAATCCCATGAATACTCTAATGTTAAATGCAAATGTTTTAAAAAAAAGAAAAAAAAGTGCTGTGAAGCTGACATATTATGTACGCTATTAGATAATCTTTTGTGATGCCCAGCGCAATGTCTCTGTTAATGTGTATATCCTGCAAAGCACTACAAAAATAAAGAATTCAAAAAAAAGTACTGGAAAGGGCTAGAGAGCTGCAAAAGGAAGTAAAATGGGTGTAAAAGTAGGACAAGTGCCCTGCAAACAAATGTGGATAGGGAAATAACTTAAAATAACATAAAATACATTAAAAAAAATTAAAAATAATCTTGAACTAGGAGGAGGAGATGGATGTGGAGTAGGAGGTTGAGGAGGCGGTGACCATGGCGGTGTAGGTGGAAGCGGTGGTTGAGGCTGAGGACTTTCAGATATGAAGTGCACCGCAGGCCGCAAATGTACTATTTAGCACCAAAATAATTTGAACTTTTCAAACTGCGATGTAACCACAGTATTTGACGGTTCTATTTGACTCTCAGATATAAAGTGCACGCCCCAAATTTACTTTTTAGCACCAAAAAAAGTGAATTTTTAAAAATGCGATGTAACCACGGTATTTGACGGTTCTGTTTGACTCTCAGATATGAAGTGCACCGCAGGCAGCTAATGTCCTATTTAGCACCAAATAAATTTGAACTTTTCAAACTGCGATGTAACCACAGGATTTGATGGTTCTATTTGACTATCAGATATGAAGTGCACGTCACAAATATACTTTTTAGCACCAAAACAATGTGAACTTGTCAAACTGCAATGTCACAGCAGTATTTAAAAATGCCTAGATGTTGCCCACTGAGCTACCAAAACAGGATTAAAGTAATGTGCCTGGCACACATGCATTTGCAAGTGCCCACCTAACAAACAGACTGATTGCTTATTTCTCTGTGGCACTGGGCTCAGGGCAGGGTACAAAAATGTAGTATAGCACCTACAAAAATAATTGCTGTAGTTTGCAGATTCAACACCAGAATTCTTTCCGAATCTGTCCCTCACAGCTGCAGCATCCTCTCCCTACACTAATAAGCTTATAAGAGGCTGGGTCACATGCTGCACTGGCCAATCACAACCATGCCATTAGTAGGCATGGCTGTGATGGCTTCTAAGGGCACACGAGTCAAACGCTTGTTGACTGGCTGTCCTGCAGCTTTTCAAAACGCTCCATTAAATCGCCGAACACCGAACTGTTACTGAAATGTTCGGGGTCAAAAAATCGTAGTGTTCGGTACGAACCTGAACTTAACAGTTCGGGTTCGCTCATCTCTACTCCCAACATTTCAAATAGGGATATTTTCATTTTAGAGGTGTGAGTGGGGGTGTAGCCAGGGGCGGGTCTGTTCTGAGAAGAGTTAGGGGACTTACTAATAATTTATGCAATTAAAATGTGATTTAGAACAAGAACAATGCATCTTATTTACCCTGACTGATTTTTAAACACACTTATTGTAATTGAATGACACATCACTGGGAGTATTATTACTGTTGAGCCCTGCTATACACTAAGACACACCAACAATATGTATGTCCTAGAATAGAGGGCTGTGCTGGGGCTGTGAGGGTCACTGATGGCCACCAAAGCCCTGGTAGTTCTGCCTCTGGTTTTATTGCTGGATGTGTTGTGGGTAACATGCTGCCTGGATATCAATGTGTTCTGTATAAAATAAGAGTGTGCTGGATACATGGTGTGTTGTTCAATATAAAATATGTTTTAATGTCAATTGTCATCTGAGAATTTTTGAAAATTACATTTTAAATTGAAAACTCATTGAATCACAGAATAATGTTATTTGATAATGCAGATGATTGAAAATTACTCAGTAAGGCCAAAGTATTTTCAACTAAATATACATTAAATCTGAGTGGAATGATATATTTAAAATATAAATATGTGGCAGCTGCCATAAATGCATAATATAAAAGCTGCAATACTTTCCTCTGCTATTTTTAAAAGTATAGTAAGCCAATCCTGAAAGTAAGTTTTATTTTTACTTTCTAATTTAACAGTTATTATAGAGCTCTCTTATCAAGGGTGCCTTGCAAAATATGGCAATTACAGTACTCACAGGTTGAGTTACACGCAGAGGAACCTATAATTGGAAATGTAACAGGGTTATTTACTAAAGTGAGAATTCTGAGTGAATTCAAAGTGAATTTCAGATTTAAAGGGACACTATAGTCACCAGAAGAACTACAACTTGTGTTATTTGTTCTGGTGAGAATAATCACTCCCTTCAGGCTTTTTGCAGTACAGCCTGTTCCAAATTGTTATACAAAGGATATTTTTCTCATTTACCTAAATAATTGATGTAAATAACAGTCAGCATAATTCTCATGTTATCAACTATTAAGAGTACAATTCAAATTTTATTGAACAAACCTCCTAATGATAACAGTATTATTTTAAAACATAAAAAAACGTACAATGCACTGTTCCAAATTATTACGCACAGTAAGTTTCAAAACACTTTATATGTTGTATCAAACTTATAACAACATTTTTACTTTATAAACATTTTAACAGGTCACGTTACATTTTAACATAGGACCCCTTATTTGATAGCAGCTTCACAAGTCTTGCATCCATTGAACTTGTGAGTTTTTGGACAGTTTCTGCTTGAATTTGTTTGCAAGATGTCAGAATAGCCTCCCAGAGATGCTGTTTGGATGTAAACTGCCCCCACCCTAATAGATCTTTTGCTTGAGGATGATCCAAAGGTTCTCAATAGAATTGAGGTCAGGGGAGGATGGAGGCCACACCATGACTTTCTCTCCTTTTATTCCCATAGCAGCCATTGATGCAGAGGTATTCTTTGCAGCATGAGATGGTGCATTGTCATGCATGAAGATGATTTTATTACGTAAAGCATAGTTCTTCCTTCTGTACCAGGGAAGAAAGTGGTCAGTCAGAAACTCCACATACTTTGCAGTGGTCATCTTTACATCTTGGGGGACCCTAAAGGGGCCGACCAGCTCTCTTCCCATGATTCCAGCCCAAAACATGACCCCACCACCGCCTTGCTGACGTTGCAGCCTTGTTGGAACAGGGTGGCCATCCACTACTCCATCCATGTGGACCATCCAGGGTTGCACGGCACTCATCAGGACTGTTTGAAAATTAGTCTTCATGTATTTTTCTGCCCAATGCAGCCGTTTCTGCTTGTGAGGTTAGTGGTGGCCGAAAAGAAGGCTTATGCACAGTTGCAAGACTCTGGAGGACTCTACACCTTGATGTCTGTGGGACTCCAGAGGCACCAGCAGCTTCAAATATCTGTTTGCTGCTATGTAATGGTATTTTAGCAGATGCTCTCTTGATCCGATGCATGGATCTGGCAGAAATCTTCCTCAATGTGCCTTTATCTGCACGAACCCGTCTGTGCTCTGAATCAGCCACAAATCTCTTATAAGTGCGATGATCACGCTTAAGTTTTCGCGAAATATCTAATTTTTTCATACCTCGTCCAAGGCATTGAACTATTTCACTCTTTTCAGCAGCAGAGAGATCCTTTTTCTTCCCCATATTGCATAAAATGTTGCTCTGCTTAATAATGTGGAACACTCTCCTTTAGTAGTTTTTCCTTAAATTGGGCTCACCTGGAAATCTAATTATCACAGGTGTCCGAGATTGTTTTCAGTGATCAAAAGAGCCCCAAGACACAGTGCCATCCATGAGTTAAACTGAAAAACAAAATATTGAATCTTTGTGACACTTAAATGGAATTTGCATAATAATTTGGAACATGGTGTAAATACTGTATTTTCAGAGAAAATGCAGTGTTAACATTACAGCATAGTGATAACTCCACTGGCCACTCCTCAGATGGCTGCTAGAGGTGCTTCCTGGGGGAGTGCTGCAGAGTAAGCAGCACTACCATTCAGTGTCTCCACCCTCTGCATGGAGACACTGAACTTTCATCATAGAGATGCTGATTGGCCAGGCCTGTGTTTGACTTGTGCTGGCTCTGACCCTGATCTTTCTCATTGACAGTCTCAGCCAATCCAATACTGTCCTGTAAGAAAGCATGGTGAATGGCTCAGATCCCCACTTATGATAATGTCAGCCAAGCAGGTAGATCAGGGGCAGAGCCAGCAGCAAGAGACTAGAACAGGGATAGGCAACCTTTTAGCAGCACTGTGCTAATATAGGATTGTGATGTCCCGTAGCGTGCCGGTCCTATTTTTTTAAATTGAGATGTCTATGTTGCCCTATTCTGCTTGTGTTATTTATACTGCAGTTGCTTGGTATCGTTGTATTTGTGCGTATATAAGCTATTATATTGTATATGTTCATTAGTAGTTTATGGTATCTTGTATGATACAAATGAATGCGGGCTGTGTATGGGGGCCGCTTGTGGAATTGTGTGTGGATGGATATGTCACATTGTGTATTTGGTAGTGTGTGTATGTGTGGGGCTGTTTGGGGTATTGCATGTAAGAGGCTGCATGTGGGGTTGTGTGCATGTATGTGGATTGTTAGCGGGTTACGTTTGTGCAGATTGTGGGCTGTTTGTATTATTTGTATGAGTGGAGGGTTATTCTACATTTCTGTGTATATCTAGCAGTGTGGGTGGCTTCTCTGGGTTCCAGTGGGGACCAGGCTGGCCAGGTACAGGTCAAGGACAGGAGCTGAAACAGCAGCTGCGGGCCGCTCTACTACAGTGTGGATTCCCATTCACAAGTGCTGGAATGAACTGATCTGAGATCACTTCCTCCACGTTCTGCAATGCATAAATTGAGGATTGTCCTTCACCACCTTTTCGTATTAGCAGATATCTGAAGTTTTACTGGGACTACTGATAGGCCAGAGCCTGTTTGGCTCTAGCAGCCTTGAGTGCCGTGCAAAGACACCTTGAGTGCCGTGCATGGCACTAGTGCCGTAGGTTGCCTACCCCTGGACTAGAACAAAGGTAAGATTTTACTATATTATGTTTACTATATTATGTGAGGCAGGGGAGGCTAGATAGTGTTTTTAACACTATAGGGTCAGGAATACATGTTTGTTCCTTTAAGGACAAAATAGAACGACTGGAAAAAATTTCTGTCAGCTATGCTTTAATTTCAGCTACGTTGGCCTTACATTTGAAGTTTGCTTTGAATTCACTTTGCATTCTCCCTTTAGTGAATAACCCCGATAGTATAAAAGGAGTAGATAACTCACCACATTGCAACATTATTGCAGTTTAATACAAAATGAATTGTAAGAAAGCCTGTGAGCTTGCAATCCTAAAATGGACAACGTGCACTGAAAAAGACGCAGCAGTAAAAAAAAAAATATAGTGTTTTATAAACAAGCATATGAAAGTCATAAAAGGAAATATATTACAGTTATGCACATTTGAGAAGACGAACTAGTTAGTATGTAATTAATGTTTAATGATTACACACAGATGGAGAATTGGAGCCTATAAATGTGGAGCAGGGGTGGGTGGTATTAGGAAATGGTTGTCAGGAAATATTATGCTTCAGAAAATTACTCTTTACTGGGGGATGAAGACTTGAGGAGATAAAGGCCTGGGGCCCTCCTGTCCACGGCAAGGTCACAGGCTCGATTATAGATGCAGCAAAAATGATTATTTGTATGGAATGCACTTTATCTTTCTCTCTTATTGTGTATTAATTCTTCACCATAAAACTAACATAGACCTACCTCGGTGTTAAAGAACAGAGTGACATGGGAGAGCAGGAGAACCCTGCTACAGGCAGTTCTCCTAATCTCTGCCATATCATCTACAACACATGTACAACACTATATAATTCAATCCAGATGCAATACAGCCAGAATCTCAGAGTCATGAAAGAGGATTGTCCTTCTGTCCAATTGGAGGTGGGTGTTACAGTAACGTAAGGCCCTCAATATAAACAAAAATAAAATTGTGCGGAACAAATACAATATAATGATCAAATCCTTCTTGGCAAAATATACTTTAATAATATGTATAAGACAAACAATAGAATATGCTGAAGAATATCTGTGTATATCAAGTAAAACAAGCACACGGTGTGCAAAAGAGGCAAATAGTTATAAACTTACAAACACTGAGTGAAATTGTGGCCACTCTCACTTAGTAACCCAGATGGGATCAAGATCCTAGTGGACCGTGGCAAAAATATGTTGGTCTCCCTAATTCCTGACACCCCTGTGCAATTTCTTTTTTATTCTAAGTATAAAAAACCTTTGGTATATTCCTTAGCCATTGGTTAAAATTCCCACTATTAAATAAAATGTAACCATTGGTGTCCACTTTCTTAACTCGTGTCCTTGTATTTATGTATCCATTTGATATTTATATATATTTCATGATCTAGGAAAAATATTTCTTCGCTGCTAATTTTACTCGTAAACTGTACACCTCATTTTTTCTTTAAATCTTTATTTTGGGTTGTGCGCAAATATTACAAAGAATCCTGATATGCCACAACAGCACAATAACATAGAATAATACATATCATAAAATTGTGTAGAACAGGTAATATTACAGTACATGGCGGTTTGCAAATACAGCACAATTTTAAGTAAGGTTTTACTAGTGTGAACCAAAAAAGTCCAGCACTGAGAGTAAGGCTAATCCTAAAACAAAAGAGTGTGATGATGAAACAAAAACAGGCAATTTATTATTCATGGGTGGCTCTGAGATTGCCTATATGTTAACCACTGAAATATGTGATTTACAAGCTGAAAAGTATAAAATGAAGCTTAGTAACATTAATAAATGCAGGAGTCAGTGCTCATATAGTATCACAAATAACAATCCCTATTGCAGACAAGATATGACAACCAAAAGCCCACCATTGCTGCCTGAAGCTAGCCGATACCCATTCTGTGGAGCTGCTGGAACCTGATAGCACAGTCCACTAAGGCTATAACCACACCGGTAGTCAGTAAGATGAGTGCTGGAATCACACCATGAGGTCCTGTCGACACTATGAGCAGATCTTCGCCACCGTGAGAGAAAAGAAGCAAGTAGGCGGTAGGGTCATGATCCCATGGCTGCTGTTCCACTCTGCTCTCCATCTGGGTAGCTGGAGCAGGAATCCCGCCGTCCTGGTCGCTGACTTTGCATGGTGGGTAGCAGAGTGAATAGCCTTGGAGGCCGGTCGCATCAGGAGTCGAAAGCCCAGCAAGATCCCCCGTAGGCATGACAGCAACTGAGTGGTAGCTTGGAGGTATCAATGGACCCTTCTGCTTCTCAGCTCTGCGAGATAGGAATACTGCAAAAATGTTGTCCAGCTTGTGTAGAGTTTACATCTGTAGTGGTTCAGCAGAGGGCCCGCGCACCAGCTCCGCCATTTTAGGAATAGGGTGCCGTTGGCTGAGCTGGAGCTGTGGATTGTTGAGGTGAGCTCCTGGGACCGGGATAACCCCTGCCGGTCCAAAGGGGGGGAACGAGGGCCTATGTGCAAAGTACCAGCCAGCATCAGCGGCAGGGGAGCAGCCGCCTCCCCCACTTCTGCTGCGCTAGTAGGCCTCAGTGCCCGCTTAATTAATTTTGTGGGAAGAGACATCTTGAGTGGCACCACTGTGATCACTGCGGGTTCCCCTTTCATGGGGTAACTTAGATGCGGCAGATTATGCCTTCCAATTGCATGTAAATAGGCAATTTCAACACAAAATGTGGGAGCTACGCCCGCTCCACTCAGAGGTCAGGCCCCGTCCCCTCACCTCAGTCAT
Organism: Pelobates fuscus; assembly: GCF_036172605.1. Lineage (NCBI taxonomy): Eukaryota > Metazoa > Chordata > Amphibia > Anura > Pelobatidae > Pelobates > Pelobates fuscus. The sequence continues at coordinate 314,411,617 of NC_086320.1, read as the reverse complement.
TTTGATTCAAATAAAGTATGAAATTATTCAAATAATCTACAGTGACACCCTATATCATAAAATATAACTATGTAGTGGGCAGTGAAGCAGGTATGCCCTCCAGTCATGGCTCCCATTTATAAAGGTCTCCTCCAAATGAGCCATAAATAGATTGGCATAACTGGGTACATACCTATTTCCCATAGCCGTTCCAATTAAGGCAAATAGTAATTAGTAATTCAAACCAGAAATAATTGTCACTTGATGTCCATTTAAGACTTCACATTAAAGGGACACGATAGTCACCAGAACAACTACAGCTTATTGAATTTGTTCTGGTGAGTAGAATTACCTTCAGGCTTTTTGCTGTAAACACTGTCTTTTCAGAGAAAATGCAGTGTTTACATTACAGCCTAGTGGTAACTTCACTGGCCACTCCTCAGATGGCTGTTAGAGATCCTTCCTGGGTCATGACTGCCTAAAATGCATCCAAACATTCATTATCTCCTCCCTCTGCATGCAGACACTGAACTTTCCTCATAGAGATTCATTGATTCAATTAATCTCTATGAGGAGATGCTGATTGGCCAGGGCTGTGTTTGAATCATGCTGGCTCTGCCCCTGATCTGCCTCTTTGTCAGTCTCAGCCAATCCTATGGGGAAGCACTGTGATTGGATCAGACCACCACTTCTGATGATGTGAGCAGACTGCTTGTTTTTTTGTTAGGCAAACAGCATGCAGAGTTACAGCTTCTGGCTTGAATACAGTAAGATTTTGCTATATTTATGGAGGCATGAGGGGCCCAGGGGGGCTAGATGGTGGTTTTAACACTATAGGGTCAGGAATACATGTTTGTGTTCCTGACCCTATAGTGATCCTTTTAAAAAAAATCAATTGGTGCTGTTTTAAGGTCTGATAGTTTGTCCAAAATAATACTTTACAACTTCATATCCTCTGTGATGTGGGATTGACCTATACAAAGAGCTTATGTCACAGGGTACCAAGGCAACATGTGTTTTCCATTCTATGGAAACAGATTGCAAATTGTAGTTCAAGATAGGTAAATGGAAAAAGTCACCAACATTGGTTTTTTTCAAGTTAAAAATCTGCAATTCTGCAATTTTCCTGTCAATTCTTCATAATTCCTGGTTTAGATAATAAACCTTGCAATAAGAAGTCAATACATTATGTCACATGGAAAGCGAGTATCCTAGTCTACTATTTTATATATTCTAGAACACTGCAAAGTATATCATTGCAGTCTGAGTAATTGGTAGCCATTTATTTTAAAAGCCATACACTTTGAAATGTCTGCAAGATAAAAGCATAGAAAGCTTTGGAAAATGTACATTAAAGGAAACATTTTAAAACTGAATAAGTGAATATTGCATTAAAATATTGCGTTCTGAATATCAAAGTATGATTGCTTACCCCAGAATGATTCCAAATATTGAATCCAACTATTCAAAGACCTTCATGCATTTCATTTTGCATTTTATAACAGCTGTATATGTTACTTTGTGTTATGTGTGTGTGTGTGTGTGTGTGTGGTGCGTTTTAATACAGGGGTGTGGTTATATGTAGTGTTGGTGTTTAATATAATGATGTGTTTGGATGGAGTGTTGGCTGTAGTGTTGGTGTTTGGTTGTAATAGTGTGTTTGGATCTAGTGTTGGTGGTTGATTGCAGGGGTGTGCTTGCATGTAGTGTTGTTGTTTGATTGGAAGGGTGTGTTTGGATGTAGTGTTGGTGTTTACATCTGAATGCTGGGATATATGTCCACATATATATTTGTGGCTATACACTAACACACAAACTCACATACACATTGGCATGCACATAGACATATACCCACACTGACAAACACACAGATATACATATACACTGCCATACTCACAGATACACACATATAAAGACACACAGATACATACACTGACACACAAACAGAGAAGGTAATTGTAGACATGAGATTTGATTCAGATTCTCACGAGAGCATGAATAAAAAATAAATGTCACATTTTTACATTATCAACCAATATTTAAAATCTTACATTTAGCATCTCTTGAAGTAACAGAAAACTAAGAGCAAAATGCAGCTCTTCTAGAGTAAATTGCCATTCATCTCCTTTTGTGGCTTTTGTTAATATGCAATGCTGTGATGTAATTCCAGTAAAATACAAGTTTAGCAGGCTAAGATTGCCACAAGGCATATGTATGTATATGTGTTTGTAGTATCAGTTAGTTAATTACACGTAGCTAAGATACTGTTATCACTGTACTGACCAGGTGCAGGAATGTAAGAACTGGAATTACGCGTCCCTCTCCTTTGTATCAGATGAGCCACGTGGTTAGACCGGATGGATGAGTTTAGACTCTATTTATTAAATAGGTTAAGGGTATGTGTGGGTGTAGTTAATTGTGGGAGGAGCTACAGTGCTATATAAGGAATGTACTCTATGTATTCAGTACTCAGACTTTGCTGTATTTTGGTGACGCTAGTCCCTCTGAGTCCCGATCGGTGATCCAATAAAGAATCTCTTCCTTCCTGAAGAAACCTGTGTCCATCTCTCTGTGCTTGGCTTCCGTCAGTTTCTCCGGTATCATTTGGTGCATTGGCCGGGAAGCTCATCGTTCAACGGTAGCTGAGAGGCAGAGGCGTGAGACGGTCTATCTTTGCCCACGTTCTCTACGGCTGCACCCCTGAACTTCTGCGTGGACCTCCCTTCGTCTCGGCGCCACTGGTCTGTTGTCCAGGAGATCATCGGCCTCTACGTGAGAAGTGCTGGGGTGTCCCCGTCGATGAGTGTGAACTCAGGTTCAGGAACGAGGAGGTAAGACAACTGCTGTTTTAGACGGCAGGACCCACTAGGGGTATACCGATTGTGCGGTAGGCCCAAAGGGGTTTTGAATCTGTGTATCTGCCCCCTCTGTCGGAGGGAAGGAGCGAAGGCGCACCGCTCGATCGAACGCTCTTTAGTCAGACCGTTTGATTTGGTTAGTCAGGCGGGGTCCTGGTGTAAATAGCCCTAGCCGGACACCGGTGTCTTGTCTAGACTAGCGTTCTAGGGTGTATATTACGTTCGCTAGGTCGGAGGGACCGGGAGACTAAGCGGCGCCTGTGTAAATTCGGTTCGCTAGTTCTCATCCTATCTGGGCTAAGTGGGAAGGCGTGTAAATTTGGAACCCACTAGACTTTTGATAGTGCGACTAAGAGGCGCCTGTGTAAATTCGGTTCTCTAGCTCGCTATATATGTGGTGATTGGGCAGTGTGGCTAACCAAAACGGGTGTATATAGTTTTAGGTAGTCCATTCAAGGTACTGGCCAATAGTTTAGTTGGGAATTGTAAATGTGTTAACGATTGTTTTAGTAAAGTGTATATCTTGTTAGATAGCGCGAGCTCAGCCGTCTAGCGAGAGTGTTAATAGTGTGTTGCTGTATTATAGTGCACGGTACCATAACCCTGTATATTTACTGACATTATATAATAAGTACTAATCATTGTCGTCCATTGCATGTTTAACACCATAACCACTAATAATTGTATTGTGACCTTAACTTGTGCTTTGACCTATGCTAACCGTACTGTAACCGCTATTTGTAAAAGACGATGTTACTGGGGTGTGTTATAGACGGGTAATTCGTATATAGAGAATTATAGCGTGGGTGACTGTATAGTTACGCCAAAGGGCATAATATTGATTATATAGTGACTGGTGTAACAGCTGTGTGTGTACGGGAATTCCCTGAGTGTTTATTGTTATTGTGTACGTTTCACTTGGTAACCGTACCACGTGGTGCTGTTGCCAGAGGAAACGGGTGTGACTGTTGAATAGTACGCGTGTATAGTATTCGTTGTCGACGACGTTCCATTGTTAAGTATGGGTGCGTCGCAGTCAACGATTCCGGATCCCTTAGGATGTATGGTTAAGAATTTTAAAAAGGGATTTAAAATTTGTGATTTTGGGGTAAAGATGTCTCCTGTACGTTTGGTCACTTTGTGTACTAGGGAGTGGCCTACTTTGGTTGCGGCATGGCCGCCACGTGGCAGTTTGGATCCAACTCTGGTACAGCGCTTACACGTGGCTGTATCGGGTAGGCCTGAACTTTACGGCCAGTTTCCTTATATTGACTGTTGGAGACAGGCCGTAAATGACTCGCCAAAATGGCTCCAGACATGCCACGAGGAGCAGTGTCGCCTCATGGTAGCTAGGACTTGCTCGTCCACTAGGACTGGTGTTAGGCCCATTTTGGACACGCCCCCTGAGTCCGAGATCCCTTTGCCGCCCCCTTACTTTCCGTTAAGAAGAAGTGACGCAAACGCAGGAAGTCCTGCACCCCTCCCCTCATTACCCTCATCCACTTCCGCTTCCTCCTCCAGTACAGGATCCACCCCCCCTCGTACTAAATCTCCCCTTCCGGAACCAGAATCCACCCCCATTAGAAACGAATATCCTGATTTGGCGCCACTTCAGACTTCCGGTCAAGCTTCATCTAGCTCGGCTCGAAGTGTTTTATTTACGACCTTTTCCCAAAACCGACCTCCCACATCCCCATACCCTATCTCTCCCCGACCGGAACCCATGACTGACGCCTCTCTACGTAGCCCCATCCAAACCCGACAGTTGACTGGTGCCCAACAATTAAAGCACTATCAGATGCCTCTTCGTCTGAATCCCGGGTCAGCTTATATCGATGCCGCAGGTCAAATGGCACACGCTGACCCAGTCTTCGTATATGTCCCATTTACCACAACCGATCTTTTAAACTGGAAGACCCATAATTCCTCGTATACTGAGAAACCACAAGCTATGACTGATCTGTTCACCTCAATAGTACAGACGCATAATCCGACATGGGCTGATTGCCAGCAGTTACTAATGACTTTATTTAACAATGAGGAAAGGACAAGAATAAATCAAGCAGCCATTAAAGCATTAGAGGATAGAGCCCGTGCTTTGAACCAAGCTAATCCAGCAGCATGGGCCGCAACACATTATCCCAACACTGATCCCGATTGGAACGTAAATGGTGCTGATATGGTTCAACTCAGAGCCTATAGAGACGCTATAATTGCTGGCATGAAAGCCGGAGGAAAGAAAGCCATTAACATGTCGAAGACAGTTGAGGTGATCCAGAAAAGCGATGAAGCGCCCAGTGTCTTTTATGACCGATTATTGGAGGCGTACCGCTTGTACACCCCCTTTAATCCGGAAGACGCAGACAATTCCCGAATGGTTAACTCCGCCTTTGTCAGCCAAGCTTACGGAGATATTAAGCGCAAGCTACAAAAGTTAGAAGGGTTTGCAGGTATGTCAATCTCCCAACTAATGGAGGTAGCTAATAAGGTCTATATGAATAGGGAAACAGAAAGCAAGAAAGAGGAGGAGCGCAAGATGCGTAAAAAGGCTGATATGTTAGCGGTAGCGATCGCAGGCGTAGATAAACGGGGCCCAGATAGAGGCAATAATAGATGGAGTAGGGAGCCTTTGAGTAGGGATCAATGCGCGTATTGCAAGGAAGAAGGGCATTGGAGGAACGAATGTCCGCAAAGAGAGCAGTACGAGAGAGACCAACCCAGGGCAGGCTACGGAAACTTTAGAGGTAGAGCGAGAGGTAGAGGAGGCCCCGGAGGGAGTAATGGTTATAGAGGGAGTAATGGGAACAGAGGAAGTGTTAGGGAAGACAGGTATATTCCAGCAGCGCAAAGGTCCCGCGATAGAGAAGGTAGGGACTTTGTAGGATTGGCTGACACTGTCATGGAGGACTATTGATACCGACCGGGCTCCATCCCCCTTGGTCGAGCGGAGCCTATGGTCGATGTATCAATAGGGGGGAAAAGGAGTGCGTTCATGATCGACACTGGTGCTGAACATTCAGTGGTGACTAATCTAGTTGCTCCTCCATCTGGAAGGACTATTACTGTGATAGGAGCAACTGGAAGAAGTGCTGAAAAACCGGTTCTTAAAAGTCGACTCTGTACATTGGGAGGCCACGTAGTAAAACACCAATTCCTTTATATGCCTGAATGTCCAGTCCAATTGCTGGGACGTGATATGCTATCAAAATTACAAGCGCAGATTACGTTCCTACCAAATGGAACAACATCTTTAAAGTTTAATGGACCTTCAGGTATTATGACTTTATCCGTACCAAAGGAAGAAGAGTGGCGACTTTATACAGTGTTGACTAGCCAAAACCCTAGGAGTGATGAGACATTGTTTAACATACCAGGAGTTTGGGCAGAGAACAACCCACCAGGACTGGCCCGCAATATTCCACCAATAAAAATTGAACTGAAACATGGGGTTTATCCAGTGAGCCTAAGACAATATCACATTCCGCAGAAGGCTAAGAAGAACATCCAATCCTATCTGGATAAGTTCATATACAAGATAGATTACCTGTGAATATTTATCCCCCTGTTCATAGTTATCATCCAGGAGACCAAGTGTGGATTAAAGAGTGGAATAATGTACCGTTAGGGCCCAAGTGGAGAGGTCCTTATGTTGTTCTTTTGTCTACCCCTACAGCGATAAAAGTAGCCGAAGTAACTCCGTGGATACATCACTCCAGGGTTAAACCAGCAGCAGTCGATTCTTGGCAAATTACAGCAGATCCAGAGAATCCCTGCAAGATCCGGTTGAAACACACTACTCAGTCGGAGTAACGAGGAATTATTGTGGATTACAAATTTTATTGTTACAGGTGTGAGTGAGAAGGCCATAATAAAGCCTGTCCGCTTACCAACACATAGTGTATAAGCCAGGAAAGTCTCGAAGGGACACCTGTGAAGACGAGCAGAACTCCATTCCCTGCAGCCCTCACATCCTGGAAGCTGAGGTTCCATCGCACGGACGAAGACTGAGGATGACGGCGAAAGATGTGCTTTTGATTGTGTTTATTTACATGTGTTTTTATATTCAGGAAGGTAGAGGTACCGACACTCCTAGCTGTGAGGTATGCATTAAGACTACGAGAACAGGTAACCATATTTCCCAAACCCTAATTTGGCATTCACAATACGAATGTAAAGGAGAGGTATCAAGATGTAGATACCTAAATATAGACTATAGTGTGTGCCATTTAGGAGTAGGAGAACCTAAGTGCTTCAGTCCAGAGTATCAACCTCGTACAATTTGGTTGACTCTCAGGAATGGAGATCCTCAGGGGACCCTAATTAATAAGACGGTGTTAGAATCCGTACATTCTTCGGGTGTTCTGCTATTTGATGCATGTAAGGCGATATCAAGTGGTAGAAAGCCGTGGAATGTATGTGGGGATCTTAGATGGGAGAGGACGTATGGGTCTAATGATAAATATATTTGTCCCAGTAGTAAAAATAAATATGTGAGTCCTAGATGCCCAAATAAAGACTATAACTTTTGTCCATATTGGTCTTGTGTGGGGTGGGCGACTTGGGGACAGACAGTAGACAAAGACATGATAGTGACTAAGTTGCCGACTAGCCCTTATTGTAAGTCTATGGAATGCAACCCAGTCCATATACTTATTAATAACCCCGACAAGTTCCTAGATAAGTATGGAAATTTATTTGGGTTTCAGATATACGGGACGGGTTTAGATCCTGGGACAATATTATTTATAGGGATAGAGACTGATACGGTATCCTCCCAGACTCATCAAGTATACCATTCCTTTTATGAAGAGATGAGTATAGATAATAAGATCCCCCATAACGCTAAAAACCTGTTCATTGACCTAGCTGAAAGTATTGCCGGTAGTCTTAATGTTACCAACTGCTATGTGTGTGGAGGTACTAACATGGGAGACCAATGGCCTTGGGAAGCAAAGGAGGTAATGTCCGGTTCTGAGGCAGTTGACCAACTAATATCTACACAAGCCGATTATCATTTGAGTGTTAGAGGTAAATCTGAGTGGAGATTAAAGACCTCCATCATAGGTTATGTTTGCATAGCAAGGAAAGGAATAATGTATAATACTTCTGTAGGAGAATTAACTTGTCTAGGGCAAAAAGCTTATGATGATGATACTAAAAATACAACTTGGTGGTCGGCTTCAAATGTCTCAGAACCATCTAACCCGTTTGCTAGATATGCCAGTTTAAAGGATGTGTGGTTTGATTTATCCATCACATCTACCTGGAGAGCCCCAGCAAATTTGTACTGGATCTGTGGTAAGAAAGCCTATTCGGAGTTGCCACAGGACTGGGAAGGGGCATGTGTGTTGGGTATGCTCAAACCATCCTTCTTCTTGTTACCGATTGAAACAGGTGAGACTTTAGGTGTTAAAGTGTATGATGTGAATCATAGGAAGAAAAGGGGACCCATAGAGATAGGCGCCTGGGAAGATGATGAATGGCCTCCCCAGCGTATCATAGATTATTATGGGCCAGCCACGTGGGCAGAAGATGGTACCTTTGGTTATAGAACCCCAATTTATATGCTCAACCGTATTATAAGATTACAGGCGGTGGTTGAGATTATTACTAATGAGACCTCACAAGCGCTCAATCTTCTAGCGAAGCATAACACCAGGATGAGGACAGCAGTCTACCAAAATAGATTAGCCTTGGATTACCTTTTGGCAGTAGAGGGAGGTGTATGTGGGAAGTTTAACCTGAGCAATTGCTGTCTTCAAATAGATGACGAAGGGCAAGCAATAGCTGAGCTTACTAGCCATATGGTTAAACTAGTGCATGTGCCTACTCAGGTATGGAAAGGGTACAATCCAAGTAGTTGGTTTGGTAGCTGGTATGAGTGGTTTGGAGGGCTTAAGGCAGTGGTAGGTGGAGTCCTACTGATTTTACTGTTGTGTCTACTCCTACCGTGTCTTATACCCTTAGTAGTTAGGTCTGTGCAAAGCCTGATAGGAAGTATAGCAGAGAGGAAGGCTGCTGCACAGATAATGGCGATATATAAGTATAAGGCTCTAGATCAAGGAGAACCAATGCAGGAAGATGAGTGTTAAAAGATTCACATCATAAGATAAGTCTGGTCTGGTTCATGGTAACCTGAGGTATATGCAAACCAAGGTTAAGTGATGCCTCAAGTAATTGTGAAATATCAGAGGCATCAAAGGGGGGAATGTGATGTAATTCCAGTAAAATACAAGTTTAGCAGGCTAAGATTGCCACAAGGCATATGTATGTATATGTGTTTGTAGTATCAGTTAGTTAATTACACGTAGCTAAGATACTGTTATCACTGTACTGACCAGGTGCAGGAATGTAAGAACTGGAATTACGCGTCCCTCTCCTTTGTATCAGATGAGCCACGTGGTTAGACCGGATGGATGAGTTTAGACTCTATTTATTAAATAGGTTAAGGGTATGTGTGGGTGTAGTTAATTGTGGGAGGAGCTACAGTGCTATATAAGGAATGTACTCTATGTATTCAGTACTCAGACTTTGCTGTATTTTGGTGACGCTAGTCCCTCTGAGTCCCGATCGGTGATCCAATAAAGAATCTCTTCCTTCCTGAAGAAACCTGTGTCCATCTCTCTGTGCTTGGCTTCCGTCAGTTTCTCCGGTATCAATGCCATAGAATTTTCTATTAATACTTAGATAAGGATCTGAAAAAACAAACACATTTTATTTATATTTTTCTAGTAATGGAAGTCATTATGATCTTTTCAAAAACTGGTGTTGAGAAATCAAATTGTCACTAATTCTCACAGCTTGTAGAACAGCATGTTTTTATATAAACATGTAGCTAATTCTGTCTGCTCTTAACAAGCAAGTCATGACAGCATGGGGTATGAGATACAGTATGCTAGCACAATAATAAATCAAAGGAACACAGAATGTAAAAAGACAGAATATAGGAAACACTTATTGGGCTGAGGGTGTTTTAATGCACGAGCACAGCAGAGTCTCTGAACAGCGAAAACAGCAGATAAATGCTGAATGCTACTCATACTAACCGAGATCCGTAATTTATTTTGATGTATTGTTCTGCTATTTAATAGAAGGGACGTGGACTTGATTCAAAAAGCAATCTACAAATGTGTGTGATTTTTTTTTTCTTGTTGGAGAAGCATTGCACAAGCCTAGGAGAATCATTTACTAAAGCCCAAACGTTAGAGAACTCAAACTCACATGAGCAATGAATTTTATAGTGATTCACTAGATTACATTATATTTCAATACAAATCTGGGGGTTTATCTACTAAACACAACATTGAAAAAGTTAGGTTGAAAATGCTGATCTGGGAAAATTCATGTACTCAAATTGCCATTAAAGGAGTGCTATAGAATTGGAATATAAATGTGTATTCCAAACACTTTAGTGTCCTAATCACCATTTAGGTGGCCAGGTCCCGCTTCCAGGATTAAAAATACGGAAAATGTTATCATACTTACCGTAATTTTCTTTTCCTGGCTATTATTCATGGCAGCATCACTTATGGGTAGCTCCGCCCCAATCAGGAACAGGACAGGATAAAATCAATTAATCAGACCAGGCTGGGTATAAAAGGTCCCTCCTCCTTCCATCCCACAGTCTAGTCCTAAAGCAAAAAACAAAAACAAGGGGGGGTTCGTTGATGCTGCCATGAATAATAGCCAGGAAAAGAAAATTACGGTAAGTATGATAAAATTTTCCGTATTCCTGGCTAATCATGGCAGCATCACTTATGGGTAATACCCAAGCTTCACCATAGGGTGAGAAAAAACAAGACAAACACATTCACCAGATGATGCTGAAATTTTTTTTTAATCTATATAGATTCAACAGAGGACAGAACACCTCTACCAAAGGACGTAGAGGCAGAAGCAAAATCCAGTTTATAGTGTTTGATGAAAGTGAGAGGAGAAGACCATGTAGCTGCCTTACAGATGTCTTCAGATGGAACCTCTGCCCAGTTAGCCCATGATGTTGCTAAGGCCCTCGTAGAGTGTGCTTTGATCCTACTAGGAGGAACCAGGTCTTTTAACTGGTAAGCCTTGACTATGGTATTGGAAATCCAACGTCTCAAGGTGGAAGTAGAGGCTGCCTCCCCTCTCCTGGATCCAATCGGTAGAACAAAAAGCTGTTGAGACCTCCGAAACTGACTAGAAGCTTCTATGTATTTAAGCAGGCACTGCCTGACATCCAATTCATGAAGTTTCACTTCCTCTGGCGTAGAAGGAGAAGGATAAAAGGAAGGAATAACAATTTCCTGTAGGATGTGGAAATTCGAGACGACTTTAGGTAGAAACTCTTGTCTAGGTCTCAAGATCACCCTGTCGTGAAACACTTGAAAGTGATTTTCATCGCAGGAAAATGCATGAATTTCAGACATGCGCTTTGCCGTAGTGACAGCTACCAGAAACAATGTCTTATATGTTAATAAGACCAGACCCAGCTCATCTAATGGAGCAAAGGGTTTTTCAGCCAATGCCTCCAGAACCATAGGTAAATTCCACGGAGGAGAGTAGTTCCTATTTGGAGGCCTTATGCGGATGGTAGCTTTAAAGAATCTGGCAATTAGAGGATCAGATGCCCAGGACTTGTAGCAGAGAGCAGATAAAGCCGAAGCTTGGACTTTAAGAGTGCTAAGACTCAGTCCTTTATCCAGACCTGTATGGAGAAAATGTAGAATATCGATGTTAGACGGCTGAAGAAAATCCACACTATTTAGTTGAGACCAGGAACAGAATACTTCCCATATCCTATGGTAGCAGGAAGAGGTTGATACCTTTCTGGATTTTAGGAGCGTAGATGCCACAGCTTCAGAGATCCCTTGAGCTAGAAGTCTCTCCTTTTCAAGAGCCATGCCCCCAATTTCAGCTGGCTGGGGTTGGGATGAACTGCTGGTCCCTGAGTCAGGATGTTTGGGCTGAGAGGGAGAGGCCAAGGAGGTTCCAGGCTCATCTTGTTTAGAAGGGGAAACCAAGGTCTGCGAGGCCAGATAGGGATAATGGCAATGACCTTGAGGCCTTCCTTCCATACTTTCCTCAGTAGCCGGTAAATCATAGGTAGTGGAGGGAACGCGTACCCCAGATCGAATTCCCATGGAAGAGACAGGGCATCCTGTCCTACAGCTCGGTGATCTGCATGAAGGGAGTAATACCTCCTCACCTGAGTATTCCGGTATGAAGCCATCAGGTCGATCTGGGGTACACCCCACCTTAGGGTGATTAAGTGAAACAAATCCGGGTGCAGTTTCCATTCTCCTTGGAGAATCCTCGTTCTGCTGAGGTAATCCGCCAAAAGATTCTCTGGTCCTGGAAGATATACCGCTTTTAGGCCTTGTAACCGTAGTTGGGCAAACTTCATTATCGGGGATAATTCCATCAGAAGAGAATAGCTTCGAGTGCCTCCCTGATGATTTATGTAGGATGCCACAGCTCTGTTGTCTGTATGTATCCTTACCCAGGCATGCCTTATAAGAGGACGGAACCCTATTAATGCCTTGAGAACAGCTCTCATTTCTCTTAAGTTTGAGTGAAGTTTTGACTCCTTCCATGACCAAGCTCCTTGAATCCAAGAGTCGTTCAAGTGTGCTCCCCATCCCAGGAGGCTGGCGTCTGTAGTTATGGTCATCCAGACCGGCTCTTCCAGGGGAAACCCATGGAGAAGGTGTTCTTCTCTTGTCCACCAGTGTAGTTCTTTTGAAATCCTCGGGAGAGAATGAATCTTCTGATCCCAATTCTCGGAGCTTTTCTTGAACTGTAGGAGGAAGTGTCTTTGAATGGGTCGCATCCTCCATTGGGCCCATTTTACTAGACCAATCGTGGACGTAAGGGACCCTAAGAGGCTCATGAATTCCCTTGCTGTGACAAAGGACTTTTGGCGCATGCTTCTGATCTTTATTATTATACGATCTTTCCTGTCTGAAGACAGAGATACCAGGCCATTCACTGAGTCTATATTTGCTCCCAGGAATATCATCTTCTGAGAAGGCACCAATGAGCTCTTCTTGGGGTTTATCAGCCAGCCATGATCTTGAAGGCATTTGATGGTCATTTCCGTATGGACCTCTACTATCTGTCTGGAAGGACCTACGATTAAGAAATCGTCTAGATAATGAAAAATCTCGATGTTCTTCGTTCTTATAAAGGCCACCAGAGAGACTAGAATTTTCGTGAACGTTCTGGGAGCCAGGCTTAATCCGAAAGGAAGACCCTTGAACTGGAAATGATTGCCCGATATCCAAAACCTCAGAAACCGGCGATGACTGATGTGAATCGGAATCTGATAGTAGGCGTCCTTGAGATCGATGGAAGTCATCCAGGTCCCTATCTTGATGTTGGGCAGGATCGTGGAAATAGACTCCATCTTGAACGTTCTTGGAACTAAATAAGTGTTCAGAACTTTTAGGTCCAAGATCAGCCGCCACTTCCCTTGAGGTTTTGGGGCCAAGAATATAGTAGAGTAGAGGCCTCTGTAAAGTTCTTCGTAAGGTACTTCCTCTATGACCTGATTCCGCAGTAGTTGTAAGATGATGTCGTTCAGAGCAACTTCTTTTCTTCCTTTTGCCACTCTTGAACGGACAAAGGAGGTTAGAGATGGGAATTCTTTGAATTCTATCTTGTATCCTTCTTTGAGGATAGAAAGAACCCAAGAATCTTGAATACTTCTGGCCCAAACCGGATAAAAGAAGCGAAGTCTGCCTCAACATCTGGCTGGGCCAGCAAACGTTCAGAAGCTTTTATTAGCTGGTCTAGATCCTCTTCCTCTGACCGGTTTAGATGAAGTTGACTGATAGTTTCTCCAATTAGAGTTCCTGGAGTATTCTCTTCCGGGCCTGTACGCTCTGACGTCTCGAAAGGTTCGGTCTCTGAATTTTTTATCCTTCCCGTAGGAAGCCCCATATCTTCTTTTCCCTTGAGGTAGAAAAGCTTTTCGTCCATCTGCTGCTTTATGGATAGCATCTTCCAGTACTTTGCCAAAAAGAAGGTCGCCTGGAAAAGGGAGCACACATAGAGAGGCCTTAGAGGCGTAATCTGCCCCCCAAGAGTGAAGCCATAATGCTCTCCTGGAGGCTACAGACAGCGCCATACTTTTAGCTACCATTTTGGTGAGATCCAGGGAAGCTTCCGAACAGAATTCTGTGGCCAGTTTAAAATCATTTAGACCTTCCAATAGGCGTTCTCTACGCACTCCCCCAGAGATGTCTTCTTCTAGATTATTCACCCATATCTTAAGAGCTCTGGACAAGGTGGTAAGGGCAATTGCTGGGTGTAAAGCTGATCCCAATGCCAGGTATGCCTTATTCAGGTCGGCGTCTAATCGCTTTTCCATTGGCTCCCTTAAATATGCCATTGAGTCTATAGGAAGAGTCGTTCTTTTTGCCATGTGAATGACCGCTGCGTCAATTTTCGGAATCGACATCCATGGCTTGCAATCCTCAGGAGCATACGGGTATAGTCTAGGAATTTTGTTCTTTAGAGTTACCTTCCTCTCAGGTCTATTCCATTCTTCAGCAATGACTTCCTTGATGGCCGAATGCACTGGAAAAGAGGGTCTGTTAGGCTTCAGATCTTCAAAGTATCTGTCGGACTCCTTCTTCTCCTTGCTCTCTTCAGGGATTCTTAACGTGTCTCTGATAAGACAAACCAGTTTATCTACCGACCTTGAATCCAGTGATTTTGAGTCATATTCATCCTCCTCTTCCTCAGAATAGTCTTCCATCATATCAGACTCTTCTTCAGATTCCACATAATTCTCTACTCTGGGACGTTTAGAGATAGACATCTTATTAGAGGCTTTAAACCCTTCAGCAATAGCTTCCGATATCCATTTCTTTAAGTCCGTCTGAGGGGAACTGTCTTTCGCTGCTTCCGTCAGGCAAGATCTGCACAAATTATTCCCTGGAGGAGCCACTTGGTTGCAGTTTGTACATCGGTTAGATTTTTCTCGATATTTTCTGGGAGATAATTCTTGAGATTTTTCTGGGCTGAAATAGAGGCCAATATGAAACATATTATAGGCCTGTAGTGGCACTCTTTTCCCCCCTATTATAGAAGAATATATGTGGCTCACCTATGTCTTCTAGAGCGAGATCTTGAGGCAGAGGGAGAAGCCATCTAGAAAATAAAACACTTATTGCAGAACCAAATTAAAATAAACTGAAAAATTTAAAGATTGAAAAAAAAAATTAAAGTAGGATTTTACCTTAAAAAACAGATTCTGGAGGAAAAGGGCAGCTTTCCTTGTTACCAGATGCTCAGGGAAGATACAAGGATCAATTTTGAGCGATTTCAGAATTTTCGTTTTTTTTGGCGCGCAGTACCGTCGGCGTCCGGCGGCCGCTTTGCGCATGCGCCGGCAATCCGAACACAGAAGAGCAGGATCGGAGGATACACAGACCCTGCCAGTCAGTCAGAATGAAAGCATAAAGGTAAGGACCAACTGACCGAGGAAACAGATAGATGATCCGATTTTAGAGCAAGAGATATCTTGTTCTCTCCATAAGAATACAAGAAAGAATATACAGGTAAAAAAAAAAAAAGAAAACTTACCCTGGCTTCTCCAAAACACTGACCTCAGATCAGGGGGGGGGGGGTGGATGTCATAAGGGGAAATTTTTAAGGCAACAGCCGACCCCACATCATAATCTCCTAATATTGATCTCTCCCATATAGTACAGATACTAATCTGTACTAAACTCAGTTAGTCCTGCCCGTGCAGGCTGTTTACTGAGTTCTTCAGATGAAGAGAGGCTGAACTTCATCTGGAGGCCCATGGTACACATGGGAAGGTGGCCCAAAATAAAATATCCTGTGTGTCCTGAAAGGACAGTAAAAAAGACTGTGGGATGGAAGGAGGAGGGACCTTTTATACCCAGCCTGGTCTGATTAATTGATTTTATCCTGTCCTGTTCCTGATTGGGGCGGAGCTACCCATAAGTGATGCTGCCATGATTAGCCAGGAATGTGAGTTTATTTACTTTATCTCCCTCTCAGTGCTGGTTTCCGGTGTGGTCTCTGAGACCTTATGATTGAAATAGTGGAGTTCTACTCCAGTAATTCAGAGGAAGCACTTCTAGTGGCTGACAGTGTGACAACCACTAGAGGCAGTTTATCCCTGATAGGAAAACATCAACCATTTCTGAAGAAGTGGTCTAAATGACAATAGTTTTCCATTAATGTTTTAATTTGCTTCATTTCAGAGATGTGAATGACTCTGAGAGTGCCAGTTGTGTGTGTGCAGATGTTTACTACTATATCCATGTAAATAAAAATAATAGGATGTGCTCAAAAGTGTACTTTACAGCTAAACAGCTGTTCAAAAGCAGCTTCTCTTCCATGTAATTCATGGAGCAGTGGGACACATGAAAGAATGAATGTACAAGTGTAGGCTTTTTACAACATTTCTTTTTTTTTTTAATTCTTTATTTTTAGTTGTGCATGGCATAACAACGAGCCCACGTAGCCACGACAGCTAGCGTAGGCGACAACAGTCAAAACAGTGTATACATGGTTTTCAAATATACTGCACAATTTTACATTTTGGTGATACAAAAACACAGACAGTGAGCAAGTAAGACCTTTTGTAATTGAGTCTTCCTGGCCGCCCTGCCCCTTTAGTTATCTATGTAGCTAGTGTTCCCTACCGGCAAACCAAGGGTGACTCTCGTAGCATACACAGGTAGCATTAGCATAACTGTATCGAAAAACAGGAGCTATAAAGGTGGTCAAAGTCAACCCACTATCGGTTCTGAGGCCCTTGTAGGGATCTCCCGAGAACTGATTCGGCATTTCAGCTGCTGTCTGTCAGCTTGGGTTCTGAGTTTTTGCAAAAATAATCAGAGAACGCTACATGAGGGAAGAAGTATTTTGTGCGTCTTTAGTGCATATGGGCACAAGAGCCTGAATGGTGCGTGGCCTCCCCTAACAAGGAAGCCTCTGTGATACTTGGGGCTCTCTATGGGGACTAGCCCGCGGGCCCCGCTGTAGTGCCCATACCTCTCAGGTAGGTCCCTCCCAACGGCCTCCGGCCAATATATGCTAACCATATTAACAACAAGAAAGAAAGAAAAGAGAAAGGTCAAGAAGAGGAAGGTAGGGTGGGGGGGGTGGGAGGGGAGTCATCTGGTGGTCCTCGTCCGTTCTCCTACACAAGCTTCAGTCTACTGCTCCAGTGCCAGGCCTAGCACAAAGGGCTATTTTCCCAGGGCGCCCAGATTTTTTGGAATTGTGCCTGGGTTCCTCTAACCCGTGCCGTCAGGTCGTCCATCACGTATACCTCTCTTATTCTGTTAATTACCCCTGCTATGGCCGGCGTGGTCTGTTTAAGCCAATCGGCTGCCACTGCTCTCCTGGCTGCCAGTGTAAATTTATAGATGAGTTTCTGTTCACGTCTAGTCCACCCTTCAACTGTTCTACTGAGCAGGTAGAGCCATGGGTCCAAGGGCGGGGGTCTGGAAAAGACCTGGGCCATCATATCCCTAACCTGTTGCCAAAAGCTGACCATCAGGGGGCATTCCCACCACATGTGGATATATGTCCCTTTCATCCCACACCCTCTCCAGCAGAAGTCCGTAGGGCACTTTTTCATGTGGCATAACTTTACAGGAGTAGTATACCATCGTAGCATCGTTTTGACTGCTTGTTCCTGTATCGTTACACACACAGAGGATCTGTGATTGGCCTCCCAAATCTCCTGCCATTCTACTCCCTCTAGATGCTCCCCTAGGTCCCTCTCCCACTGGTCGGTATAGGCCAGGTCGCCCTCCACGGAGGACCCCGAGCAGAGGTGAGCGTACAGCTGGGTTATCAGACCCGTAGGCATATGGTCTCGAAGGCAGATTCGTTCGAAAAAAGTCATGGGTGTTTGGGCCGCGGTTCGGACCCACGGGAGTCTCATGAAGTCCCTTATTTGAAGGTATCTGAAAAAGTCTGCAGGTGTGAGGTGACCTCGTTGTTGTAAGTTGTCAAATGTGACCACCTCTGAGCCCTGCACTAATTGGTGTATGCGCTGCAGGCCTATGCGTTCTAGATTCTTAAAATTCCTCGCCGACATGCCCGGCGGGAATGCCCTATTCCGCAGAAAAGGCATCAGCGGAGACGGAGTTGACGCCAATCCATACCTCTGCTGGGTTTTATCCCATACGTGTATAGAATTCAATATAGCCGGGCAAGTAGCCCTAATAATTGGTCATTTATCTTTGGGAACCCACATTAGTAATTGCGGTATATCAGCCCCCACCATCAGTGACTCCAGGTCTACCCATTTCCGCTCTCCAGGCGGAGAGTGCCACAAGACTATCTGCGACAATTGTGTCGCCAAGTAATAGCCATATAGGTTAGGTAGCCCCAGGCCTCCCCTGTTTTTTGGCCTATATAGGGTGTGTCTCGAAATTCTGTGTCGTTTATTTTGCCACACGAAATTCCCGTGCGACTTAGATAGATGTATGGGCAGAGATTGAAAAAGGAACAGAATCCTAGGTAGTACGTTAATTTTGACCGCATGTATTCTCCCTATCCTGGAGATAGGCTTTTCATTCCAGGCCTTGAGTTCCCTAATGAGTTGTTTTATGAGTGGTGTGTAATTTTGTTGCATAAGGTGGTCCAGGTCTGCTGTCAGTTTAATGCCTAGATATTTAATCGACTGTCTTTCTATATGTATGTGATGTTCCCTCTGGAGGGCAGCTAACTCTACTTCTGGGATCGCAATAGGAAGGGCGCTAGACTTGGACATGTTGGCTTTGTAGCCTGACACTGCGCCGAAGTCCTCCAGGACCCCCTGCAAAGCCCGCATCGAGCCGCTGGGGTCAGTGAGCGTCAAGAGCACATCATCCGCATACGCCGATACTATGAATTCTCTTCCCCCAACTCGAACCCCCTGAATGTCCGGGTGTATCCGGAGGGCCTGAAGCAGCGGCTCCAAAGAGAGCGCGAACAGGAGTGGGGACAACGGGCAGCCCTGTCTGGTGCCATTATACAACCTAAAAGGGGTCAGCGGGGCTCCTGAAACTTTGACTTGCGCTCGCACATTGCTATACATAGCTTTGATCAGAGTCGTCGCTTGGTCAGGGAAACCAAGATGAGACAGAAGTGTGAATAAGTACACGTCCACGTGACCCTATCAAACGCTTTTTCAGCGTCTAAAGATACTAGCATAGTTTTGGTGTTCGTAACTTTCTGCTTCCAAATAATGTCGATGTTCCTGTGGGTGTTCTCGAACAGTTGTCTGTTTTGCACGAATCCCACTTGATCTGCATCCACCAGGGTGGTCAAATAGGGATTCAATCTTGTCGCCTGGATTTTTGCTAAAATCTTCATATCGTGGTTAATAAGGGAAATTGGCCTATAGCTACTCGGGAGGCCCGGGTCTTTGTCTGGTTTTGGTATTAAAACAATGGTCGCTAGTGACATATCCATGTCCGGGGTGCCCCCCGATCTAAATTCGTTGAAGAGAGACGTTAAATGGGGAGTCAGTCTTTCCCCCTCTTCAGAGTTATGCTTTCCAAATCCCAAGGACGGTATAGCTATGTAGCTCTTACAAGAGCTGGTGATTAAAGCAGGTATAGCGGTTCCCTACAAACATAAGATGTTGAGGGTAAGCAGGAGCTGATTTATTGGTAGCCACACTGGCCTTTTATGCCAATTCCCCATGCAAGGGGCACTCCCCTCTGGACCTGAGAGTAGACTACAGTAAAAGCAGATAGACAATCACATTGGCTCTCAGGTCCAGGACACTCCCATACAAAATAGGTTAATCCCTCCTCTGTACCTGGGAGATAATTGAGTCAAGCACTGTACTAAACTCAGTTATCTCCAGGCACAGAAAACATAATTTTAAAACATATTAAAAATACCCCCAAAACTCATGTAAACCCCGATATTGTCATATCCCCGATCTGGGGGGACCAACATATCCAAAAATCACCCAGATCGGTTCAGGGGTTCAGGATTTCCATAGAAGTTTCAGTTTGACCGACCACACAGGAGGTACTTGCCCAAAAAGAGTGCGGTCAGTCTCTTCCGGGAGTGACAAATATAATAAAAGTACCGAATGAAACGGTTCGGGAGTACAATCTGTTTTTATTCCTTGTTCGTGAGCTTGCTCCCACCGAACGCCATTCAGTTCTCACGTATTTTACTGAACTTCTATGGAGGTGGAAGTTCTAGCTGTGTTCATGCTGTTGAGTGCCCGATTTGAGTTACATGCACTCGACGACCAAACAACGCTGTATGGGTTTGCGGCTAAAGTCGACCGCTGGGAATGTTGGTAGTATAATTGTGGTTACTGAGGTTCGAACAAAGGTGAAAAGGGTCAGTGAGCAGCACATGCCTGCCCTGGGTGGTCTGGTTGTACGCTAGTTTGTTCAGTATATGAAATAGATAGGCCTCTGGTGTTCGGGCAGTTCTTATACCGAACTGTGCAGGGTATCAAAATAAACAAAAAATTCAACTACATATGGAGCCCTCGCAGACCCAGGATGAGATACCAGACACATTCCAGGTCGAAAGCAGAGGGTGGACTAGCGCTCTCCGACTTCCTCCTATATTACCGCCTCCCATATGCAGAGAATACTGGAGTGGGCTAAAGACAGGATTGATAAGTTATGGAAGGGGATCGAACAGGCCCAGGCAGGTGGATCCTTAACCACCTTGACTTGGATGAAACCTGAGGAAAGCAGGAAACTTTTGAAACAACAACCGTGTGTAAAGGCCACCCTAGACATATATCACAATATCGCACCTAAGCTGGGCCTCTCATCCTTCCCTTCACCCCTCTTCAACTTGACAAATAACCCTAAATTCCCCCCTGGGACAGAGAACAGGGCATTCACATGTTTTTTTGCTTTCAAAAAGGTTCAAATTAGACACATGACGGAAGGCGACACACTCAGACGCCTACCTGACCTCTTACACGGTACCCCAGGCACGTTCCTACACAGACTGAAATATGAACAACTGAGACAGCTCATACGCCAGCTACCTCAACAACCAAATTTTTTTTAGAGCTTTAACCCCATTTGAATGCATGTGTATCGATCCAAATCCGCAACCTCATGCGATCTCCCTCCTTTATCCCCTACTACAACAAAACTTAAATCTCCCAGCACCAGCATACATGGGGAAATGGGAAATGGCAATTGGAGAGATTTTCACACCACAACAGTGGGGAAAGATATGTGATCTAGTACAGCATTGCGCCTTAGCTAGTAAGACCCAGGAAACTGCATTTAAAGTATTATCTATGTGGTAACGAACCCCGCAGGCCCTCCAGAAAATAAATCCATCACTGGATGGAGACTGCTGATGCTGCCATGTGACGACAGGATCGTTCCTCCACATCTTGTGGGAATGCCCGAAGGTCAAACCTTTCTGGAAGGAGAGCGACGCCATCCTACGGAGGTTCTCTGAATGCCCCCCTCCATTCTGACCGGCCCCATTTCTCTTACACCATACCTCCTTACCGACCGCAAGATATAAGAAATCCCTGACGATTCGGATCTTAAATACGGCAAAATAGGCCATCCCCTTATACCGGAAAATAGACCTCATGCCGCCCCTCATGGTCTGGTTTGATAAAATGGAAGACTTGAGAAGACTGGAGGAACTGATTTACACAGCACAAGATCACTTCCAATTATATGTAGACACTTGGACACATTGGCTGACAACTGCATACGACACTGACTTCCAGAAGTTACTGTCATATGAGACCCAAGGAGAGTAGTGGGCATGAGGAGAGCTGGAAGGGGCGTTGCCGCGCTGTGGGGTCCTCAGTCACCGACCGGAAACGCAGGGGTTGCCCCAGCAGAACTAGAGGTACGATGCTCTCCACTCCCTCTCACCTCTGACTTCCCGCCCCTCAGGTTGAGACACCTCCCTCGAGAGGGTATTGCTGCTGACCACGGTACGATCTTTGAACCCCTCTCAGGCGGATCCAAGGGGGACATAACGACATGACCATACCAGCTCAGGATGGACTGGCGAAGGGATAGGGGGAGGGTGGGGCGCTTAAACTATTTAAGCTTATCACTAACCAGTACAACTTCACACCTGAAACATGGAAGGATGACATTGGGTATTACATAGTAATATACTATACTAGACACTTAAATTGTTCACTATGGACCTGCGCGTCCTGACAAGTTGATTATGTTGGTCCTACGCGACTTATAAATAGTTGCTGATTTGGACCTGCGTGTCCACGAGTGTTACATTGAATGCTTGCCTTCATCATAAATAAAAAATCTTATTCGCAGAAATTAAATAAACACAGATTTACTCCAGTGATAGGGAATCCGTCACATCTAGCTACCGGTTGGTTTGCTTGAAGTGGGACTCCGTTGCAGTCAAACAGCAATCCCTTGCAAACACAATCTTCACAGGTGTCTGAGAGTGATACAGGAACCTGGGAGATCTATAAAGCTATGGTTGCCTTTATTTACAGAGAAAGCGATAAAACCAGAAAGCAGCAGGCAGGAAGAGAAGTCAGGTGGTCCAATGGTCATGGCTGGCAGCAAGGAAGCGAAGTCAAGAATCAAGCTGAAGGTCAGAAGCTAAGAAAATCCACACATTGGGGCAGGAGGCCAAAGGTCGATGAAACTGTTCCCTCACACGCACGTCCACCTTTTTGAGGGGCGCACACATGCTAACAATTTGAACACAGCTCCTCTGTACCTTTGCCTGCGCAGTTGCCCCCTATGTCTTTCTATGTACAGTTTGACAGACCAAAATGGGCATTATTGGACTGCTTATGGACTTTTATTTTGTCTGTTTTAATTTGTTTGTTCATCACTTCCTGCTGGTTTTGTGAAGACTTTGCTGCATTTGGTTCCACATTGTGTGGATATATGCTCAGATTGTCTACCTGCTTGTAAGTGCAATTTTAAATAAATGTTTCTATACTGTATGTACTTCACCATGTATGGCTGTTTCTCCTTCATCCATTCAAGGAGTTAAAGAGGAGTGAATCTGACCAGCCTTCCATATCGTTTTAACCCCAGTGGGGAGAGAAGCCTTTTTACGCCTGTGTTTGAGTGCAATTCTTATAGAGCACACAACTCACTCTTGGAATTTACTGTATTACACTATGTAGTGTTTATTATTCTTACAGGTTTACACTTGTTAATACTATTATTATCCTGGTTCATCTATCCAGGTTGTATTACATTTATTATTTACTCTGGGTGTTTTCCCACAATTCTTTGTGCTACTATCTGTATATTTGGGGTTTGTGAGGTACCCTTGGGTCACACCCAGTTCCATTTATATCACTATTTCTAGTAGTCACTTGTTTTTCCTAAATAGTGTGTATATATATCTTTTTCTCATTCACAGAGAGGCTTGTCTGTCTGAATGGCTGACATTACAGTAATACTGTTGTGTAACTACTAATAATACATTATCACGTAGTAATACAGTAATGTAGTGTTGTAAAATGAGAAAGAGGCTGCGCTGTACCAAAATTATCAAGAAACTATTTCAGGTTTGTATTCGCACAAACATTCAGTGTGCACAAAATTTGGGATCAGGAAAAAATTTTGCACAAGAGAAAATTTCTGCGCATACCAACTAAGAAAAATTAGAGGGAACATTGGTCGGAGACAACAAGCGTAGTCAGGGTCGAAGCCAAAGGTCTGAAGCCGAGAGATTTACCAGGAATAAGGAACCAGTAAGCAAAACCAGGATCAGGAACAAGAATCAAGAACCAGGAATAAGGACACCAGAACAACCAAGCACTGACCAAATGCAGTGCTTGGGTATTTATAGAGAGAGCTGATCACGTGACCAGCCCCAACCCCTCCAGTTGGAGGCCCCAGTAGCTATAAAGCAATGATCTGGCACCATCCTGTTTGCGCCAGGGCTCCTTCTACCTGCTCCTCCAGCATCCCCGCCCCAACTAACTCCATGCGCAGCATGGGCGTCCGCATGGTGGCCGCCATCTTTCCGCAGTGGCATCATTGTGGAGCCCAATCAGGACAGCAGGGAGCACATTCAGAGCAGCATCCCCCAAGAACCCACTCCCATGATGCCGTGGAAACGCTAAACTAGGTAAGTGCTGGCGATTACTGTTACAACATTTAATCAAAAATGGGAACGGTACTCTGATATTCATTGGATATGCAGCTCTAAATAAACATGGAGCTTCTGCACAATTATAGAACATTTTAACTTTGTAATACATAGTACTGATTAACAGACTGGTTCACTGATCACATTTTATTCCCTTGTTATTGCTGAATAGAGCAGGGATAATATTGTCAGTTGGTATAGTAAATTTTGGCACATCAAACTGTAGTACCTTGACCTTTCTAAAGGGATGGACATTTGGCAGTTCTATAGTTTAATAAATGAAGCTTCGGGTACGTAAGAATTCTCATAGCCAAAAATGTCAGTGATAGAAGAGTGGATCCACCAGTATGTGACTATACCCTTTGTTTAATATTGTTGGATAAGCTTTTCAAATGATTTTATATTTTTGGATAAACTTCTAAAACGATTTTATAAAAATGTTACAGAATCAAAAAATATGTAGACATATATCAAGATATGTAAACATATATCAAGATATCAAGATATCAAACCATATCCAAATATTACAAAATAAATACATTTTTCATAATATTGAATCATCCAATATTAAATAAAGGCCTATATTAGATATAACTAACCATCTTCAACTATCAGTTAAAATAATAGTGAAAGGGGGGGCGGAGCCAAGCCACGGACCTGGTCGGACGCACATTACAAGAGCTCCGTATAGACAGCCTGAAAAACGGCACCAAAAACGCTTTTTACCGCACCCGACAGCCTGATCCACTTACCAGACGTTGACAACAACGATATGGGACGAAAGACAAAGAAACTTAAGCCGGAAAAGCAGAGACTGGGCATGAATATTGGTGACATGTGGCGCCAGGCCCAGAGCGGCATGGATCCTAAAATGGCCGACTTCTCGGACAACGACACAGAGATCTCTGACGACCTCTCCCTAGGAATGGCAGCGGGTTACCCGCAGGAGCAGAGACCCCTCGGGCACTCCACCTCTCACCCAACCTCGGCCCCTGTGACAACAGCGATCATGAAAGATCTGCTCGCAGACCTCCAGCGCACACTCCAGGCAGATATGGCCCACCTCCGAAAGGACTTACTAGGCCTCACCACCCGCATGGGGGCACTTGAAACCGACACGCGCCAAAATGCCCGGCAGACGGCTCAACTCCAACAGTCAGTCCAAGAACTGCAGCGACAGCAGGCAGCCACAGACCTGCGTTTTGCAGTAATGGAGGACCAGAGGTGAATATCAAACCTCAAAATCAGAGGAATAACAGAAAACACGCCGGAGACAGAGCTGCCTCACCTGGTCCGGCGACTGCTCACGGCACTACTGCCGCCTAAGCAGGCTAAACTGGTGGGTCTGGAGGGGATATTCCGCCTACGAAAAGCGGCAAACGCACCTATCTCAGCACCGAGAGACCTCCTGGTCAAGTTCCAAAGCGGCAAGGACAAAGCAGCCGTCATGGCCGCAGTAAGGAACCACTCACCCTACACATTTGAAGGCCTGTCGCACACGTTTTACGCCGACATATCTGGCGGTACCATGGCATGGAGAAGATCGTTCCAACCCCTTACCACACTTCTCCGGTCCAAAGGCATAACGTACAGGTGGAAAATACAGCGTACGCTGGAGATACTACATGGCACTACAACTCATTCAGTCCGGGACTATCAAGAAGCAAGGGCCCTTCTCCCCACTCTGGGTCTACCTGAGGACGCTCTGACCGTGGCACAACCATGCCCACAAACGACAACCCACACCTGGAACCCGGCAACAGTAACCCCGTTCAAGCCTCGGGGAGCGACTTCCGCAACAGACGCCGAGACCACTACCTGAACCTCCCCAGAAGGACAGCAGACCGAGCACACACATAATCCGGCAACGGATCTTACGAACTTACCAGTCGCACCCCCCGTATATATAAAATTTACCGTACATAATGCTTTACACTGCATTTCTTGATCTTTGTATAAGGTTGTTTTTGTTTTCCTTCCCCGTTTTAAACTGTTTTTCTGCTCATGTGTTTGCCTGGGCGTTGGTGTGGCCCTCGCTGCCCCTGTGTGTGGGGCCTGCGGCAGGCTTGTCCCGGGCCCTGCACACAGGGGCTGCGGAGTTGTGAGCATCTGCGTACAAGAAGGGCACCAGACTTCCCGGGCACCAGACTTAAAGTAACTTACTCCCGCTCAAATACAATGCTGATATGTAATCTGCCCCTATGAGGACCCAATCTTGAACCACCACCATCCCCAATAGGAGTACCCTCTAAGGGACCTAACTTGTCTTCAGCTAACCAATTACTTATGGTCTATTTCTTGGCTTACATCCCTATACAACACTGCAGCCTTGTATGACAGCCAGGACAGCATAAAAGCGTAGACTCCCCTACTATATTCAGGGGACAGTACTCCACACACCTAGCGGGTACCCCCCCAACCAGATGACTTAGATGCCATATACTACCCTAGACAGCTGTACCCTGTGCCATAGTAAACATAACCTTACTACACCTAGCATACACATCAAGATCAGATAGCGCGGTTACGCCTAGGGATGCACATTAGATTGCGTTCTTTTTTTTATTTTTATTTGTACTTTTATTTTCCAATCAACCCAACAACTAAGGCACCCCTCAGATGTTCAAGCGGGGGACACTAGCACCTCACAAAACGTCAGTCTGTTAACCTGCGTCCACACTTCGTTTGCCATACCTTATAACTAACATGTTTGACTTAACTATTGTTGAAACTACGTTAAAATATAAAAAGTGCTATGTTTTCAGGGGCGGGCTGGGCCGGGGGGCAGGGAGGCAATTGCCCCCCAGGCCGCCCGAAATTCTTTTAGGACCGGCCGCGGCGGGCCGGCCCTTTAAATGCTGCAGCCGCCGAGCGCTCTGTAAAGAGCGCTCAGACGGCTGCAGCTGCTTCTCACCCCCCCTCCCCTCTTTTTACTCTCTCCCACCCCCCCTCCCCTATTTTTACTCTCTCCCACCCCCCTCCCCTCTTTTTACTCTCTCCCACCCCCCCTCCCCTCTTTTTACTCTCTCCCACCCCCCACCTCTCTTTTTACTCTCTCCCACCCCCCCCCTCCCCTTCTTCTTTCCCCCTCCCCTGTAGGTGGCCGAGCTGAACTCCGGTCCGCGGTCCCGGCCGGAGTGATGGGAAGGTGCACACTGAGTGTGCACTTCCTGTCAGTCCGGCCGGGTACAGGAAACAGAAACTCCTGTTCCGCGCGGAACAGGAGTTTCTGTTTCCTGTACCCGGCCGGACTGACAGGAAGGTGCACACTGAGCACCTTCCTATCACTCCGGCTGGGACCGCGGACTGGAGTTCAGCTCGGCCACCTACAGGGGAGGGGGAAAGAAGAAGGGGAGGGGGGGGGGTGGGAGAGAGTAAAAAGAGAGGTGGGGGTGGGAGAGAGTAAAAAGAGGGGAGGGGGGTGGGAGAGAGTAAAAAGAGGGGAGGGGGTGGGAGAGAGTAAAAAGAGGGGAGGGGGGGTGGGAGAGAGTAAAAAGAGGGGAGGGGGGTGGGAGAGAGTAAAAAGAGGGGAGGGGGGTGGGAGAGAGTAAAAAGAGGGGAGGGGGAGGGGGGGAGAGAGAGTAAAAAGAGGGGAGGGGGGGAGAGAGAGTAAAAAGAGGGGAGGGGGGAGAGTAAAAAGAGGGGAGGGGGGAGAGTAAAAAGAGGGGAGGGGGGAGAGTAAAAAGAGGGGAGGGGGGAGAGAGTAAAAAGAGGGGAGGGGGGAGAGAGAGTAAGAGGGGGGGAGAGAGTAAAAAGAGGGGGGGGAGAGAGTAAAAAGAGGGGAGGTGGGAGAGAGTAAAAAGAGGGGAGGGGGGGAGTAAGAAGAGGGGAGGGGGGTGGGAGAGAGGGGAGGGGGGTGGGAGAGAGTAAAAAGAGGGGAGGGGAGGGAGAGGGGAGGGAGAGGGGAGGGGGGAGAGAGAGTAAAAAGAGGGGAGGGGGGGAGAGAGTAAAAAGAGGGGGGGAGAGAGTAAAAAGAGGGGAGGGGGGAGAGTAAAAAGAGGGGGGGAGAGTAAAAAGAGGGGAGGGGGGGAGAGTAAAAAGAGGGGAGGGGGGATAGAGTAAAAAGAGGGGAGGGGGGAGAAAGTAAAAAGAGGGGGGAGAGAGTAAAAAGGGGGGAGAGAGTAAAAAGGGGGGGAGAGAGTAAAAAGAGGGGGGGAGAGAGTAAAAAGAGGGGGGGAGAGAGTAAAAAGAGGGGAGGGGGGGAGAGAGTAAAAAGAGGGGAGGGGGGAGAGAGTAAAAAGAGGGGGGGGAGAGTAAAAAGAGGGGAGGGGGGGAGAGAGTAAAAAGAGGGGGGGGAGAGTAAAAAGAGGGGAGGGGGGGAGAGAGTAAAAAGAGGGGAGGGGGGAGAGTAAGAAGAGGGGAGGGGGGGAGTAAGAAGAGGGGAGGGGGGATAATAAGAGGGGGGACTAAGAAGAAGGGGGAAGTAAGAAGGAGGGGAGATAAGAAAAAGAGTGGGGAGTAATTAGAAGAGGGGGGAGTAAGAAGAAGAAGGGGGTAAGAAGAAGGAAGGGGTAAGAAGAAGAAGAGGGGGTAAGAAGAAGAAGGGGGGTAAGCAGAAGGGGGGAGTAATAAGAAGAAGGGGGGTAAGCAGAAGGGGGGAGTAATAAGAAGAAGGGGGTAAGCAGAACAAGGGGGGGAGTAAGAAGAACACAGGGGGGGTGAGAACACACAGAGGGATGAGTGAGAAGAACACAGGGAGGGTGGAGGGGGATGAGAAGAGCACAGGGAGGGTGGGTAAGGGTGAGAAGAGACCGCTAGGGGAGGATGGGGGAGAGGAGAGCTCTAAGGGACAGAAGGGACAGCTCTATAGGACAGGGGGCAAGACAGGGAGCTCTTTAACACTACGCGCACACACACACAATGCATTCCTATACATACACAGAAACACACAATGCACCCCTATACATACACAGAAACACACAATGCATCCCTATACATACACAGAAACAGAACATGCTTCCCTTACACACAGAGAAACACACAATGCATCCATTACACACACACACACAATGCAACCCTTACACACAAAGACAATGCATCATTTGCACACATACACAGAAACATACAATGCAAACCCTTACACACACATGCAAACACACACACTGTTTTTCTTACATACACACAGAAACACAATGCATCTCTTACACTCAATGCACACACATACAGACACACACCTTGCATCCCTTATGCATACAAACACAGATTCACACAATGCATCCCTCACACACAACCAGAAACACATAATACATCCCTCATACACAAATACACACTGCTTCCACTACACACAAACACACTGCATCACCTGCACAAACTGGTATCCCTATACACTACATACCAACATATAAGTGGACTTATGAGTGGGCCTTATGGGCATACTCACCGTCAGGCACTGGGGCCCAGACCTTGAGCTGTGTAAGAGGCCCCAAAAAATGGAGCTGCTTCAAATTCTCCCAGAACGTTGAATTTTGTGACCACAGTTGCAAACAGCCTCCAGAGGTCCTGTTCTACACCAGACCAGTGGAGCCAAACTCCAGCCCATCATCATCCTCATCTAATTGTAAGTAGGCAATCTAGTATATTATTAGTGACACTAATCTATAATTTACATCACATTAAAGGGACACTATAGCTTAATGAAGTGGTTCTGGTGTCTATAGCTGGTCCCTGTAGGCTTTTTAATGTAAACACACACTGTGTGCAGCACTGGCGTTAGTTCATATGGCAGATCATATGGGGGGGGCAAATTTATATTTTGTCTAGGGCGGCAAAAATCCTTGCACCGGCTCTGATCCTGGGCAGGCGCACCAGTCTACTGGTGACCCACAGGAGGGGAGTGCACTGATTGCACTGCACTCTCCTCCTGCCCAGACCCGTCTTGACCGCAGTGCAAGTGCCCTCCGCCCCTAATTTACAGTGGCTCACACTCACAACAAGCAGTGCCTAGAGCCCTTTGCAGAGACGGAAACAAAGAGGTTCTGCGGCAGCTGGCCGTCCTGCAAGCATTACATTAAACAGCTGTTCCCCATGCAGCCACAGGTGGCGTTGTGCTGGGAGACTGTGATTACTCTTCACTTCCTCCCAGCCTACAGAGCAGCGCATGGGGGAGAGAGGAGGAGGCATGATTTAATCTTGAATAAATCCTCTAAGCAAACCTTTATAAATTTGGGGGATCAGCTCTGTTTCCACAGTTTATTGGTGTTTACTCTCATCTCTGTATTAATATTGAGGGATGTCTAAGTAGTAACATCAGTGTGTGTCAGCAGGGCCAGCCGTTGGGGTAGGCAAGCTGTGTGGTCACGCAGGGTGCCATGACAATAGAGGCGCCCGGCGGCCAACACAGCTCACAAGTTGGGTACACCAGCATATTTAATTTAAACGATTCGCTGGTGGTCCACTGGTGCGCACCAGCAGTAGGTGCAGTCAGATCATATCCTCTCCCTCGTGGTTCCGGCGCTCAGTTAGTGAGTCAAAGCACAGGCTCAGAGATTCTCAGCCTGTGCTCTGACAACATTGAAAGTCAGAGCCGTGAAGGAGCGGGTATGGCAAAGAGCTACTGATTAGCATAACATCAATATCCGTTATAAAACCAGGAAAAGGTGGGCATGGATGGTGAACTGATTTGGTGGCGCAATGGGCCACTTGACTGGTTTTGCCCCCCAGGCTTAAGGCTGCCAGCCCTCCCCTGTATGTTTTCGATAAGCCACACAACTGTAAACCTAAAAACTGGCAATAGCTGTTGTGGCGTTGCTGTGGGGTTGTATTTATCGTGCACAACAAAATAAAGAATTAAAAAAAAAAAATAATAGTGAAAGAAAAGTACAATCAGTAATCACAGAAACAGGATTTTTCGTGCATATAGTTTATTTATACAGACATTGCAAAACAAAAAAAAACAAAGGAGAATGATTGTGATTAAATAAATATAACTTGTTACTTTACGAGTTAAATGCAATGTTAAATTTGTTTGACTTGCTCTGTCTTAATAGAGTTAACCTGTGCTTCATACAAAGAATATTAGTGTTATCTCATTAGTACTGCAAAGATAATTAGATTACCATTGTTGTCTCGTTCTTATTCCTGCCAGTGCTGGGTCACCAAGATCTTGCCTACCACTGATGTAATTTTGTGTGACCTTCCCTTTCTTCCACACCCATTCTCTACATTTCTAGAAATTGTATTCTTCTAAATAGTTACACGTTTATTGATTGTCCACGCCAACACTAGTTTGAAGGATCAACAGAAAAATAGGCCTATATACATACAGATATATAGAAATACAGACAGACAGATTTAAAATTAGATGAATTGGTTAAAAAAAATTTGATGCAGCATAGGCATAGATGCAAATGATGATTTAAAGGAACACTATAGGGTCAGGAACAACATGTATTCCTGACCTTATTGTCTTTAAAACACCATCTAGTCCCCCCCCCCCCCCCTTAAATATAGCAAAATCTTGCCTTTATTGCAGTCTGCTACATTGTGTTCTGAGACAAGCACAATGCTTTCAGACTGTCAAGAAGGCAGATCAGGGGCAGAGCCAACACAAGTCAAACACAGCCCCGGCCAAACAGCATCTCCTCATAGAAATGCATTGAATCAATGCATCTCTATGAGGAAAGTTCAGTGTCTACATGCAAAGGGTGGAGACACTGAATGTCAGTGCTGCACAGTGTGCAGTACTGCCCCAGGAAGCACCTCTAGTAGCCATCTGAGGAGTTGCCAGTGGAGGTATCGCTAGGCTGTAATGTAAACACTGCCTTTTCTCTGAAAAAAAACTGTGTTTGCTGCAAAAAACCTGAAGGGAATGATTATACTCACAAGAACAAATACAATAAGCTGCAGTCGATCTGGTAACTACTAGGGGTATTTTTTTTTTCTCAGTTTTCAGAAAGTTCATCAATGTCATGTACTTTAAAAAAAAAAAGTTAAGTAGTGTAAAACTCTAAGGCACTGTAATGTGTAAAATCATATTCTTGGAAAAACTGGGCTATTATTATTATTGCAATTTATATAGCGCCAACAGATTCCGTGGGGCTAGTCAACTTTCGAAGCAAAAACAACAATGGTTAGTGTAAGCACATCATTATCCGTAAGCACACCATTATCCTGAGAATGCATTTTTTAAAATATGATTGTAAATACTGTAAAGACTCTATAGGACTTTTGTACTTTACCATTTGTCAGAATTCTTTATTTAATATTTCCATGATGGTAAGATTTGCATGCAATCTATCCTTAATCTCTGAAAAATATAATTATTGTGCTAGGTGGTGCTCTTCTATGGAAATGTTGGTCTTTGTAGTCGGTATTAGGGATGTGCATGGGCAAAAAATTTGGTTCAAAAATTCGGGTAAGTAAAAAAAAAGTGTCTGTTTCGGCAATTCGGACCAATGACATTCGGTACGGTTCGGCACTTTGGAACTGCCAAACGTCTTCACTTCGGTGCTTCAGACATTCGTAAGCATCCGAATGTCCAAATGACATGAAATTCGTACAAATGTACATTCAGAATGAAACAAATTGCTCATGTCTATTGCTCATTTCATTGGACAGGGAATAGTGAAACCGGATTGGGCAAGCAAGCATTACATTGCACAAAAGGAATTAGCTTATTGGTCAAGATTCCTGTCATCATTTATGTAATTTCCCCCCCTCTCTCTTGTTTTGCCAATTTTCAGAAATCCGAATCACTTCGGAGCTTCGACACTTCCAAACTACCAAACTTTGTTACTTCAGAACTTCGGACATTCGTAAGCATCAGAATGTCTGAATGGACAAGGACCTAGGAGGTCTCTGAGTCGTTAAGTGGATAAAGGGATAAAGTGAGGATAAACAGGGAAGGATAATTAATAAAACAAACAAAATAAAAGTGTTATGGGTATGGGTAAAGAGGGACAGGAGGGGAGATGGAAGCTTACCTTTCCCTGCACTGATGGCATATGTAATATTTGCACAGAATTGATATTAGGCAGCCTGGAGCATAAATCATGTGTTCCAGGGGGTGCAACTAGCTTGTAGCACAAAAATGCAAATAAGTCAGTATCTCCAGCAGAAACACTGGACATGCAGACTCCTACCACCTTGACCTCTTCTAAAAGCAAAAGTGGTCATGCTGGTTGGAGTAACCATTTAAATAACAGATGGGGGCGGGGCAAGACTGCCGAGCCGAGCGGCCGCACACAGCAGGAGCTCTGTGCAACATCGAGCTTTAAACTTATTTTATGGACCCTAAATTCATACTCTCTACGCCTGAGATACCATACTAAGTCTGGGAATACCATAGCCCACTAACACAACGGTATCTTGGCAGTGGAAGCCCTGGCAATGCGACTGCGGCCTACCTAGTGGTCGAGACCTTGAGGGACGGCTGACCTCGTGGTCTCTAGACAACCTGGAGCTGGGCCCTCGGCGGTTAAACTCACCGTTCCCCCCCTGCCGGTGGGGGCAGGGCCGGCCTTAGGGGTGTGCGAGCTGTGCGGCCACACAGGGCGCCATGGAGCAGGGGGCGCCGTGCAGCCGCACAGCCGGCCGGGATTTAAAAAAAAAAAAATATATATATATATTTTTTTTACATTTGCAGCGGGGGCGGAGCTTAACGTGCGGCGGGGGCGGAGCTAAAAGCGCCGGAAAACTGATGCAGGGGAAGCAGGAAGGAGTCCCTGCTTCCCCACCAAACAGTCACCAGGAGCTGCACTGCCTCCACAGGTAACTGTGATTGTCAGGTGAGTGTGACTCTCTGCCTGTGTGTAGTACTGTCTGTGTGTGTGTGTGTGTGTGTGTATGACTGTCTGCCTCTGTGTGTGTATTACTGTCTGTGTGTGTGTGTATGACTGTCTGCCTCTGTGTGTCTGTGTATGACTGTCTGCCTGTGTGTGTCTGTGTGTGTGTGTATGACTGTCTGCCTCTGTGTGTCTGTGTATGACTGTCTGCCTGTGTGTGTCTGTGTGTATGACTGTCTGCCTCTGTGTGTGTATTAATGTCTGCCTCTGTGTGTCTGTGTGTATGACTGTCTGCCTGCATAGGCGTGCGCACGGGGTGTGCCGGGTGTGCCTGGGCACACCCTAATCCCCGCAGCACGCCTATGTATTGAGACCGGCAGGGGAGATCTCAGGATCTCCGCTGTCGGCTCATGCAGAGCCAGCGCTATCCGAGCGCCGGCTCTGCTCTCAGCCTCCCTCCCCACCGACCCACAGGCAGGGAGGGAGGCAGGAGAGGACCGGCGGAGCTCTTGCCAGCAGCTCCGCCGGGTTCCTCTCGCAAGATTTGAGCGTTGCCGCAGCAACGCTCAAATCTCGCGAGAGTGAACTCTAGCCCCGCAGGGTAGAGTTCACTCTCCACAGGACCACCAGGGATGGCGGTAGCATGGTCCCCCCTCCCTACATAAGGTAACAAGGGAGGGGGGATATTAACTAAACGGCACCTCACCTCACCTCCACTGGACCACCAGGGAAGGCAGCAGGAACAAGAATCCCCCTCCCTACATAAGGTAAGAAGGGAGGGGGGATATTGAGTCATGTACCCCCACCTCCACCCCCCACAATCACCCACACACATACAGCACCCTCACACAGCACACACACACATACAGCACCTTCACACATACAGCACCCTCACACAGCACACACACACATACAGCACCTTCACACATACAGCACACACATACAGCACCCACACACACAGCACCTACACACACACAGCACACACAGGGCCTACACACATACAGCACCCACACACACAGCACCTATACACATACAGCATCCACACACACATACAGCACCCACACACACATACAGCACCCACACACACATACAGCACCCACACACACAGCACCCACACACACATACAGCACCCACACACATACAGCACCCACACACAGCGCAAACACACACATACAGCACCCACACACACAGCACCTACACACATACAGCACCCTCACACAGCGCACACACACACATACAGCACCCACACACAGCACCTACACACATACAGCACACACACACAGCACCTACACACATACAGCACACACACACAGCACACACACACACACAGCACCCACACAGCACCTACACACACATATGGCACCCACACACACACAGCACACATACAGCACACACACAGCACCCACACCCACATACAGCACCCACACACATACAGCACACACACACATACAGCACACACACACACATACAGCACACACACAGCGCCCTTACACACACACACACACACACAAACAGCGCCCTTACATGCACACACACACACACACAGCAGTGTGTGTGTGTGTGTGTAAATAAATAAATAAATATATATATATATATATATACACACATACATATACACGCGGCGTGTGTTTGTGCTTTAGGGTGCACACCCTAATGCAATAGGCTGCGCACGCCTATGCATACAGCACCCTCACACAGCGCACACACACACATACAGCACCCACACACATACAGCACACACACACAGCACCTACACACATACAGCACACACACACACACAGCACACACACACACACAGCACCCACACAGCACCTACACACACATATGGCACCCCCACACACACAGCACACATACAGCACCCACACCCACATACAGCACCCACACACATACAGCACACACACACATACAGCACACACACACACATACAACACACACACAGCGCCCTTACACACAAACACACACACACAAACAGCGCCCTTACACACACACACACAGCGCCCTTACACGCACACACACACACACACACACACACACACACACAGCAGTGTGTGTGTGTGTATAAATAAATAAATATATATATATATATATATATACACACACACATACATATACACGCGGTGTGTGTTTGTGCTTTAGGGTGCACACCCTAATGCAATAGGCTGCGCACGCCTATGTCTGCCTCTGTGTGTCTGTGTGTATGACTGTCTGCGTGTGTGTGTGTGTATGACTGTCTGCCTCTGTGTGTGTCTGTGTGTATGACTGTGTGTGTGTCTGTGTGTATTACTGTCTGCCTCTGTGTGTGTCTGTGTGTATTACTGTCTGTATGACTGACTGCCTCTGTGTGTGTCTGTGTGTATTACTGTCTGTGTCTGTGTGTATGACTGACTGTCTGCCTGTGTGTGTCTGTGTGTGTGTGTGTGAGACTGTCTGCCTTTGTGTGTCTGTGTGTGTGTGTGTGTGTGCATGACTGTCTGCCTGTGTGTGTGTGTATGGCCGTCTGACTCTGTGTGTGTCACATACAACCAATACACGCATATCACACACTGTTAATACACCCATTACAAATATCACACATAGCATACATATCACACACAGTCATCACACCTACTATCACATACACAGACAACACAAACATTACAGCATACATGGATGACGGGGGGGGGGCGCTGTGAAGATTTTTCGCACAGGGCGTCTAAATGCCTAAGGCCGGCCCTGGGTGGGGGTTATCCCGGCGCCCACTACATCAGACACCCCAGAGCTGCTTACCTACGCTGGTTCCCGCTCATTGTTGCAGCACGAGCAATCCAAGATGGCGGGCGTACCGGACGCACAAGCAGGCACGACTGAACAAGCGGAACGTAATCTTCCCAACCCAGTGGACTGACTCATGCGGCGGCTGGATGAAGCCTTCACACGGCTCTGGGCAGCCCTTGAAACCCGCATGGCGGAAGCCGTGAGACAACCAGCAGAGAGCAATGAGAGAGGTGAACTCCGGGCAGGGAGTGGGCCTCCTTTGGGTACAGCCTCGCAAGATACACATGCCGCAGGCGATGCAAGCCCACCTGGGCCGAAAGTCACAAGGGGCCTAGTCCCCGTGCACCGACCGCACAGACAAGGGGCAACCCACCGCTGGAGGCGCGGGAACACCACTGCCTACTGTTCCCCCAGACGGGTGAAGGTCAAGGACTTTCTAAACCTCCGCGACTGCGGTAAGAAGATGCATGCTACAACAAGGGCCTGGGGCTGGAGGAGTGCCCCCTCTCGCTCCCACCACTGTGACACCCCCACCGAGAGCCCAGCACGACCCGAGCAGAGCCTGAGGGTGGGAATCGGCTGACCGCTGACAAGCATAGTTTCACTGCTCCACACTGGACACTGGGTGCAATTCGAACCTTCCAGCAGATGTGGATTGCAAAACAAGAGCATGAAAAAGGAGGGACATCATGTATGGAGAGAATATGCCCTCAGTACCCTTCAGACTGCTACTAGTTCCTAGCGGCTAAGTCTTTTAAAATAGTTTTAGCAGACTCAGGAAACAAAGCGGCTTCTTTTGTAGTTAAAACAACTATATCACTTTTACTAACCGAGGCAACTGTCTTAAGTTTTCTATCTGATAGCAAGATAAACCAGAATAGCCTGTAACACTAGCTTAATGTACTATATACTAATGTGACCTCGAGAAGTTTACCTGGCTTGATATGACTACATATTGAAAATAGTGCAGAACCATTATATACATCTCATTGAGCAAAGTGTTTTCTCTATCTTGTGAGCAGATTATTGTTTAACTATATGCTACCTGATGCTTGAATAATCTTCCTTACGTTTCTACGTAATTTGAAATGCCATACTATGTCCAACATTGTTTGTGATAATTAAGCTTGTGAATGCTGTTGTGGCTAGACAAGCATGTAGTGTTAACCTGCGCACAACAAAAATAAAGTTTAAAATTTTTTTTTAAAAAAAATAACAGATGGGATGATGACATACACCGCCACTGGCTTTAAAACAGTTAAGTGAGGCGGAGTCAAGCTGCCAGGCTGAGAGGTCGCACATGAGACAAGCTCCATGCCAAAAAGCTCTTAATCGGCCCAAAATTGGGCAAAAACCCACCAAATCAACGAACAGATGACCTAGAGAAGTGAGCACTTAAATGCAGAAGCCAAGCGACAATTATCCCGACCGAAATCGGTGGCATCTAACCGGGGATAAACCCGAGGCCTACTCAGACGAAGCGAGGGAGGCGCCTGACATCCACGCCGCATGCAGCTACTCGCTCGGAGGTCTCCCAGGTACACTTCCTCACCCCCCACCGGTGAGGGATATCCCGGTATTCTAAGCTAGAGACACAGCGGCAAAACCAAAGCAGGAACCGTCCCTCACGGCCGGACCAGTTCCAGCAACCACCAGGCCACTGGGACGCTACTAAGGTGGCCGCCCAGCGAGAACCCCAAAAGCGGAGCACATACGCCCAACCGTCCACGCACCCCCTGGGGGAATTTGACCGGCTTTGCAAGAGCCTCTGGAATATGCTGCATGAACGCGTAATGTCTTACCGCCGGGCAGCAAAGCTAGTGGCTACATGGATGTGCCCAGTGACCTGCCGGCGCCATTACAGGCACCCACCACAGGCATCCGGGAAGGCTGCCAGGCTACGCAAACACTGCCGCTCTCACGGGCGGGAAGCAACACCATGGTACATGGGCGACCGCACTTGCCCCCACATCAAGGAGACAATGACCGCTAAACCAGCCTTCCACGCCAGCTACTCACCTGACCCGAAAACTGGCGCTCGGCGGAGCCTGACCCTGTCCCTCCAAGCTACAACCGCAATCCGGGGAGACACACGGCTAAACACTCCATTGAATGCTGCTGGAACGGAGCCCCAGCCCGGGGGCGTCTTCGAAGAGTCAAACACCGACGGCAGGAAACACATCCAGGCAATGGGCATCGGCTAAAGGGCCTACCTCAGTGCCCCTCAAGTGGACATGTCTGACCTGCATCCGGAGGGCACACTTACAGCCATCGCTATGCGGACTACTCGCATCAAGCGACCAAAACATTTTTCTTTAGTTACTGCCGTTGAGACAGAACGTTATCAGTGACTCTTTACCTTAATAGCTAATGCCAGCGTGACTCTTAGTTACACATATATAACATCAACATAGTGAGCCAAGTAGAGATGGCTCCATACTTTAGAAACATAAATATGACAAGCAACATTTATCATCGTGTCTTACCCTTCATGTCTAGCCAGCCTCTCTGAGTTACCCACATAAGTTCTATAGCATAGACATGAGGAACTAGCCTATATTTCTTGGTTACCCACTTTAATCCTATTGCACATTCACCCAGTGTAGTGCAGTTAACTCACTAGCCTGTATAACAACAGACAATCGATTTACTAACACTGTTTCAATTATTGTATGTTTGACTAGCTTATGACATAGCGTAAAAACGCACTATCCAGAAAGTTACAAGCGATGTTATTTCGTGTCATGTACTGAAATGCCTAAGCAATGTGAATATATACTGTTCATAATCTTATTTACCTAAAAATGTGCTAGATCCACTGTCTACCCCTATGTTTAACCTGTTTACCACGCGCTAGAGGACTGCCTTGGGGTACCTCACAAGCGACTGTTATCATTGTACACCTAAAATAAAGAATAAAAAAAAAAACAAAACAAAAAAAAAAAAAACAGTTACGTGAATATTTTAACCATTAAAAGGAAACTTTAGTGCCAAGAAACTAAAGTTGCTTTCCTGGCACTGTAGCTCCCTATACTGCAACCCTCCGTCGCCCTGCTCCCCCTCCCGCTCCCATGGTGCAGAAAGGGTTAAAAAACTGTTTTCTGGGGCGGGGCCAAGCCAGCAAACTGAGAAGTCGCAGAAAAGCTGGGCTCCCGCTGTGTTTGCCAATTTCGGGCTAAAAACCCACAGAATCGAAGCCTAAAGCACCCGAGATCGGCTACCTACAACAGGGGTGACCCGGCAACAAACTTGGAAACCCTAATTGAGTGCCCGACGGATCAGACACCCAGAATGGACAGCCGCGGCCTGCGGGGGATGGGACCGGGGAGAGGCGGCCGCTCTCCTCGCCCAGACACTGGAGGTACGGCCCAACAGATGCCCTGCTCCCCCCCCAGGACCGGCGGGGGTTATCCCGGTCCAATGCAAAGCAACAACCTACCCACAACCGCTGAGACGCATGGCGAGCTGCGGAGTAACATGAACCGTGACAACATGGCTGCCGCCACGTGTAACTGGCCCTCACAGAATGCGGAGCTGGAGGCCAAACTGGACGAACTGTTTGACAAGTTCTGGGCGAAGCTGGCG
Source organism: Pelobates fuscus (assembly GCF_036172605.1). Taxonomy (NCBI): domain Eukaryota; kingdom Metazoa; phylum Chordata; class Amphibia; order Anura; family Pelobatidae; genus Pelobates; species Pelobates fuscus. The sequence continues at coordinate 314,371,632 of NC_086320.1, read as the reverse complement.
TCCAGGGAGCAACGGGCAGGCACCCACACCCCTGTACTGCAGCTGACACTCACCCACACAGAGCCGGCACTACCGCGAGCTCAGGCGTTGCCCAAGGTGAGCCACAGCCAACGGACACGTGGAGTCCATGGGCTGAAGCGACAACAACCGCCACCAATAGGGGCAAAACATAAAACTCGCCCGGCGAACTCTACTTACCGCCCAAAGCTCCCACGAATAAAGCTGAGAAGACAATGCATCGCAAGCAGGCATGGGAGGCGGCTGAAGCTACCTACACGGGCCGTGTCTAAACCCAAATGCCGACTAGGAGCTGAGAAAGAGGCTTTCCAGGGCACACTCCTGTGCAAATTCCGGGCTACCCGTTCAACGCACCGCACCACATGGGGAGACCATGCCATCGACAGGCCCATGCACACTTCTTCCGAGCTGGGGGTTCATCCGGAGGAAATCCTTCCACGCCACCCATACACCCAAGGGGACCCTTGGGCCCACGACCCTGTTGATGGGGTCAATGGACATGTGGCACGAGCCCCTGCTAAGGCCTCGGGCCGAAGAAACATGGCGCCTGGGCGACGGACACCCAGGAAGCCCAGAGGGAGCGCTGCAACCCGGGGAGCAGAGACACACATGCCGCAGAAACGCGCACGGAGTGAGCAGATGAGGGAAACCGAGACTGCTCTCAGGCGCCCTCATTATACTTGGACTCTAAGTGGCATAGGCTAAACGCCACACACGGACTCTCTCCAGACCCAGTGTATCCAGGGTACCAGCCAGTTATATGACCATGATTTCATGCTGTCTACCTCCCATGTTCGTTTTACTATTTGTTTCTTATCTTTTCTTTAGTCTTCATTTCTATATTGCCCATGTTGGTCTCGCAATTCTGCTATCTTACGCCCTAATCCTACCGCAGCGCACACAATATCTCTTGGCCCAGCCTATAGCCCACTTGGCGTGTCTCCGCCATGCGAGAGTGTTGCATGTGATAGATTGTACGTCTCGCCCTATTATTTGTTATGTATTATTGTTTGCTATAGCACACTGTGACTGGTCAGGCGAGTAAGACTTATTTACAGTTCGTAACCCTCGCGACATGTTAGTAAGATTAAGCCTGTTTATAATGTGCACACTAAGCTCACATGTTATGATAACGTGTGAAGAGCTTAAACCTGTCTGTAACCTGCACATTAAGTTTACCTTTGCAAACATGCATGCACACTTGTCCCCCTCATCTTCTCACCCAACTCTTTAAATCGTTGACATGTGGGGGAATATAAGCCTGTTTATAATATGTTTTCGTTAAACAACAAAAAATCAAAAATGAGGCATTACTATATCGGAAATGTAATTCAATGTTATTGCTGTATTAACCCTTTATTGCATACCACTCGTACGTTTCCCCTTTCTCCATTCTGTAACCCACCTCACATGCCTTAATAAAAGAAAGATTGACAAAAAAAACAAAACAAAAAAAAAAAAAACTGTTTTCTCACTAACCTGATTCCAGTGCAGATGTCCCTCGGTGCTGGTACAGGAGTTGCCTCCGCTCTTCACTGCCGTCAGCCAGCAGGGGGGTAACAATGTGCATGCACGACAAGCGCCTCGCTCGCATTAGTGTGGTGGAATCTCGGTAAAAATAAATTTAGTAGGCCGAGATTACCACGTGGCATGTGTACGTGCATATGCTGACGTATCGATCAGTTGGTTGCACGAGGCAAGATACGATCAGTAGTGTACGGAGCATGTGCGAGAATACAGGATGTAGTATTCCCCTCCTCCATTGTGCTGGACAGGCCATGCGGTCAAGCAGGAAGTTAATTCTTATTTGTATTGATTGGTCAAGAGAATGTGCGGGTGGAGCTTAATATGGGAGGAGTTATGTGCCTATATAAGGAGCCTGCACTATTGTCCGGGGCTCAGAACTTGCTGTATTTTGGTGACATTAGTCCCTCTGAGTCCCGATCGGTGAACCGAATAAAGAATCTCTTCCTTCCTGAAGAAACCTGCGTCCATCTCTCTGTGCTTGGCTTCCGTCAGTTTCTCCGGTATCATTTGGTGCATTGGCCGGGAAGCTCATCGTTCAACGGTAGCTGAGAGGCAGAGGCGTGAGACGGTCTATCTTTGCCCACGTTCTCTACGGCTGCACCCCTAAACTTCTGCGTGGACCTCCCTTCGTCTCGGCGCCACTGGTCTGTTGTCCAGGAGATCATCGGCCTCTACGTAAGAAGTGCTGGGGTGTCCCCGTCGATGAGTGTGAACTCAGGTTCAGGATCGAGGAGGTAAGACGACTGCTGTTTTAGACGGCGGACCCACTAGGGGTATACCGATTGTGCGGTAGGCCCATAAGGGGTTAAATCTGTGTATGGAATCTGCCCCCTCTGTCGGAGGGAAGGAGCGAAGGCGCACCGCTCAATCGAACGCTCTTTAGTAAGACCGTTTGATTTGGTTACGAGTCAGGCGGGGTCCTGTATAAATAGCCCTAGCCGGACACCGGTGTCTTGTCTAGACTAGCGTTCTAGGGTGTATATTTTGTTCGCTAGGTCGGAGGGACCGGGAGACTAAGCGGCGCCTGTGTAAATTCGGTCCGCTAGATCTCAACCTATCTTGGCTAAGTGTGAAGGTGTGTAAATTTGGAACCCACTAGACTATTGATAGAGTAGAAAGACTAAAAGGGTTCTGTTGTAAATTCCGCCCTCTAGTTCGCTATATGTGGTGCTTGGGCAGTGTGGCTAACCAAAACGGATGTAGATAGTTTTAGGTAGTCCATTCAAGGTACTGGCCAATAGTTTAGTTGGGATTGTATATGTGTTAAAGATTGTTAGTAAAGTGTATATCTTGTTAGATAGCGCGAGCTCAGCCGTCTAGCGAGAGTGTTAATAGTGTGTTGCTGTATCACAGTGCACGGTACCATAACCCTGTATATTTACTGACACTGTATATAAGTACTAATCATTGTCGTCTATTGAATGTTTAACACCATAACCACTAATAATTGTATTGTGACCTTAAATTGTGCTTTGACCTAGGCTAACCGTACTGTAACCGCTATTTGTAAAAGACGATGTTACTGGGGTGTGTTATAGACGGGTAATTCATATATAGAGAATTATAGCGTGGGTGACTGTATAGTTTCGCCAAAGGGCATAATATTGATTATTTAGTGACTGGTGTAACAGCTGTGTGTGTACGGGAATTCCTTGAGTGTTTATTGTGTTATTGTGTACGTTTCACTTGGTAACCGTACCACGTGGTGCTGTTGCCGGAAGAAACGGGTGTGACTGTTGAATAGAACGTGTGCATAGTATTCGTTGTCAACGACGCTCCATTGATAAGTATGGGCGCGTCGGAATCAACGATTTTGGATCCCTTAGGTTGTATGGTAAAGAATTTCAAAAAGGGATTTAAAACATGTGATTTTGGGGTTAAAATGTCCCCTGTACGTTTGGTCACTTTGTGCACTAGGGAGTGGCCTACTTTGGTTGCGGCATGGCCGCCACGTGGCAGTTTGGATCCAACTCTGGTACAGCGTGTACACGTGGCTGTATCAGGTAGGCCTGAACTTTACGGACAGTTTCCATATATTGATTGTTGGAGACAGGCCGTAAACGACTCGCCAAGATGGATTCGGATATGCCACGAGGAGCAATGTCGCCTCATGGTGGCCAGGACTTGTTTGTCCACTAGGACTATGGTTAGGCCCATTTTGGACACGCCCCCTGAGTCCGAGATCCCTTTGCCGCCCCCTTACTTCCCTTTAGGAGGAAGTGATACGAGTACAGGAAGTTCTAAACCCCTTCCCCCATTGCCCCCATCCACTTCCGCTTCCTCCTCCGGTGCAGAATCCACCCCCCTCGTATTAAACCTTCCCTTCCGGAACCAACCCCCGTTAGATCCGAATATCCTGATTTGGCGCCACTTCAAACTTCCGGTCAAGCTTTTTCTAGCTCGGCTCGGAATATTCTATTCACCGACCTTTCCCAAAATCAAGCTCCCACATCCTCATGCCTTATCACCCCCCGACTGGAACCTCTAACCGACGCCCCTTCACGTAGCCCTATACTAACCCGACAACTGACCGGTACCCAACGAGCCAAACATTACCAGATGCCTCTTCGTCTGAATCCTGGGTCAGCCTATCTCGATGCCGCAGGTCAAATGGTATATGCTGACCCAGTCTTCGTATATGTCCCGTTCACGACTACCGATCTCTTGAATTGGAAGACCCACAATTCCTCGTACACTGAGAAACCACAAGCTATGACCGATCTGTTCACCTCGATAGTTCAGACACATAATCCGACATGGGCTGATTGCCAGCAGTTATTAATGACATTGTTCAATAATGAGGAAAGGACTAGGATTAACCAAGCGGCCATTAAAGCGCTAGAGGATGAAGCCCGTGCTTTAAATCAAGCCAATCCAGCAGCATGGGCCGCAACACATTATCCTAACACTGATCCCGACTGGAATGTTAATGGCGCAGATATGGTTCAACTAAAAGCCTATAGAGACGCTATAATTGCTGGCATGAAAGCCGGAGGGAAGAAAGCCATTAATATGTCGAAGACAGTTGAGGTGATTCAGAAAAGTGATGAAGCGCCCAGTGTCTTTTATGACCGATTATTGGAGGCATACCGCTTGTATACCCCCTTTAATCCGGAAGACGCTGATAATTCCCGAATGGTAAACTCCGCCTTTGTCAGCCAAGCTTACGGAGATATTAAGCGCAAGCTACAAAAGTTAGAAGGGTTTGCAGGTATGTCTATCACCCAACTAATGGAGGTAGCAAATAAGGTGTACATGAACAGGGAAACAGAGACAAAGAAAGAGGAAGAGCGCAAGATGCGTAGAAAGGCAGATATGTGTCAGGGTACCTGAGGCCTCTACCTCTAAGGGAGGTAGAGACTTGGTGGTGTATCCGTCCAGGCGAGCTGTCTCCTCCGTTCCTCGCGGTTCATCCAGACACTTAAACACCGGCCGCGAGGAATCCACGTCCTTTTCTAGCAGGACGCTCAATACGTGACGTCATGACGCTAGCACGAGCAATCTGTCACTCAAGTGTCCGATATCCAATCGGTACTTTTCAGAGGCGTGATTTCCATCCAGAACCAGGGTATTTAAGCTTACTCCTTACTTCAGCTCATTGCCCTGTCGTGGTTCTAGCTTGTCTAGTCACTCAGTGCTCTGGTATTCTAGTTTGCTCTTTTGGTTTTGACTCGGCTCGTTGTACTACCCTGTTTCTCTGTTATCCCTTGACCCGGCTTGTCTCTCGCTTATCTGTCTTCTCGTTCCCTCGACCTCGGCTTGCCTCTGACTATTCTTTACTCTCGGTACGTTAGTCCGGCCATTCTAAGGCCCGGTATACGTACCTTTCCACTCTTTGTACTCTGCGTGTTGGATCCCTGTCCCGATCCTGACATTACGACAGGGCCAATGGATCCTGCAGGTACAAACAGTCAGCTTGGTTCTTCGGATCCCAGGTTTGACGCCATGGAACATAGGATGGATCAGATGGCTTTGGCACTACAGGCACTTTTGTCTCGTGCTAGTAATCCACCTGAGGAGACACGTACTCCTTCTATCTCTCCTGCAGTCTCAGGTCTAGAGGTAGCCACTGTAGGTGCTTCTTCCCGTATTACCCCACCAGTACGTTATGGCGGGTCACCGGAGAAGTGTCGTGGCTTTCTAAACCAGATTAGCATCCATTTCGAACTACAACCCCGCTCTTATCCTACAGATAGAGCAAAGGTTGGATTTATTATTACTCTGCTCATTGAAAAAGCTTTGAGATGGGCCAATCCTTTATGGGAGAATGATAATCCAATCGTCTATAATTATAATGCCTTTGTAGCTGCGTTTAGAAGAACTTTTGACCCTCCTGGCAGAAAGGTCAATGCAGCTAGATTAATGTTGCGCCTTAAACAGGACAATCGAACACTTGTGGATTATGCACTAGAGTTCAGATCCTTGGCGGCAGAAGTTAAGTGGAACGAACAGGCTTATATAGATGTGTTTCTGAATGGGTTATCAGATGTAATTCTTGACGAGGTCGCTACTAGAGAACTCCCTGAAAATTTGGAGGATTTAATTTCTTTTATATCTCGTATTGATGAACGCTTAAGAGAGAGGCAGAACACTCGAGATAGGACCCGTAGACCCTCCTTTAAACTAGCGCCTACCTTTCAAATCTCTGAGTTCGAAGACTTACGTATTCCTGAACCTATGCAGATAGGCAGTACTCATCTCACTGAAAGGGAGAGACAGTACAGGAGAAGGGAGGGTTTATGTATGTATTGTGGAGTCAGGGGTCATTTACGCCTTAATTGTCCCAATCGTTCGGGAAACGCTCGCACCTAAGTTCCTCTAGAGGACAGGCCTTGGGTGTTTCTACTTTGTCCTCTATTCACAACTACAAGGAGCTCAGGCTTGTGTTACCCGTTTCTTTAAAGTGGGAGAAGGGAGTAGTTAAGACTATGGCACTAATCGATTCTGGAGCTGCTGAGAGCTTTATAGATCAGGATTTTGCTGCCAAGCATGCTATTCCATCCCAGTTAAAAGAGACACCTCTGGCTGTTGAGGCCATCGATGGTAGACCGTTACTTGAGCCTGTTATTTTTCATGAGACCATACCGATTAACTTGACTGTTGGCATCCTGCATAAAGAGGATATATCCTTGATGCTCATTTCTTCTCCGTCTATTCCCATAGTTCTGGGGTACTCCTGGCTGAGGAGACACAACCCTATTATTAATTGGGAATCAGGGGAGATAGTTTCATGGGGAGAGAATTGTCAAGAAAAATGCTTGCGGAAGGTCTTACCTCTTGGATTAACTAATACATCGAATACCTCTGACAATCCTACAGAGACACAAATTCCGCCTCAGTATCTAGATTTAAAGGCAGTATTTGACAAAAAGAAAGCCGATACCTTACCCCCACACAGGTCCTTTGATTGCAAAATTAACCTACTCCCTGGTACCATGCCTCCCAGAGGTCATGTATACCCATTATCTATAAAGGAGAACTCAGTCCTAGAGGAATATATTCACGAGAATTTAGACAAGGGATTCATCAGGAGGTCCTCCTCCCCTGCCGGGGCTGGATTTTTTTTTGTTAAAAAGAAAGATGGTTCTTTGAGACCTTGTATTGATTATCGAGGCCTGAATAAGATAACCATTAAAAATGCCTACCCGATTCCCTTGATCACCGAACTCTTCGATCGTTTGAAGGGCTCTACAATTTTCACCAAGTTAGACCTCAGAGGGGCATATAACTTGGTGAGAATCCAGCAGGGACATGAGTGGATGACGGCATTCAATACTCGATATGGCCACTATGAATATACCGTCATGCCTTTTGGGTTATGCAATGCACCAGCAGTATTCCAAGATCTGATTAATGAGGTTCTTAGGGAATTTCAGCAAGAGTGCGTCATTGTATACCTAGATGATATACTCATTCATTCTAGTGACATTGAGATTCATCACAAACAAGTCAGGAGGGTTTTGCACAAACTTCTCCAGCATGGCTTGTACTGCAAGTTGGAGAAATGTAGCTTTGATCAAACCCAGGTAACCTTTCTCGGCTATGTGATCTCTGGGGAGGGATTTAAGATGGATCCGGATAAGCTCCAATCCATTCTAGAGTGGCCTTTACCCACAGGTCTTAAAGCCATACAGAGATTTATTGGTTTTTCCAATTATTATAGGCGCTTTATTAAGGGCTATTCTTCCATTATTGCACCTATCACTAACATGACCAAACAGGGGGCTGACACTAAGAATTGGACTACTGAAGCTCTCCTTGCGTTCAAGACTCTCAAGGAGCTTTTCGCTTCCGCTCCAATTTTAGTTCACCCTGACACTTCTCTGCCATTTTTGCTCGAGGTAGACGCATCAGAGACTGGTTTAGGTGCTGTTCTATCTCAAAGGTTGGGTGTTGATAAACCATTACATCCATGTGGATTTTTCTCTAAAAAATTGACCGGTACTGAAAGCAGGTATGACATTGGTGACAGAGAATTACTAGCGGTTATCAAGGCTTTGAAAGAATGGAGACATTTATTGGAAGGTACATTACATCCTGTTACCATCCTGACAGACCACAAAAACTTGTCTTATATCGGAGAGGCCAAGCGTCTGTCCTCCAGGCAGGCTCGTTGGTCGTTGTTTCTTACCCATTTCAATTACGTTCTGACTTACAGACCTGGGTCAAAGAATTCTAAAGCCGATGCGCTATCTCGCCAATATGAACCCTCTGCTTCAGTTGAACCACTTTTGTCTTCCATTGTACCCAAATGCAATATTATTGCTAATACCAGTCTCAAAATTCATTCCCCGCTACTTGACCAGATCTTGAAGTCACAACATCTAGCTCCCGGAAACACTCCTGAAGGAAGAAACTTTGTTCCTCCTGAACTTCAACTGGAGCTCTTACAATGTTTTCATGAAAGTAAAATAGCTGGTCATCCTGGTATTCGCAAGACGTACTCTCTGATATCCAAGGATTTCTGGTGGCCTTCACTTCGTAAGGATATTGAGGAGTTCGTCGCAGCTTGTGAGACTTGTGCCAAGACTAAACTATCTCATGCATCCCCATGTGGCCTGTTACACCCCTTGGACATTCCTGAGAAACCTTGGTCCTGTTTGTCCATTGACTTTATCGTTGATTTGCCTGCTTCCAAAAGACAGACTGTTATTCTCACGGTGGTGGATAGATTTACCAAGATGGCCCATTTCGTGCCATTACCTAAACTTCCGACTTCCCCTGAATTGGCGGAGATTTTTGCGAGAGAAGTTTTTCGCCTACATGGGATTCCTTCAGAGATTGTTTCTGATAGAGGTTCTCAATTTGTCTCACGTTTCTGGAGATCCTTTTGTTCTCAAATGGGCATCAAATTGAACTTTTCCTCTGCCTATCACCCTCAGTCTAACGGAGCTGCTGAACGTACTAATCAAAAGATCGAACAGTATCTGCGTTGCTTTGTTTCCGAACACCAGGACGATTGGGTCGGTCTGATTCCTTGGGCGGAGTTCGCACACAATAACCTTGTTTGCGATTCAACTCGCTCTAGCCCTTTCTTCATGAACTATGGCTTTCATCCTTCGATTTTTCCTTCGGTTTCCTCTTCTCAGGGGATACCGTCGGTTGATGATCATGTCGCCAACCTGAAGAAATTATGGGATCAAACTCGACAAATTCTATTACATAGTTCCTCGCTGTTCAAGAAACACGCTGACAAACATAGAAGAGCGGCTCCTGTTTTTGTTCCTGGGGATAGGGTATGGTTGAGTACTAAGAATATTCGCCTAAAAGTTCCGTCCATGAAATTTGCTCCTCGTTACATAGGTCCTTACAGGGTTCTCACTCGTATCAATCCGGTTGCGTATCGCCTTGCTCTGCCACCTGCCTTACGCATTCCTAACTCTTTTCATGTCTCCTTGTTGAAACCCCTCATTTGCAACAAATTCTCCTCTAAGGTCTCCTCGCCTCGTCCTGTTCAGGTGGAGGGTCGGGAGGAGTACGAGGTCAGCTCCATCATTGACTCCAGAATTTCAAGGGGAAAATTGCAATATCTGGTCAACTGGAGGGGATATGGTCCTGAGGAGAGGAGTTGGGTACCTCAGGAGGACGTCCATGCTTCTCGCCTTCGCAGAGCATTTCACCTTCGCTTCCCATCTCGCCCCGGTTCATTCCGCCCGGTGAGCGTATCTGAGAGGGGGGGTACTGTCAGGGTACCTGAGGCCTCTACCTCTAAGGGAGGTAGAGACTTGGTGGTGTATCCGTCCAGGCGAGCTGTCTCCTCCGTTCCTCGCGGTTCATCCAGACACTTAAACACCGGCCGCGAGGAATCCACGTCCTTTTCTAGCAGGACGCTCAATACGTGACGTCATGACGCTAGCACGAGCAATCTGTCACTCAAGTGTCCGATATCCAATCGGTACTTTTCAGAGGCGTGATTTCCATCCAGAACCAGGGTATTTAAGCTTACTCCTTACTTCAGCTCATTGCCCTGTCGTGGTTCTAGCTTGTCTAGTCACTCAGTGCTCTGGTATTCTAGTTTGCTCTTTTGGTTTTGACTCGGCTCGTTGTACTACCCTGTTTCTCTGTTATCCCTTGACCCGGCTTGTCTCTCGCTTATCTGTCTTCTCGTTCCCTCGACCTCGGCTTGCCTCTGACTATTCTTTACTCTCGGTACGTTAGTCCGGCCATTCTAAGGCCCGGTATACGTACCTTTCCACTCTTTGTACTCTGCGTGTTGGATCCCTGTCCCGATCCTGACAATATGCTAGCGGTAGCAATCGCAGGCATAGATAGAAGGGGTCCAGATAGAGGCGATAGTAGGTGGAATAGGGAGCCCTTGAGTAGGAATCAGTGCGCATATTGCAGGGAAGAAGGGCATTGGAGAAGCGAGTGTCCGCAAAGAGAGCAGTTTGAGAGAGACCAACCCAGGGCAGGTTATGGAAACTTTAGAGGCAGAGCGAGAGGTAGAGGAGGCCCCGGAGGGAGCAATGGTAATAGAGGAAGTAATGGGAACAGAGGAAGTGTAAGGGAAGATAGGTACTATCCAGCAGCGCAAAGGTCCCGTGATAGAGAAGGTAGGGACTTTGTAGGATTGGCTGACACGGTTATGGAGGACTATTGATACCGACCGGGCTCCATCCCCCTTGGTCGAGCGGAGCCTATGGTCGATGTATCAATAGGGGGAAAAAGGAGTGCGTTCATGATCGACACTGGTGCTGAACATTCGGTGGTGACTAATCTAGTTGCTCCTCCATCTGGAAGAACTATTACTGTAATAGGAGCAACTGGAAGAAGTGCTGCAAAACCGGTTCTTAAAAGTCGACTCTGTACATTGGGAGGCCACGTAGTAAAACATCAATTCCTTTACATGCCTGAATGTCCAGTCCAATTGCTGGGACGTGATATGCTATCCAAATTACAAGCGCAGATTACGTTCCTACCAAATGGAACAACATCCTTAAAGTTTAATGGACCTTCAGGTATTATGACATTATCCGTACCAAAGGAAGAAGAGTGGCGACTTTATACAGCGTTGACTAGCCAAAACCCTAGGAGTGATGAATCCTTATTCAACATACCAGGAGTTTGGGCAGAGAACAACACACCAGGACTGGCCCGCAATATTCCACCTATTAAAATTGAACTAAAACTTGGGGTTTATCCAGTGAGCCTACGGCAATATCACATCCCGCAGAATTTATTATTTATTTATTATTGCCATTTATATAGCGCCAACAGATTCCGTAGCGCTTTACAATATTATGAGAGGGGGATTTAACTATAAATAGGACAGTTACAAATAAACTTACAGGAACAATAGGTTGAAGAGGACCCTGCTCAAACGAGCTTACATTCTATAGGAGGTGGGGTGTAAAACACATTAGGACAGGAATTTACAATCAAATAAGGTGGGCTGCCCTTTCGGAGAGGGCAAGAGACAGGTATGTGAGGTAAGGGTTAGTCTTGGAGGCCATAAGCTTTCCTAAAGAGATGGGTTTTAAGGCACTTCTTAAAAGATGCAAGACTAGGGGAGAGTCTGATGGCGGTAGGCAGGCTATTCCATAGGAAGGGAGCCGCCCGCGAGAATTCCTGCAAGCGCGAGTTGGCCGTACGAGTGCGGACAACGGACAGGAGGTGGTCACGGGCAGAACGGAGAGACCGAGAAGGGACATACCTATGGATCTGTGAGGAGATATAAGAGGGGCTAGAGTTGTTCAGTGCTTTATAGGTGTGAGTTAGTACCTTGAATTGACTCCTATAGCATACAGGAAGCCAATGTAAGGACTGGCAGAGGGGTGAGGTGTGAGAGAAACGACTAGAGAGGAAAATCAATCTAGCAGCAGCATTCATTACGGACTGTAAGGGTGCAGTACGGCTATTGGGGAGACCAATCAGGAGAGGGTTACAATAATCCATGCGGGAAATTACTAGAGCATGGACAAGCTCCTTGGTAGTATCTGGTGCAAGAAAGGGGCGGATGCGGGCTATGTTTTTAAGATGGAATCTACAGGATTTGGCAACATGCTGGATGTGAGGCTCAAAGGTGAGACCAGAGTCAAGTATGACGCCAAGACAGCGCGCTTGCAAGGATGGACTGATGTTGGTACCACAAACTTGGAGGGAGAGCGAAAGAGGAGGATCAGTATTAGGAGGAGGAAAGACAAGGAGCTCAGTTTTTGAGAGATTGAGTTTCAGAAAGCGGGAGGACATCCAGTCAGAGATGGAAGAAAGGCAAGCAGTGACACGTTGCAGGACGGCAGGGGAGAGGTCCGGGGAGGAGAGATATAGCTGGGTGTCATCAGCGTACAGGTGGTAGTGAAATCCAAAAGAGGTAATAAGTTTGCCAAGAGAGGCAGTATAAAGAGAAAATAGAAGGGGACCAAGGACGGAGCCTTGGGGAACTCCAACTGAGACAGGGCAAGGGGAGGAGGTATCATTAGAAAAGGAGACACTGAATGAGCGTTGGGAGAGATAAGAGGAAAACCATGAGAGGACAGAGTCACAGAGACCAAGCGATTGAAGAGTTTGAAGAAGGAGAGCATGATCAACGGTGTCAAAGGCCGATGAGAGGTCAAGAAGAATTAGTATGGAGTAGTGGCCTTTGGATTTAGCTGCGATTAGGTCGTTAGTAACTTTGATAAGGGCAGTCTCTGTAGAGTGGAGAGGGCGGAAGCCAGATTGAAGAGGGTCAAGGAGAGAGTTGGAATTGAGGAAATGAGACACACGGGTGAAGACAAGTCTTTCCAGAAGCTTTGAGGAAAAAGGGAGCAGGGATATGGGACGGTAGTTAGAGGGGGTGGATGGGTCGAGGGATGGTTTTTTTAGTATAGGTACTACAGTGGCATGTTTAAGGTCAGCAGGGACGATGCCAGAGGAGAGCGAGCAGTTGAAGATGTGTGTTAGAGAAGGCACGAGACAAGTGGAGAGAGATCTAATAAGGTGAGATGGGACAGGATCGAGCGGGCAAGTGGTGGGGCGAGAGGAGCAAAGAAGAGCAGCCACCTCTTGGTCAGTAGCTGGGGAGAATGTCTGAAGGGTAGGAAAGGCATGATCTATGTGTGATTGAGAAACAGAAAGGCAAGGAGGGGAGAATTCTTTCCTTAGCTGTTCAATCTTGTCAGTGACAGATATGAACATGCGAAGTTATCAGCAGTAAGGTTAGTTTTGGGGGTGGCCACAGCAGGGCGAAGAAGAGAATTAAAGGTGTGAAAGAGACGCCTGGGGTTGTGGGAACATGAACTAATGAGAGTGGAAAAATAGGACTGTTTGGCAAGGGCAAGGGCTGCACTGTATGAACACAATATGAATCTATAATGGAGAAAGTCTGATTGTGTACGAGACTTCCTCCAGGAGCGTTCAGCACAACGGGAGCATCTTTGCAGGTAGCGCGTTGATTTAGTATGCCATGGTTGGGGGCGGGTCCTCCTCGAGGTGCTTGTTTGGAGTGGCGCTGCAGTGTTCAAGGCAGATGTAAGAGTAGAGTTATATATGGAGATGGCCTGTGAAGGACAGGAGAGGGAAGGGATGGACAGCAGTTGTGAATCAATGTCAGCTGACAACTGTTGGAGATCAAGAGAATTAAGGTCCCTCCTGAGTTGAGGGGGGTTAGGCTGAGGTTTTTGGGTGAGGGGGTATGTGAGAGCAAATGATAAGAGGTGGTGATCAGAGAGTGGATATGGAGTGTTGCAGATATTAGATACTGTACATGCATAAGTGAAGATTAGGTCAAGGGTATTGCCAGCTACATGGGTGGGAGAATCTGCCCACTGTGATAGCCCGAGGGAGGAAGTCATGGAAAGTAGTTTGGTGGCTGCAGAGGTCAAAGGTGGGTTTATAGGAATATTGAAGTCCCCGAGAATTAGGGATGGAATGTTAGAAGAGAGGAAATAGAAGAACATCCAATCTTATCTGGATAAGTTCATACGGTATGGTATCCTAAAATTCTGTACTTCCCCCTGGAACACCCCATTGCTGCCTGTTCAAAAGCCCGGTACAGATGAGTATCGCCCTGTGCAGGACTTGAGAGCAGTCAATGATGCGGTTGTTAGTATACATCCAGTTGTACCCAATCCGTATAACCTGCTTGCTTTAATTCCGGGCGGGGCTACTTATTTTACAGTTTTAGACCTCAAAGATGCCTTCTTTTGCCTCCGAATTGCCACAGAAAGCCAATGTATCTTCGCTTTCCAATGGGAAAACGCTGTGACGGGCTCAAAACGCCAAATGACCTGGACAAGACTGCCCCAAGGGTTTAAAAATTCACCTACCCTATTTGGTTCAGCTCTAAGTCAAGATCTACTGGATTTTGAGTCCATCCCAGGAGAGTGTGTATTGTTACAATAAGTAGATGACTTGTTGATAGCAGCAGTTACAAAGGAAATATGTCAGCAAGCAACGCACGATCTACTACACATTCTCTGGAAGGCAGGATACAAGGTGTCTAGAAAGAAGGCTCAGTTGTGTTTGCCAACTGTCAAATATCTGGGATTCCATATCTCTGAAGGTCAAAGAATTATGGGGCCAGAGAGAAAAGAAGCTGTGTGCCAAATACCGATACCCAAGAATAGAAGACAAGTGCGAGAATTCTTGGGGGCAGCAGGCTTCTGTAGGATATGGATTCCCAGCTACGCGATACTGGCAAAACCTCTGTATGCAGCTATCAAAGGTACAGAGCACGACCCCTTCTTATGGACTCAAGAACAGCAAACGGCATTTGAAGATGTGAAGAAGGCTTTGATGAGTGCCCCAGCATTAGGTCTACCTGATCACACACGACCATTCTACCTGTATGTACATGAGCAAAGAAGAATGGCTGTGGGAGTATTGACACAGTACTTGGGATCATGGCAAAGACCTGTTGCCTACATGTCTAAGCAACTGGATGCAGTGGCCAGCGGACTTCCACCTTGTCTAAGAGCAGTAGCTGCAGCCGCCCTGCTAGTAGCTGAAGCCGATAAACTCACTCTGGGTCAAGAACTTTATGTACGAGTCCCACATGCAGTACAGACGTTGTTGGATTACAAAGGAAATCACTGGTTCAGTAACAGCCGTATGACCAAGTATCAAGCAATGTTGTGTGAAAACCCAAGAGTGCATTTAGAGACTGTAAATACCTTAAATCCAGCTACCCTTTTGCCACAACCTACTGAAAGTCAACATGATTGTTTGGAAGTGATGGATGAAGTATTTTCAAGTAGACCAGATCTTCGTGATTTTCCCATCCAGAACCCCGATGTTCAATATTACACCGACGGCAGTAGTTATGTGAAAGAAGGGATCCGCTATGCAGGATATGCAGTAACAACGATAGAAAAGGTGATAGAAGCTCGGCCACTGGCAAAAGGAACATCAGCACAAAAGGCAGAATTGATAGCACTGACACGAGCGTTACAATTGGCTGAAGGTTTAAGAGTGAACATCTACATGGACTCCAAGTATGCGTTTTTAACCACTCATGCCCACGGAGCTTTGTATAAAGAAAGAGGACTATTGAATTCAGAAGGCAAAGAAATCAAGTACGCAGCTGAAATCCTACAACTATTAGAAGCAGTGTGGGAGCCGAAAGAAGTCGGTATTATACATTGTCGAGCGCATCTGAGAGGAGATGGTGATGTAACCAAAGGAAATCGGATGGCAGATAGTGCAGCTAAGCGTGCCGCTGAATCAGAAAGACAGGAATATGTGGAGCATATAGCTGCTCTTATACCAACTCCACTGTCTCAATGGACTCCAGTTTATACAGCTCAAGAAGAGGAGTGGTTAAAGACTGAACCTGGAAAGTATTTGGAGAACAAATGGTATCAGTTAGAAGATGGAAGAATAGTCATTCCAGCATCACTAGCGGTAGAAATTGTCCAAAACTATCATAACGGGACACATTCTGGGAGAGACAGTACAGAAGAATCTCTCAGAAAATATTTCTACATACCAAGATTGTCCAATTTGACTCAGGCCATTGTACGAAGATGTGTAACGTGTGCTAAAAATAATGCAAGGCAAGGACCAGTAAAGCCACCAGGAGTTCAGTTTATGGGGGGACTCCCCATGTCCGATCTACAAATTGACTATACAGTAATGCCTAAATCTGGTGGACATCGCTACCTACTGGTAGTTGTGTGTACCTATTCAGGCTGGGTAGAAGCATGTCCTACTCGTACAGAGAAAGCAGGAGAAGTTGTGAGATTCCTGCTACGAGAAATAATACCCCGATATGGACTACCCTGCTCTATAGGATCGGACAATGGTCCAGCTTTTGTTCATAAGTGCCTACAACAACTGACTCATATGCTTGGTATAAAGTGGAGGCTTCATACGGCATATAGACCCCAGAGTTCTGGTAAGGTAGAGAGAATGAATAGAACTATTAAGAATCAGTTGGCTAAAATGTGTCAGGAAACCCAACTTAAGTGGAACGTTCTCTTGCCCATAGCTCTATTGCGAATCCGCAGTACACCTACCAGAAGGATGGGCCTCTCTCCTTTTGAGATCATGTATGGGCGACCACCTCCCGTACTTGGTAACTTAAGGGGGGATTTGAGTCACTTGGGAGAAGGAATTACCCGGCAGCAGGTTGTAGAGTTGGGTAAGACTATGGAGGAGGTACAGAAATGGGTACAAGATAGATTACCTGTGAATATTTATCCCCCAGTTCATAGTTACCACCCAGGAGACCAAGTGTGGATTAAAGAGTGGAATAATGTGCCGTTAGGGCCCAAGTGGAGAGGTCCTTATGTTGTTCTTTTGTCTACCCCTACAGCGATAAAAGTAGCCGAAGTGACTCCGTGGATACATCACTCCAGGGTTAAACCAGCAGCAGTCGATTCTTGGCAAGCTACAGCAGATCCAGAGAATCCCTGCAAGATCCGGTTACAGCGCACGACTCAGTCGGAGTGACGAGGAACCTTGTGGATTACAAATTTTATTGTTTCAGAGATTGGTAAGTGAGTGAGAAGGCCATAATAAAGCCTGTTCGTCACCGACGTATAGTGTATAAGTCAGGAAAAGTCTCGAAGAGACCCCTGTGAAGACGAGCAGAACTCCATTCCCTGCAGCCCTTACATCCTGGAAGCTGAGGTGCCATCGCATGGACGAAGACTGAGGATGACGACGAAAGATGTGTTTCTAATAATGTTTTTATATGTGTATTTTTATATTCAGGAAGGTAGAGGTACCGACACTCCTAGCTGTGAAGTATGCATTAAGACTACAAGAACAGGTAACCATATTTCCCAGACCCTAATTTGGCATTCGCAATACGAGTGTAAAGGAGATGTATCAAGATGTAGATACTTAAATATAGAATATAGTGTGTGCCATTTAGGAGTAGGAGAACCTAAGTGCTTCAGTCCAGAGTATCAACCCCGTACAATTTGGTTGACTCTCAGGAATGGAGATCCTCAGGGGACCCTAATTAACAAAACGGTATTAGAATCCGTATATTCTTCAGGTGTTCTGCTATTTGATGCGTGTAAAGCGATATCAAGTGGTAGAAAGCCGTGGAATGTATGTGGGGATCTTAGATGGGAGAGAACGTATGGGTCTAATGATAAATATATTTGTCCCAGTAGTAAAAATAAGTATGTGAGTCCTAGATGCCCAAATAGAGATTATAACTTTTGCCCATATTGGTCTTGTGTGGGGTGGGCAACTTGGGGACAGACAGTAGACAAGGACATGATTGTGACTAAGTTGCCTACCAGTCCATATTGTAAGTCTATGGAATGCAATCCAGTCCATATTCTTATAAATAACCCCGACAATTTCTTAGATAAATATGGTAATTTATTTGGGTTTCAAATATACGGGATGGGTTTAGACCCTGGGACAGTATTGTTTATAGGGATAGAGACTGATACGGTAACCTCCCAGACTCATCAGGTATACCATTCCTTTTATGAAGAGATGAGTATCGATAATAAGATCCCCCATAACGCTAAAAACCTGTTCATTGATTTAGCTGAAAGTATTGCCGGTAGTCTTAATGTTACCAACTGCTATGTGTGTGGAGGTACTAACATGGGAGACCAATGGCCTTGGGAAGCAAAGGAGGTAATGTCCGGTTCTGAGGCAGTTGACCAATTAATATCTTCACAAGCCGATTATCATATGAGTGTTAGAGGTAAATCTGAGTGGAGATTAAAGACCTCCATCATAGGTTATGTTTGCATAGCGAGGAAAGGAATGATGTATAATACTTCTGTAGGAGAATTAACTTGTCTAGGGCAAAAAGCTTATGATGATGATACAAAGAATACAACTTGGTGGTCGGCTTCAAATGTCTCAGAACCATCTAACCCGTTTGCAAGATACGCCAATTTAAAGGATGTGTGGTTTGATCTATCCATCACATCTAATTGGAGAGCCCCAGCAAATTTGTACTGGATCTGTGGTAAGAAAGCCTATTCGGAGTTGCCACAGGACTGGGAAGGGGCATGTGTGTTGGGTATGCTCAAACCATCCTTCTTCTTGTTACCTATCGAAACAGGTGAGACTTTAGGTGTTAAAGTGTATGATGTGAATCATAGGAAGAAAAGGGGACCCATAGAGATAGGCGCCTGGGAAGATAATGAATGGCCTCCCCAGCGTATTATAGATTACTATGGGCCAGCCACGTGGGCAGAGGATGGTACTTTTGGTTATAGAACCCCAATTTATATGCTCAACCGTATTATAAGATTACAGGCAGTGGTTGAGATTATTACTAATGAGACCTCACAAGCGCTCAATCTTCTAGCGAAGCATAATACCAGGATGAGGACAGCAGTATACCAAAATAGATTAGCCTTGGATTACCTATTGGCAGTAGAGGGAGGTGTATGTGGGAAGTTTAACCTGAGCAATTGCTGTCTTCAAATAGATGACGAAGGGCAAGCAATAGCTGAGCTTACTAGCCATATGGTTAAACTAGCGCATGTGCCTACTCAGGTATGGAAAGGGTATAATCCAAGTAGTTGGTTTGGTAGCTGGTATGAGCAGTTTGGAGGGCTTAAGGCATTGGTAGGTGGAGTCCTATTGATTTTAATGTTGTGTCTACTCCTGACATGTCTTATACCCTTAGTAGTTAGGTCTGTGCAAAGCCTGATAGAAAATATAGCAGAGAGGAAGGCTGCTGCACAGATAATGGCAATTTATAAATATAAGGCTCTATGTTGAATATTTTCGGGGAGGGGGTTACTGTGCTGCATTATATTAATTGTGGAATCGATGAATTTAAGTATTTAACTTGAGTGTATTGTATCCCTTGCACATGGCACTTTAAATTTTTTATTTGGCTTATATATTAGTTAAAATGACTGCTGGCCCGTACTTGTTCAGTAAATACCCTCCTAATTTATGAGATCGCCTGAAACCAATTTACTTTTTATTTCATAGATAAAATACTGTAGTTCTTGTTCCATGCCCTGGTGTTGTTTACATGTGAGTTCTGTTTATATAACATACAATACTTACTTGTATACATTCATAGTGTACATCATTAAATTGTTTGCATTCCACGCTGATCTCTGACCTATTTCCTGTATGTGTTAACAGGATATCCCTCCCAGTAATTTGGGTGTTATCTGTAACTATTTAAACCAACTAGTTTGAAATCACATTGCAGAAAACTATTGAAGCAGAATAGAACATGTGTAATGATTGTAGAAATCAAGTGTTTGCATATATATATATATATATATATATACATACATACATATACATACATACATACATATGTGTGTGTGTGTATGACAGTATTTCAAAGGTTATATAAAATTAAGTGTTCTTGTCTTCTGCATCGAATTAAAAAGCATTTTTAGAGCAACAGAGAGACCTATTCTGAACATTTTAATTTTACTGCTGTTACTGCTGCACATCGTGGGGAAGCAAGAAGGAGTCCCTGCTTCCCCATTTAACAGACTCCAGGGAGGGACGTCAGTGAATCCACTCCTCCTCCAGCACATACTGTCTGTAAGTAAGGGAGAGAGAGAGTGTGTGTGTGTTTGTGTGACTGGCTGCATGTGACTGTGTGTGTGACGGTCGACCTGTAACTGTGTGTGTGACTGTCTATATGTGACTGTGTGTGTGTGTGAGAGAGAGACTGTGTCTGTAACTGTGTGTGACTGTCTTCATGTGACTGTGTATATGTGACTGTCTGCCTGTGACTGTGTGTGTGTCTACGTGACTGTGTGTGTGACTACCTGCCTGTAACTGTTTATATGTGACCATCTGCCTGTAACTGTGTGCATGTGTGTGTGTGACTGTCTGCATGGGACTGTGTGTGTGTGTGTGTGTGTGTGTGTGTGACTGTCTGACTGTAACTGTGTGTGTGACTGTCTGACTGTGACTGTGTGACTGTCTTCCTGTGACTGTGTGTGACTGTCTGCCTGTGACTGTATTTGTGATTTTCTGCATGTAACTGTGTGTGTGATGGTCTGTCTGTAAGTGTGTGTGTGTGTGTGTGTGACTGTCTGCCTGTGACTGTGTAATGCTGCCCATAACTGTGTGTGTGACTGAATTGCCTGTAACTGTGTATATGTGACTGTCTGCCTGTGACTGTGTGTTACTGCCTGCCTGCAACTGTGTGTGACTTCCTGTAACTGTGTGTGATTATGTGACTGTCTGCCTGTAACTGTGTGTGTGACTGCCTGTGACTGTGTGTGTGACTGTCTGAATTTGACTATGTGTGTGTGACTGTCTGCCTGTGATTGTGTGATGCTGCCTGTAACTGTGTGTGTGTGACTGTCTGCCTGTAACTGTGTGTGTGGAGGTGCAGGGATTTTGTAGACAGAGCAGGGGTTTTGTACTTCGGCAGGGGTCTTGTATAAGGACGGCTGAGCAGGGGATTTGTAAAAAGGGGGGTGCAGGCGTTTTGTAGAAGGGACAGTACAGTGGTTTGTCGAACGGGGCAGGACAGGGGTTTTGTTAAAGGGGGCAGACAGGGAATTTACAAAGTTTACAATTCTGTGCAGTACATTTAACAAAAATAAAGAAAGAAATAATTTTTTAAATATTGCTTTTTTTTTTTTTAATGTTTTGGAGGGTGGGTGAGGGGATGGGGGATGCCAAATACAGGATCCGCCCGGGTGCCAAATGCTCTAGGTTTGCCCCTGCCTTATTCGGTCTTTCCTACGGGAAAGCATTGGATTGGTTAAATCTCATAAATTCTGATGATGTCAGCAAGGAGGCAGATCAGGGGCTGGGCCAATATATACAAAGGGGTGCTAAAAATAACTGAAAATCATTTACAAGATGTCAGTCCTCTCTATAAAAACTATTTATTAAAAACAAATACATCAAAGTTATGATCTAAATATCAATCACAAAACAGTAATAATAAGTGGCAACTAAATAAAAAAAAACATATGCAACCAGTTGATATATCAATAAAGGTATGCCACAATGGACATAACGAAAGATATAGCAATATGCAGTTGGTGAGTGTAGCAACTCTAAAACGTAACAAAATTGTAATACTTAGCAAAAGATAAAATACACCTTGCCCAGGCAAGTATAATGACCAGGGCAACAAGTTCTACTAGCCTCATAGAATGTTTCCTAACAATGGAACCTGGATGCTGATTCAAGCAAGAAGTACTGATCTGGCATGTACCAGTTGAGGAAGACCAGCGAATGAACCTTGATGAAGCAAAAGTAAGTGGATGCAAAGATATCCATTGATTGCACATATCACCCCAAAGTTTTGCTGGAATAAAAATGTGTGATCTTCACCTTCAACCAAGGACCCTAAGGTACTCCACACCACTGATGGTAAAGGTCTCTGGCAAATGTTATTGTATTTGGTTGACTGCTGATTTCTAATTGGCTGAGTAACCCTGCGTGCCTTCCGATCAGAAGAATGTTTAGTTACAAGAGCAGGTGTGGCTAGAGTTATATTGCAAATATTTAAATTTTTTATGCAAAACCAAAAAAATTTGCACGTGGAGAAATACATCACAGCTATGAAACTTATGTTATGTATGTGCCAACAGTGTTCCTTCAGGGGGTTTTGATTGCTACGACTATGTCATGATTTCCACCATTTTGAACATTCTGTATATTAGATGGTGATAAAAGGCACTGATGGTGATAGTGCCAGCGACTGGGAGAGAGATCCTTAACTGAGTTACATACATAATAATTGTTGAAAGGGCTGAGATAACCATGCAACTACTCACAGGTCTTATATCAGACCTTATATCCTGATCTATACTGACCCATAAGAATGAAGTGTAATTCTTTAAGACACAACTTGCAGTATAAAACAATTCTGCAAAGTAAAAAATTGGACTAATGCTGACATCCCTTTAATAATACCATATCCTAAAAGGAAAATATGCAGCAGTTAGCAGGTGTTAACTTAATTTTGTCTACTTCCATCTGAACTGAGGTAGGTTTTAAACTTGGGGAGATAGAAGCAGACGGTAACATTTAGCAAGTCAGTTGGAAACCGCTTGGGAACTATCCTTAAACAGCTGCGATTATACTTTATGGGAGCTGTTAAAAGCCTTGTCAGCTGGGAACTCAGATTCACTAATGCAGAAACATTGAACTTTGGATACCACTTGTAAAAGTTAGAAGAAGACACAAGCGCAAAGTGCAAAGAACGTTTTGTGCAAAAAAAAAAAAAAAAACCCCAAAAAACTACATACTGACAACATTTGACATAAACCCTTATTCTGGTATTTTGTATATCTGAAGATGTATTCTCTGAAAAAAATATTGATAGCAAAAAAATAAGATAATTAAAAAGTTTTTTCACCTGCAGCTAAAATTGTTTCACCTAAAAAGTTGTTTCACCTGCAGCTAAAATTTAGTTTGAGTAAACTTTTCTTCATGTACCACAACCTTCACTAGTAGTAAAACATATTAATAGAATGTTCAGTTGTGAGAATGTACAGGGAGTGCAGAATTATTAGGCAAATGAGTATTTTGACCACATCATCCTCTTTATGCATGTTGTCTTACTCCAAGCTGTATAGGCTCGAAAGCCTACTACCAATTAAGCATATTAGGTGATGTGCATCTCTGTAATGAGAAGGGGTGTGGTCTAATGACATCAACACCCTATATCAGGTGTGCATAATTATTAGGCAACTTCCTTTCCTTTGGCAAAATGGGTCAAAAGAAGGACTTGACAGGCTCAGAAAAGTCAAAAATAGTGAGATATCTTGCAGAGGGATGCAGCACTCTTAAAATTGCAAAGCTTCTGAAGCGTGATCATCAAACAATCAAGCGTTTCCTTCAAAATAGTCAACAGGGTCTCAAGAAGCATGTGGAGAAACCAAGGCGCAAAATAACTGCCCATGAACTGAGAAAAGTCAAGCGTGCAGCTGCCAAGATGCCACTTGCCACCAGTTTGGCCATATTTCAGAGCTGCAACATCACTGGAGTGCCCAAAAGCACAAGGTGTGCAATACTCAGAGACATGGCCAAGGTAAGAAAGGCTGAAAGACGACCACCACTGAACAAGACACACAAGCTGAAACATCAAGACTGGGCCAAGAAATATCTCAAGACTGATTTTTCTAAGGATTTATGGACTGATGAAATGAGAGTGAGTCTTGATGGGCCAGATGGATGGGCCCGTGGCTGGATTGGTAAAGGGCAGAGAGCTTCAGTCCGACTCAGACGCCAGCAAGGTGGAGGTGGAGTACTGGTTTGGGCTGGTATCATCAAAGATGAGCTTGTGTTGCCTTTTCGGGTTGAGGATGGAGTCAAGCTCAACTCCCAGTCCTACTGCCAGTTTCTGGAAGACACCTTCTTCAAGCAGTGGTACAGGAAGAAGTCTGCATCCCTCAAGAAAAACATGATTTTCATGCAGGACAATGCTCCATCACACGCGTCCAAGTACTCCACAGCGTGGCTGGCAAGAAAGGGTATAAAAGAAGAAAATCTAATGACATGGCCTCCTTGTTCACCTGATCTGAACCCCATTGAGAACCTGTGGTCCATCATCAAATGTGAGATTTACAAGGAGGGAAAACAGTACACCTCTCTGAACAGTGTCTGGGAGGCTGTGGTTGCTGCTGCACGCAATGTTGATGGTGAACAGATCAAAACACTGACAGAATCCATGGATGGCAGGCTTTTGAGTGTCCTTGCAAAGAAAGGTGGCTATATTGGTCACTGATTTGTTTTTGTTATGTTTTTGAATGTCAGAAATGTATATTTGTGAATGTTGAGATGTTATATTGGTTTCACTGGTAAAAATAAATAATTGAAATGGGTATATATTTGTTTTTTGTTAAGTTGCCTAATAATTATGCACAGTAATAGTCACCTGCACACGCAGATATCCCCCTAAAATAGCTAAAACTAAAAACAAACTAAAAACTACTTCCAAAAATATTCAGCTTTGATATTAATGAGTTTTTTGGGGTTCATTGAGAACATGGTTGTTGTTCAATAATAAAATTAATCCTCAAAAATACAACTTGCCTAATAATTCTGCACTCCCTGTATTATTAGACTCTAATCTTTTCTACCAAAATGCACTTTGATCCTGTTTATGGTAAGTCGTGGAAAGTGTCATCTGTGACAATCAGGATTCATTAGGGTATTTTGGGAACCCTAAAAGATGAGCTGCCCAATTGTTATAAGTTTATGCACAGGATGGTTGGGGAATGGCTTCAGAAAAGCTGTGCTTAAAAGACCACTATAATGCCAAGAAAACACTCGTTTTCCTGGCACAATAGGATTTTTAGGTCCCCCCCCCACCCTCAGGGTCCCACTCCCGCTGAGCTCAAGGGGGCTGAAGGGGTTAAACTCTTACCTTTCTCCAGCGCCGGGCTCCCTCAGCACTGGGGAACTCTCCTCCCTCTTCCAACGTCAGCTCTGAATGCCTCACAAGAGCCGCGCGCACATTCAATCAGTCCATAGGAAAGCATTTCTCAATGCTTTCCTATGGATGTCAGCGTCTTCTCACTGTGATTTTCACAGTGAGAAGCGCGGAAGCACCTCTAGCGGCAGTCAGTGAGACAGCCACTATTGGCTGGAATAACCCTAGTGTAAACATAGCAGTTTCTCTGGAACTGCTATGTTTACAGCTGCAGGGTTAACCCTAGATGGACCTGGCACCCAGACCACTTCATTGAGCTGAAGTGGTCTGGGTGCCTATAGTGGTCCTTTAAGCCCTGTAGAAACAGGTTTTGTTTTTAGTGGCCACACAGTTCATACGGACAATGCTGGAATCCTGCTTCAGATCCGAAATTTCCATTAAAAGCATCAGTGAACTTCAGGAAGCACGCGATATTACACAAATGGTCAAGATATTCCTCATATTAATATCACTTATGGCACGGAGAACATTGTGAAGGAGGTCAGAATGCAGAAAAATCAGTTGATGGTGAATCTATTATCTATTGTGAACTTTTCCAATGTACTCGGCATCATGCAAACAGTAAATGGAGCTATTATCAATGGGGTGCATGGAAGTTAATTCATTTTACAATATAGTATCATAATATGTTCAATAATCTCACAATTACTTTCCTTAACTCTTTCATGTTCAATTCCATTATTTATTTATTTTTTTAATTCTTTATTTTTCATGTGCTGTCAATAGGTTGTACATATGCATTCTGAGTAAACATTGAGAGGAATTGACATTTGCAGGTACATAATGCATTGGTAGCGTTCCTAGCACGTATTTGATCTTTTATGGGGTGAGATTGGTTGTGTGCTCGGGTGCCAAGTGGTGGTGTATGCGTGTCGTCCTGGTGTCAAGTGCCCTGCTGGGCTGTGTGGTTTCTGCACCTTGGCGTTGTAAGGGGTTTATGCGTCTGTTGTTCCAGTAGGAATCGTGCGTCTGCGTCTGTGATGGTCGGTAAAGGGTGTACTCTAGTGGGAGCGTCAAGTGTCTGAGGGGGGTGCCTACATGTGGATCTCGACTCCTGTCGGGGTCCCGTGTGGAGAAGTGGAGTGCGACTCTGGAGTTACTCTAGAGTCCTTGCGTGTGAAGCGCAAGAGTGCGCCGATGTGTGTTTGGCCGGTATACGGTGTGTGACCTATGTCGTGATAAACTTTGTATGTGTACTTCGAGTCAGATTAGTGGGCAATAAGGCATTGTAAGTCTAAACAAAACCAAATATACAAAACAATAACTTGTAATTATAACTAGAGTCCTCACTCAACAGTGTGGTGCATCTTTATATTGGTGGACAGTCCTTTCAGGTTGGGGCCGCTGGGCGTTCGGCTCCTCTCGGGGTAAAGGGCACCGATCTCTCCGGGTCCCAGGTGTGTGAGCTCGAGGTAGTTGCTATCTCCGCAGCCAGCGTCCTGCGAGGCTCCTGTTGGTGCTTGCTTCGGCTTCGGGATGCGGAAGAAGCCTTCAAAGGTGAGTTTCTTCGCTTGGGCGTGTGGCATTATCGAGGTGGTGAGCCTCCTGATGTAATGGGGCAATTCCGTTAGGCTTACAAAGTCGGGAATGCCCCTTATCTTAATATTTGTCCACCTGTGGCGGTCCTCCACTTGGTCCGCTCTCGTTAGAAGCGTGGTTTGGGAGTTTTGTAGTTGAGATAGGGTTTCTTTCAGGCCCTGTACCTCCTGTCGTAGATCCAGAATGTCTTTTTCGGAGGCCTGAGTATGTGCCGTAATTGCTGTGATTTCGGTTTTTCGGTCCAAGGCTGCGGCATGCAGCTGCCTTATTTCGTGTAACAGGTCTGCTATGTCCTGTTTTGTGGCTGGGTTTTGGTTTTGTCCCGGCACCTGTTCCGCTGTGAGCGGTTCGATATGTGCGGTGCCTGTGGGCCCCTCTTCGAGCCTCTCGTGATCGCTCGGGCCCTCGAGTTGCTCCTGCATCACCTTTGTGACAGTTGGGCGCTGTAGCATTGCGCCTATGTCTTGCGTGTCTTTGTTAATGTTCTGTGGAGTCTTTTGTTTTTTTCTGCCCATGCTTTCGGTAGTTCGTGGGGGGTGCTGGGTCTGGTAAGTAGGGGAGTATAGATAGGATTCTGGCCACTCCGGTATTTCCCACGTTGCCCGTGTATTGCGAGGCTCGGAGTAGGCCCCAGGCCTCTGACGTATTTTCCTGCTAGGTTGCGGGAATAAGCTCCCCTCCGGGTGTTTCAAGGTGGGTAATTTGCTCTTTCAGTATTGTGGTGAGAGTGTTGTTTGACCCCGTCTTTTGGTCTCCTTTGTCGGAGCTTCAGTAAGTTGCGGCCATTCCGTTTGAGCGCTAGGCTCCGCCCCCGACATCCGTTCAATTCCATTATTCATTTCTTCTCTATGTGTACTCATAATCCCATCCCATTAGCACAGAACAGATTAGTAGGATATAAATCAACTCTTACTGTATTTAAACAATCCACATTTAAGAATATTCAGCACATGATAATATTACGCTCTCAGGAAGAATCCTGGTCCAGAACAGACACCAGTCTAAGCCGCAGTGAAACTTCAGCATGGCATTTTGGGAGAATTGTAGAAAATTGATCTCTTAGAATTGCAGTTCCCTATGATGGATTTGTTTCCAAGGTTAGTTACATGATATGGAGTGTTATGTAATATAGAATTTTTACAGAATGGGAATATAGTACATCCTTTTTGTGAGAGATGAACACCTGTCAGGGAGAGAGAGGTATTTACTGCACTGTAGGGGGACTTATGGCATTTAATTGTTGTGCTGTGTTGCAATTTGCATTGTTAAATTTGTATCCATTAAACACGTTTCAGACTCACACTGTACACACTACAAACTACAGTAAGTGCATTCCTTCCATGTGCAAGAGCTACAAACATGCTCTCTACATGAGCTGTTTATGAACATTAGCCATTGCGACTGGCTGTCAGCTTACCGTGCATGCACTTCAAGCTAGCTCACCTACTTTTCAGGATGCATAGAATCATTTATACTTCATTTATACCATTCAATGTTGAAAAATGAAAGCTAATGAAAGGTAGCGGTGGCGGGCACCCAGATGAGAATAGGGGTTTCGTCGCTAGAGATGTTCTTTTCCCCAGTGTGAGCAGAGCTGCAATAATCCTGGAAACTATATTCCTAAAAGCAGTGATAAAGCTGTTCCCTACAAGCACAAGACGAGGCTCTGTGTTGAGGATAAAACTGGAACTGTTTAATGGAAGCCACAGCTGGACTTTTATGCAAGTCCCCATGCAAGTGGTTTCTGATGATATATTCCAGGGGCATTCCTCACTGGACCTGAGAGGGGACAGCAGCATAAGCACACACATAATTACATTACCTCTCAGGTTCAGGTCATGCATAATAAAAACACCCCAAAATACATACTTAACAATGGAGTACCCCCTCAAGTTCTATATCCCCGGGTAGCCTGCATCTGAGTGCAAAACATATCCAGAAAGCACTCAGATCCTATGAACGCAGCCAAAGCGCCACTGGGGTATAGTTTAGACCTTCCATGAAATCAGGCTGTGTGGTCGGTCTCTTTCGAGAGTACCAAATACAACATGAGATACGAATAAACGGTTTGTGCGTACGCTCCCACAGTGTATCTGGTTCGGGAGTATGCTCCCATAGAAGGCCATTTAGTTTGTATGAATCCAACCAAACATAGTTGGAGGTGGAAGTTTCAGCGGTGTTCGCGCCGTCGATGTTCGATTTTAGTTGAATGCACTCGACGACCAAACACCGCTGTCTGTGTTCGCGGCCAAAGATGGCCACAGCCACGTGTTCACACATATGAACGGTGACCACCCAGCCGACCACTTAGAATGCTGGGATTATTGCGGTTACAGAGGTGTTAGCAGAGGTTAATAGGGTCAACAAGCGGCACACTCTGCATATTGGTGGTCTGTCATTCAGTGATTTATTCGAACAGGGCAATGTTAACATACGAGGTGAACGCAATTTACCGAACAAACAGACAAAGGGAACAAAGGGCTGTATAATCCAAGGACAGGGAGATCTGTCACAGTAGAATCAAAGGAACACTTTAGCGTTAGGAATACAAATGAGCCTGTTTGAAGTATATTAACCAGTTCTATTGCAGGGGCCATAGTCACAGGGTAAAAGGCTGGCAAGTAGTCCCCTCCAAAACCCAGTGGTGAAGTCTCTTTCGTCACAGCGAGTATTATGCATTAACATTCTTTACTTAACACCAGCAGCAAAGACATTTTTTCAATAAAGTTTAGTGAATAAAAGACAAAAAACAGAGTAACTGAGATGGAACAATCAGCATCCATCAAAATCTACATAGTGAATTATACCCAATATTCTTTATTTCGAGCTATGAATCTAGAAGAAGTATCTAGTAGAGTAAACTCCAAGGATAGGAACAACGAAACTCTAAACAGGATTAACCACTTAAGGACCGCGGACATACTTCCAGACCGGTGACGAAGCAGGTACGTCTGCCAAAAAATGGTCATTAGTAGATCGGGACTTACCCGATTGCTGGTGATCCCCCGCCGGCGATCGCGATCCTGGGGTCTGCCTGGGAGCTCAGGTAGAACCCCACTGCCCGATCCGGCCCTCCTGGGCCATGTGATCACGGGGTACTAGCATTCACATGGCCGGAATAGCGGGCTTGTGCAGTGCATGCAGGGGGCTGCCTGATCTCTCAGGCAGTCCCCCTAATGCCTGCAAAAAAGTTTTAAAAGTTAAATAAAATTTTTAAAAAGTAAATAAAAGTACTTAGATAATATATATATCCTGATGAAAGCTCCCCAGTGGAGCTGAAACGTAGAATTTTTCTTCAGCAATAAATGAAGAAGTTATCTTCTGGAAAACCTTGAGTGCCGGTATTTTCACTTTGTTTATGATTAAGCTACCAGAGCACCAGGTACTATTTTTCTTTTTTTAGTTGGAGTGCAGGGGTATTTTGTATTTATATATATATATATATATATATATATATATAATCTAAGTACTTTTATATACATATACACATACATAAATCATTATTAAAAGTGTATTTTAATCTATATAATTATATATACATATATTAATATTAAAATACACTTAGAATAACGTTAACTTTATATATATTTGTGTATATATAAAAAATAAAAATAAAAAATAAATTAATTGAAAAAATGAAAAAAAAATTAAATAAAAAAAAATTATAAAGCGGTATGAATTTGTTCTAACTGTATCTTGATATTAATATACATATTTATTTATTTAAAAAAAAATTGACAGAGGAGCTTTAATATGCTCATCAAAAACAACAAATACCAATTATGCCAAGTTATATTTTCAAGAACCTTCTGCTTCAGCTTTTTCAAAAAAATATTTATATATATATATATGTATATGAAACATGGGGGCATGGTTGCACTCACCTGAACATGCTTAAATGGGGTGCTGCTGGGGGCCATATTATACAATAAACAATACACAAGATCCAGCACACTCTCCTATCTACTAAACAGCAACTTCAATGTTGACAGATATTATTAGTTTTTAAATACACAAATAGTTTTTACAATACACAAGATCCAGCGCACTCTCCTATCTAAGAGAGCCTCAGATGGAATTTTTTCCCAAGTAAGTGGTTTAAACTCATAAGAGCAGATATTAGACTGTGAGAGTAGGACCTGCCAAAGATGGGGTACATTGACGTTGTGGCAGGCTTATGCAATGTATGATCATATAATGTAATTAAATCCCTATTATTTTTTTTGCCTAGATTAGGTGTTTTTAAAAAAACTTTTAAAAACTAATAAAATCTGTCAACATTGAAGTTGCTGTTTAGTAGATAGGAGAGTGCGCTGGATCTTGTGTATTGTTTATTGTGTATATATATATATATTTTTTTTTTTCATTTAAACTTTTTTTTTTAAATTATTCATGTTTTTCATGTAACAAAATCTGCTGCCAAAACAGTTGTTTAGTACCATCAGCGTATATAACATAAACAGGTGTGTGTATAGCATAGGTCAAATAGAACCGTCAAATACTGTGGTTACATCGCAGTTTTAAAAATTCAATTTTTTTTTGTGCTAAATAGTACATTTGGGGTGTGCACTTTGTGGCGAAACCAACCTCGCCACTGGGCCCTGGAGAAGCCTGTTTGCTAGCCTCCTACCTACTGACTATGGCCCCTGGGTTATTTGTGGCATATTGTACTGTATATTGCTGCTACTGGCCCTTTTAACAGCATCTATGGACATATTGGGTCTTTTGGGACTACTGTCCCTTTAAGATTGTGAAGCATATTCAAGTGTAATGCCTGTAATATTATATATGTATTTATAGATGTGTTAAGTTTATCCTGGGTGATTTGTATGCAGCATTCTGATTGTTCGGTAGAATCACTCCATTCAGTATATTGAGTGAAACTACCGAACAACCAGACCACCCAGGAATGAGTGTGCCTCCAATTACCGTTTGCAACAATGTTGCAAACAGGTAATTGGCAATCAGTGCAGTGTGGTCTTTGTCCTCTGGGTGGCCGCCATTCGGGAAACAAACACGTGGCGGCGGCCATCTTAAACTACCGAACAGCGGTGTTTTGCCGTCGAGTGTCTGGAACTAAAATCGGACACTTGACTAGGCAAACACCACTGAGACCTCCATACTTCCAGAAATTCGTATGGAAACTACCGAATGACCCGCCGTTCGGTAGAAAGAGCCCCATAAACAAGGGAATTCATTCAAACCCTCTCCAGGCTCTATAACACAGGCAATTCGCCTGTTTTCATTCCCTTGTTTGTGACCGACCGCAGGGCCAAAATGCATGGAACTGTTTTCGGATACTTTACCCATGCGGTCGGTCAAATCTTTGGAACCCCATATCTCACGAACCATTCATCCGAATTACTTGAATTTTGAATATGTTGTCCCCCTGAATAAGGGCTATCCAGCGATGCTGGATTTAAAGGTGTACCCCCGGGTTTTGGGGTACATCCATAACTTGGCTGAAAAAGTGTACCGGATAATTGAGTTTAATGTTATCTGAGGGGAGGGGATGTGTGGGCTGAACCATGTATGTGATTGGTTATTTTATGCCTCCCCCTGGGTGTGGCCTGTATGTGGATTAGTGTAATAAAAGCCAGGCTGGATGAGCCAGTCCAGAGTTCCTGTTTTACCCTCAACTTGAGTCCTGTGTCTTATTGGGGGAATCTGCTACAAGGGATTGCTATGCTAGGCATATTCCCTTGCTATAATCACTGAGCTCTTGTAAGAGCTTGTTCCTGCTTCGTTCTGAAGGGAGATAGCTGCAGCCTGCGGTGCTTATGGTGTCTGGTGGAGTGCTTGGAGTCCTCTGGAAGCGCTAGGAGCATCCATTAACGGAGGTACCAAGTCGGGGTGCCAGGCGATCCGTTACATTGGTGGCAGCGGTGGGATGGCGTCCTAGTGCGAGGTAAAGCAGCTCGGAGACACAGTGCGTTTGGATTTACAATTGAGGGCAACGCTAGCAGTCGTGCAGCGCCCCTGGGAGCAGACAAGTATGGAAGGTTCTGGCTCTGGAGATGATTGGCTGGCCGAGGTGAGGCAGCGAGTGGCTGAGTATGGGGATGATATACCCATGGAGACACGCCGGGTGATCTGGAACCAGGTCATGGCCGAGCGAAACACAAGGCTGGACCGAGAATTCCGGTTGGCAAAAGAGAGGAAGTATGCTCAGCAGCAGGAGCGTTACAGCAGCCGGGTAGAGGCTGCATCCGAGGAGGTTAGCCGTCTTTCCCTGAGGCGGCGGGAGGAACCCGAAGTGGGGGTCCTCATAGACTGGTCCTGTGAGGAACCACAACAGGCAGGTAGAGATGGGACCAAGGTCACTCCACCGGGATGCTGGGCAGCCGGCCCAGATCCCCAGCAGCAACCAGAGTTGCCAGGTGGGGAAGCAGGTGGCCCTTACTCACAAATGTTGAGGGGCCTCACGGATTGGTCCTGGGAAGACCCACCAATGGCAGGTGGAGATGGGACTGCGGTCTCTCTACCGGCCCTACAGGGATGCTGGGCAGTCGGCCCAGATCCCCAGCGGCAGTGTGCGTTACAGGGAGCTGAAGGTGCCGTTCTGGCTCCCCAGCGGCAGTCTACGGTGCAGGGAGAGGAGCCTGTTATCCCCTCTCCCCAGCGGTTGAAGGTGTGTAAGGGAGAGGAGTTTGTTATTCCCTCTCCCCAGCGGCAGCACAGCTCACCAAGGGGAGACAGTAAGCCCCTCACCAGCGCAGATGGGACCGTGGTCTCTGCGCCCTGCCTACAGGGAGTACAGAGGGTCAGCCCTGCTCCCCAGCGGCTGAAAGTGTGTAAGGGAGAGGAGTTTGTTACCCCCTCTCCCCAGCAGCAGCTTAGCACACCAAGGGGAGACAGTAAGCCCCACACCAGCGCAGATGGGACCGTGGTCTCTGCGCCCAAGCTACAGGGAGCTGAAGGGGCCGTCCTCCCTCCCCAGCGGCAGTGTGATTTGTTGGGAATTGGGAGCCCAGTCTCCATTCCCCAGCGGCAGGCTGAGTTACAGGGGGCAGAGGTAGTTGGTCCTACCCCCCAGCAGCAGAGTGATATGCCGGGAAGGCAGTGTGAAGTGCAGGGAGAGGAGAGCAGCGTCCTCCCTCCCCAGCGGAAGGCTGAGTTACAGGGGGCAGAGGTAGTTGGTCCTACCCCCCAGCAGCAGCGTGATTTTTTGGGAATAGAGAGCCCAGTCTCTATTCCCCAGCAGCAGGACACTGAATTGGGAGGAGAGACAGTCGGTCTCCCTCCACAAAGACTGAAAGTAGGCATGGGAGAGGAGATTGTTACCTCCTCTCCCCAGCGGCAGATCATCAATGGGCAGAGTGTTCTAATGGGAGAGGAGATTGTTACCACCTCTCCCCAGCGGCAGATCATCAATGGGCAGAGTGTTCTAATGGGAGAGGAGCTGGTTACCACCTCTCCCCAGCGGCAGCTTAATGTACCAGGGGGAGACTGTAAGCCCCACACCTGTGCAGATGGGACCGTGGTCTCTGCACTTCCAGCACAGGGGGTAGGGACGGTCGGTCCTGCCCCCCCACAACAGGGCTGTTTAGCCAAAGGGGAGACAGTCGGTCTCCAGCAACCAGGCTCCAACCAGACTACTCCTGTAGTAGTGCTGGCACCAGGGCAGAGTACCGCTGGTCTCTGCCCACTCAGCAACCCACCAAAACAGCCTACCAGTCCCCCACACAGCCGGGGTGAGGCACCTGGACCTGGACAAGTTTTTCCATTACTCAGGTGTAGTAACCATTTATTGTGGGTGGGCTGTACTGCTGTTTCTGTTTTGTGGGTGGGCTGCTGGACTAACAAGGGCACTGACCGGCAAGAGGTCAGGTACCCTGTTAGTCTGTTTGGAAAAGGGGAGAAATGTGGCGAAACCAACCTCGCCACTGGGCCCTGGAGAAGCCTGTTTGCTAGCCTCCTACCTACTGACTATGGCCCCTGGGTTATTTGTGGCATATTGTACTGTATATTGCTGCTACTGGCCCTTTTAACAGCATCTATGGACATATTGGGACTTTTGGGACTACTGTCCCTTTAAGATTGTGAAGCATATTCAAGTGTAATGCCTGTAATATTATATATGTATTTATAGATGTGTTAAGTTTATCCTGGGTGATTTGTATGCAGCATTCTGATTGTTCGGTAGAATCACTCCATTCAGTATATTGAGTGAAACTACCGAACAACCAGACCACCCAGGAATGAGTGTGCCTCCAATTACCGTTTGCAACAATGTTGCAAACAGGTAATTGGCAATCAGTGCAGTGTGGTCTTTGTCCTCTGGGTGGCCGCCATTCGGGAAACAAACACGTGGCGGCGGCCATCTTAAACTACCGAACAGCGGTGTTTTGCCGTCGAGTGTCTGGAACTAAAATCGGACACTTGACTAGGCAAACACCACTGAGACCTCCATACTTCCAGAAATTCGTATGGAAACTACCGAATGACCCGCCGTTCGGTAGAAAGAGCCCCATAAACAAGGGAATTCATTCAAACCCTCTCCAGGCTCTATAACACAGGCAATTCGCCTGTTTTCATTCCCTTGTTTGTGACCGACCGCAGGGCCAAAATGCATGGAACTGTTTTCGGATACTTTACCCATGCGGTCGGTCAAATCTTTGGAACCCCATATCTCACGAACCATTCATCCGAATTACTTGAATTTTGAATATGTTGTCCCCCTGAATAAGGGCTATCCAGCGATGCTGGATTTAAAGGTGTACCCCCGGGTTTTGGGGTACATCCAGAACTTGGCTGAAAAAGTGTACCGGATAATTGAGTTTAATGTTATCTGAGGGGAGGGGATGTGTGGGCTGAACCATGTATGTGATTGGTTATTTTATGCCTCCCCCTGGGTGTGGCCTGTATGTGGATTAGTGTAATAAAAGCCAGGCTGGATGAGCCAGTCCAGAGTTCCTGTTTTACCCTCAACTTGAGTCCTGTGTCTTATTGGGGGAATCTGCTACAAGGGATTGCTATGCTAGGCATATTCCCTTGCTATAATCACTGAGCTCTTGTAAGAGCTTGTTCCTGCTTCGTTCTGAAGGGAGATAGCTGCAGCCTGCGGTGCTTATGGTGTCTGGTGGAGTGCTTGGAGTCCTCTGGAAGCGCTAGGAGCATCCATTAACGGAGGTACCAAGTCGGGGTGCCAGGCGATCCGTTACACACTTCATATCTGAAAGTCAAATAGAACTGTCAAATACTGTGGTTACATCGCAGTTTTAGAAATTCAATTTTTTTGGGTGCTAAATAGTACATTTGGAGTGTGCACTTCATATCTGGTGTATGTGTGCAACACTGGCTAGTTACCGCTTCTCAACAAAGTCTAAAGACAAATAAATGTTGCCTATGGTGCAGGTAGTATAGAAGGCAAGACTGAGACAAATCATTTGGGTTACATTTGCCTATTGACATGTTAATTATCTTAGACCATTAAAATTTGATAATCAATTAAACACACTGTCATACAAAAATATGTATTATAGACAAGTTAAAAACAAGACTACAAGTCATGCTATAACAAAATTAAACAAGTTTTAAAATATGTATGGGCCAACCAGTGGCTGTAAAAACAAAGTTTTACTGGTTACATTCATGACCATGGGCGTAGGAACCGGGGGGGATGGGCGGGACGCATCCCACCCCCAGCAAATCATGCGAGGGGGACAGGTTATGGGGAAATTCCCCCCAGCTCCGCCGGCCCCCCTCATGCTGCAGCCGCTCTGCAGAGAGCCTCAGGCGGCTCTCTGCAGAGCGGCTGCAATCATGCAACCCTTACACACACAGAAACACACAATGCATTCCTTACACACACTCAATGCACCCCGTACACACACTCAATGCACCCCTTACAGACGCACACACTGCATCCCGTACATACACAGAAACACACCTTGCAGCCCTTACACATACAAACACAGATTCACACAATGCATTCCTTACACACATATTAGGACATCCCCTACACACTCCACCCCCTGTGAACAAACTCATTGGTGG
Organism: Pelobates fuscus; assembly: GCF_036172605.1. Taxonomy (NCBI): domain Eukaryota; kingdom Metazoa; phylum Chordata; class Amphibia; order Anura; family Pelobatidae; genus Pelobates; species Pelobates fuscus. The sequence goes on along the minus strand of NC_086320.1, from coordinate 314,335,253 downwards.
AACATGAAGGTGGACCCTGGGACCCAGACCTTGAGCTGTGTAAAGGGCCCTCAAAAAATGGAGCTGCTTCCCGTTCTCCCAGAACATTGATTTTTGTGACCACAGTTACAAACAGCCTCCAGAGAGCCTGTTCTACACCAGACCAGTGGAGCCAGACTGCAGCTAGAGCCCATCATCATCCTCATCTGGTTGTAAGTAGGCAATCTACCATATTATTCGTGGCACTAATATCTAATTTACCTCACATTAAAGAAACACTATAGTCCCGCTTAATGTAGTGGTTCTGGTGTCTATAGCCTTTCCCTGCAGGCCTTTTAATGTAAACACGGCGGCACTGGCGTTAGTTAAAGGGAGGTAGAAAAATTATTGGAAGGGGTAGGGGAGTACTAATATGAATGGAAGAGGTAGGGTGGGTTCTAATATGCATGGAAGGGGTTAGAGGGTACTTATATGCATGGAAGGGGTTAGGGGGGGTTCTTTTGTGCATGGAAGGGGTAGGGGTGGTTCTAATATTCATGGGAAGGGTAGGGGGGGTTCTAATCAGGAGGATTCCGGCGCTGTATCCGGGTAAGTAAAACCCCTTCCCTGTAGTGACCCTTTAATGTTATTATTTAATCATTTATATAGCGACTGCAAATTCCATAGCGCTGTACAATGGGATAAACAACTCCTAGTTTAAGAATAAGAATATACCCGGCGAGTAAAAATGCTATCCCCCCAGATTTTTTGGGGGTTCCTACGCCCATGTTCATGACTACACACTCTTGAAGCCCATGGAACAGAGCAGTCAGGGGAATGGGCCTTGACAGAGCCAAGGAGTAGGCAGGTGGAGTTAAAGAATTAGGGGTGGGTAATTAGGGGTGTAAAGGGGTGGAGAAGAAAAGGAGTATATTAAGCGGCCATTTTAGTAAGTGGCCATTTTAATCAGAATCTGCACTTACCTGTTAATTGCCCTTGGCAGGTCTGTGTTGGTTCTTCTTCTTTCTTTTTCAGATCATGGCATCGCTGGACGAGATCTTGGAAGGAGCGAGAGCAGCCGGGCGGGACAGAGGGATGGCCTGGCTTCACCAACAATTGGGGGCTCCTGGTACTGCCGTTAACCCCCCTGCTGCTTCGAAGCGGCGTCTGGTGAGGAAGAAATATGGCGGCTCAGGACATCGTGCTTGGGGATTTTATAAGGAGCTCACTAGCACTAGGCATCTGGGCGGAGTACACCAAGGTTTGGAATGAATGGGAGGAGATAGTAGGGCAGACAGGAGTGGGGAACTCCGCCAACTTGCTAATATGGTTGCTGTGCTGGTTATTAGTGGGTGGGTCCTCACCCTCCAGGGTAGACCGTTATATGTCGGCTTTGGCGTTTTGGTTTAAGCTTAATGGATGGGAAGATCTTACCAAGAATTTTTTAGTGAAACAAGCCTTGCGAGGCTTCTGAAAGGGGAAGAAGTCTGTAGACACAAGGAGGCCGGTGTCGTTTGACGTCCTTCAAGGTCTCGTGGGAGTTTTGAGTGATATGTGTACATAATCATTCGAAGTGGTCTTGTTTTCCGTAGCTTTTGTTTAGGCCATCTTCAGGGCGTTCCGCATAGGTGAATTAGTCAGCGCCAACAATTCAGGAATAAATGGGCTCAGGTTCGAGGACGTGGTCGTTGAACAGGACAGGGTCGAGATTCAATTGAGATGCTCCAAGACGGATGTTTTCGGGAGAGGTAAGAAGGTAGTCCTGTTCTCATTACCAGGGTCAGATGTCTGTCCAGTGTCGTGTGGGACCAAGTTCCTAAACATTTGCATGGGAGTCACGGGATGTTTTTTAGTCCATGAGGATGGCTTTGCGCTGTCACGTTTTCAATTTGTCCGGGTCTTCCACATGGGTCTGCAAAAGTTGGGCCTCCAGCCCATGCAATTTGGAACACATTCGTTTTGCATAGGGGCGGCAAAGGAGGCGGCTCGACTGGGATTGGGGGACGAACGGATTCAACAGATAGGAAGGTGGGAGTCCATTTGCTTCCGTTCGTATGTGCGGCCAGACAGGCTGTTGTACCGGGGGGCTGTGGGAAGGCTGGGGGTGTTATTGCTTTGCTGAGTAACTGATTTTGTTTCTTTTCAGGTCTGGTCACTTGGTTGGTGGGTCACTCATACGTATACTGAGTACAGGGCCGCAGTTCGGAGGAAAGGAACACAGCTGGGTTTTCTTCTGGAAACAGTGGAGTTACAGTGGTTTGGATTTCATGGTTTTAGCTGGCAGAGCATTAGCGGAGAGATTTTCAGGAGGATTTCGGAAGGGGGCCTCCCCGGACATAGTACTAATTCACGGTGGGGGTAATGATTTGGGTTTGGTTCCCCAAAGGGAACTGATGAGGTTGAAGCGGGATTTGGATGAGCTATGGGAACTGGTTCCTGGCGTGGTGGTAGTATGGTCAGATATGGTGCAATGATTTAACTGGAGACACGACAGGGACCCGGCTGCTGTGGCGCGATGTCCGGGAAAAGTGAATAAAGCCATGTCAGTTTTTGTCCGGAGGTTAGGCGGGGTCCCGGTGCGGCATAGGGAATCAGAAGGTATGCTGCCTGGGTACTTTCGCAAGGATGGGGTGTGACTTACTGAATGTAGGTTTTCAGGAGGGTATAGTGCGGGCCTTATTTCTGTGTGGTGGGGGCGCTCGAGACGTTAAGATATCATGTCTCGGGCTGTGGCGGGATAGGGCTTGGGTAATTGGGATGGAAGAGGAGTATCAAGTGGCTAGGCTAAGGTTAGGCTGGATTAGGCCAGAGTGGTAAGTGGTCTGTTGGTTCAAGCTCATCGGTGGCTCCGAACCTGGTGGTGTAGGGGTGTCTTGGTACACCCCTACAGTTAAAAAAAGTTATGGTTATGGGGCCTTTTTGGTAGGCTGTGTGTTATATATTATGTGTTATTTAGATTGTTATATATTGTTTATGGTATGGGGTCATTGCCAGGGGTAATTCTATACGGAAGGGGATGGTAGTAAATTATTATACAATGACCCCAATTTGTTATCTTGTTTTATTACAATAAAATAAAGCTGTGGACTTTTATATTTCCAACAGAAATACGGTGTCTGTGTTTTTTAGGGGTTTTGGGGGTAAAAATGCCACAGGCCGAATAACGACTGTGCGCATGTCAAGTGAACAGGACCTTCATGTATTGTGTTCTTTTTTTTTTTTTAAATCATACAACATCCTTTCATGTGCTTTTCACATGTCATATTGTCAATTACCAATTTTTGTTTAGTCTGATTTAAAAAAAAAAAAAAGAAAAATAAGTGTTATTGTGATCGCTTCATATACAGAAGCATTAATATACATTTCAATATTGTGTAAAGACACAACTACAACGTTAAAAACCAAACACCAAAACAATGTGCCAGACAATCTACCTGTGCATGGCTAGTGTGTTACGATAAGTCTACATCTTAAAAATGCAATAACCCACAGAAGATGGGCGAGAATGTTTTTTTGCAAATGGAACTTTGATTCGAATTTACTACATCGGTCACTTGTAATATTGTTTCACACCTACAACACTTGTTAAACAGATCTAAGTGATAGAAAACAGATTGATATTTTCTACACTAGAACTGCCAGATAACAAGCTGCTATATTTAAACCAGTTATCAACAGCTAAGATGTACTTAAACAATATTGTAATTCTGGGGCAATACCCTCACAAGTCAAACTGAGAGGTCAGTTTATAGGGAAAGCTGTTGTCTGGATACAGTTCTAAAACCATTTCCATATGTCCTTTGCAGACTTAACAATTTAGATTTGTCAGTGATTTTAAACATGTGAATAAAAAAATATTTAAAAAAGTGTATAAATATAAAAAAACAAGCTTAAAAAAATGAAAAACCCAACTCTGAAGCATGTTTGTCATTCTGGATGTTCAGTTGGCCTGCAAAAGAATAATGAGTTATTGAAGTATACTGCACAAGTTTTACATAGGTTGCCATTATACTGTATATTAAATATTTGGAGATACAATTTAGACTACTTGCACCTTGAATCTTTAACACTCCACGCAGCATTACCACTCCAGCTTGACAACTTTCCATGGGAGGAAGTTACCAGCATGCCCCCAGATGCCTGAGGCTCCTGTTCAGGACCTACCAGCACAGGAAGGTGCTACCAACACCCAGTGGAACCCAGGTAAGTTGTCAAATCGCAAGCTGACTACTTACACTGGGAGGGCTCCAGGACACACCTGGGACCATAATCTTTATCACTAATCTACAGGTTGTACCAATTATAGTGTTTGCCATTTCAGTAAGTTATTCTTAGTGAACTTTACATGCTGGAAAAGCACAGGTGCCAACTGCTGTGGCTTTCTGCAGTGTGCAGACCGGCAAGGAGGGCAGGGTTGAGGAGTGGGTGGAAGATGATGTGGAGGATGATGAGGTCCTAGACCCCACATGGAGTGAAGGTCATGCGAGTGAACTGTGCAGTTTGGAGGATGAGGTGGTGGTCGCACAGAGGCACCAGCACAGCATAAGAGGGAGCAGAGGGAGCAGGGTGCAAAAGTGGAGCGGCCGTCCCCTAGACAGTACGCCTGCTACTGCCCACCGCACCCAGGGACTGAGCACACCAAAGCCAGCTCCAAGGAGTTCCCTGGCGTGGCAGTTCTTCAGACAATGTGCTGACGACAAGACACGAGTGTTTTGCACGCTGTGCAATCAGAGCCTGAAGCGAGGCATAAATGTTCTAAACCTGAGCACAACCTGCATGACCAGGCATCTACATTCAAAGCACGAGCTGCAGTGGAGTAACCACCTCAAAAACCAAGAAAGGTCTCAGGCTCCTCCTACTTCCTCTTATGCTGCTGTCTCTGCCTCTTCCTCCACCTCTGGAGTGACAGTGGCACCTGCCACCACGCAAACAGTGGCTGGTATCACTGATTTCGCCATAGTAGCATCCAGGAGGGAATGAAACTCTTCTGAATTAATTTTCTCCTGTAATGCTTCATCCAGCATGGCATGTGTGGGTGGACTGGCCACCATCAGGGGTGTAGAGGATTTAGTGACACTAGTGGAAGAACTGACAATGGAAACTTCCAACTCGTTTGGTACCGCATGACACAGTAACATAACGAAGTGTAAATGAAAATATGATAAAAAGTAATGAGAAAATTATCCTAAGGATAGAGTAAGGAGCTCACACCCACAGTGCTGAAAAAGAATATATAGGCACTGACAGTATTTAGCTGAATAGCAGGAAGGCTACAAGGCACAATGACCAAAGAAAAACAGGCTCACTTAGTGTTCCCTCAGGAATGGCTCCTGGGGAACACCGTGCGGCTGAACAGCAATGCAGCCAACCAAGCGGCTTAACCCCGCCCCCAAACAAGTAATATTGGCCGCGGCAAAAGCACTGTAAAAACTGGCAATCGCAAGATGGCTACCGCAATGCGCATTGCGACGTGCGCATGCGCGAGCGGCGTCTGCTAAACACATGAAGCCGCGACCCACCAAGGCCGCCGAAATAGCGGTAACCGGCAGTGAGAGGGTCTCAAGTTCTGTGCAGGCAGAGGAAATAAGTCGGGAAATAAACAACCCGACCAGAAGGCTGAGGGGGGAGGAGGGGACAGAGAGGAAATAGGAAAATGTGGTGAGGGAAGGAGGGAGCCAGTAGGGCTCCCAGAGAAAACAAACAGTAGGAAACAAAACAGATACACTGAATAAACTAGGCAAATGCAGTGATTTTACTAAAATTAATACAGAGACTGTTGGAGTGATACTTAGCTGAGGAGGCAGCAGCAAAGAAAGAGGATTGGCTGAAGGTCACATGGGACATTTTAGTACAAGGAGCCTTCCTATTGGATACAAGGTTATAGTGTGGTCAGGGCCGGATTAACATAGGGGCTGATGGAGCTGCAGCTCCAGGCCCAGGCCCATGGAATAGGCCCATTTAAAAAAAAAAAAAAAAAAAAAAAATTTTTTTTTTTTTTTTTTTACACACACTACTCTTAGGTATGCCACCTGACTGGTATTTTACTGGTTTTCCACCTGACTGGTATTTGAGGCTGCCTGGCTGTGCCAGTATTGCAGTAATACCGGCAATACAAATGCAGGTATTTTTCTCAGAATAAATGGAGATTACTCTGCAATACCAGCACCGGCCAGTAGGGGTCACTGTGTGTGGAGAGAGGCAGGGATAGGAAGTTACAGCATATCCCTGCCTCTCTCTACTACTTACTGATCCGTGAGGGAGCAGCAACACAGCAGAGTCCAGACAGCAGCTCTATAGCTCATGTAAGAGAGGGATGGGGGGAAAGGCAGCAGGGACACATGGGGACACTGATACACTATGGGACACTAGGGGACATATATGGACACTGAGACACTAGGGGACACAGACACTAGGGGACAAATGGGGACACAGACACTAGGGGACACTGACACTAGGACACATGGGGACACAGACACTGGGAGACCTGGAAACACTGAGACACTTGGGGACACTGGAAAACATGGGGACACTGAGACACTAGGGGACACATGGGGATGCTGTGAAACATAGGGACATTGGGAGACACTGAGACATTGGGACACAGAGACACTATGTCCCCATTTCTCCCAGTGTCCCCATGTCCCCCATCCAGTGTCCCATGTCTCTCAGTGTGCCTAGTGTCCCCATGTGTCCCAGTGTCCCTTTATGTCCCAGTGTCCCCATGTCTATGTCCACAACTGTCCCCATGTCTCCCAGTGTCCCATAGTCTCCCAGTGTCCCCATGTCACTTTGTCCCTAGTGTCTTAGTGTCCCTACATTTTTCAGTGTCCCCATTTCTCCCAGTGTCTGTGTTCCTAGTGTCTCAGTGTGCCTAGTGTCCCCATGTCTCCCAGTGTCCCTATATGTCCCAGTGTCCCCATGTCTCCCAGTGTCCCCTAGTCTCCCAGTGTCCCCTAGTCTCCCAGTGTCCCCTAGTCTCCCAGTGTCCCCTAGTCTCCCAGTGTCTGTGTTCACATGTCTTAGTGTCCCCATGTCTCCCAGTGTCTGTGTCCCTAGTGTCTCAGTGTCCCCATTTCTCCCAGTTTCCCTAAATGTTTCAGTGTCCCCATGTCTCTGTGTCCCCGGGTCTCTGTGTCCCCATGTCTCTCAGTGTCCCCAGTATTCTAGTGACATGGGGACACACTGAGACATTGGGACACTGGGAGAAATGGGGACACTGAGAGACTAGGGGACTGGGCAACATGGGGACACTGACACTGTTATATATAGGGACACTGAGACACTGGGTGACTTGCGAGACTGAGACACTGGGAGCAATCCATCTATACAGCAGAATCAAACTGTGAGTAGTTTGTTAGTGATTTTACAGAATTTTCTCTGATGTCACTCCTTGTGATTAAACAAATGATTAAGACTGGTATTTTTTTCCAATAAAGGTGGCAACCCTAACTACTCTTCACATACTCTTGCTTAAAGGAGCACCATAGGATCAGGAACACAATCATGTATTTCTGACCCTATTATGTTAAAACCAGCACGTTGGCCCCTTCTTGCCTCCCTAAGTATAGTAAAATATAACTTGTATTCAAGTCTGCAGCTGCTGGCTATGCCTCTGAACTGACTGTCTGCTGACATCATCAGAAGTGGTGGTCTGAGCAAATTACAATACTTCCCCATAGGATTGGCTGAGACTGTCAACTAGGCAGATCAGGGGCAGAGCCAGCACAATTCCAATCAGCATCTCCTCATAAAGATAAATTGAATCAATGCATCTGTATGAGGAAAGTTCAGTGTCTGCATGCAGAGGGTGGAGACACTGAATGACAGTGCTGCACACTAGGCAGTACTGCCCAAGGAAGCACCTCTAGCAGCCATCTAAGGAGTGGTAATAAGTGCTAATAAGACAATAATGAGAAAAGTGGACATGTGAGTGCTAGGGGACAGTCCTTAGAAAGCATGGAGTGAGCGCAACATTAGACGCATTTATGTCAAGCTCAGGGTACTGCCTGGATAGTATGTCCTTAGTTGGACAGCCTGCAGGATTGGCGGGCAGCCTGACATGCATTCATGCCAGGCTGTCCTTCAAATTCTTTGGACAGACATGCCCCCTTTGTGGGCATGTTCTCCCCTTTTGGCAGGTCTAGTCACGTGATTCGCACCAGTGGCCCACCTTTTACCCCGCCCATTGACTTCCTGCTTCACTGGACACTGCTGTTAGGGGTTATGGATTTACTTGAAATATGAAAGCAAAAATTAGAGAGAGATTAGAATAGAGTATGTGTTTTCTTATAGCCGCATCCTATGAGTTTCCCTCCAGCACCATCTCTATCAGATACATGACGCTTGGGACGTATGACTGGTTTAGTGTTTTTGGTCAATAAGATTCCGTAATTAGGCCCATCATAATTGTCAGCACCAGGCCCAGTGGGCTCTTAATCCGGCCCTGAGTGTGGTTAACCCTCTAGGGTACATGTTAACTTTTTTCCTTTGTATAATGACAGTATCCTTTCTTTGCTGGTGAGGAATAAAGAAAGAGATAAAGCATAATATGAGCCTCCATGTCCTTTAATAAAATCTATAATGTCAGTTATTTTAAAGAGGGTGCTAGTACAGTTGACAATACTGTGAATCAAGGGCTGACATACCATATGGCTCCTTATTAAACTAAAAACCAATGAGAGATATAAGACAGATGATGCACCATAAGTAGCTCTCAGTAGTCCGTCTTCTGAGATAAAGATATCTCTTCTTGATTTTCAAGGGCATGAATCCAAGTACAGGGTAAATGACTATGGGCCCAGGATCATATTTTGGGGCAGCTAACACCACAAGGTTTCAGGGAAGAGTATTGAGCACATTCCAGTGGCTGTTCACTAACTCTTAACTTAAAGGGGCACTATAAGCAACATAATCAGTACAGCTTATTGTAGTTGTTATGTTTCTAATAATCTCTAAGAGCCATTCTCTAATTAATAGTCATGCCATTTAAGAGGATTTCGACAGAAAAAAAAAAATCAATATCTGCCCTGGCAAGTGTCCAGCCACACTCAGAATGTGGAATTTAGACTTCTGTATTCTAACCAATGTCATCCACCTTGGATGTATCTGATAGGATGAGAGTGTTTGGTGAAACTGCCCCAGATCTCTTAGCCAATCACTGCTGTATGTGTGACCATCAGTAGTACAGAAGGAATCAGGATGCTTGAGCTACTGAAATCCCTTCAGACTACACATCTGTAAGACAGGATTTATGCTCACTGTTTACATCACATTTCTTAATCGAGCTATGAGGAAGTGTCTTGAAGTTCCAGTAAGTGAAGTGTGCAAAAATAAACCAACAACCCAACAAACAACAAAGTCCCCCCCCCCCCCCCAAACAAAACAGAAAAATAACAAAACAAATGTAGATTGCAGGCAATATGCTAAATAAAATGAAAATTAACAGGTAAATCGAGAAATATGATACTTATGGTAGGAAATAAAGAAGATCCTCAGTGGGGGTTATAAAAAAAAATGCAACATAATAATGCACTATGCACATAGTATAACTGTATATTTCTTACTGAATTCAAAATCTCAAGCCTGGAGCATTTAATTGCTTCGATTGTCTGTGCATCTTATTATAGTTGCTATAACTGACAGCAGCTGTATTGTGGCTGCTATCAGGTTGTACACAGTCAGATTCACAGTTTTGTAAAGCAAGTTATCTGCAGCAATCAGCAAAACTACCGCTTGTGCGCCATAAGTTGTTATGGTGATTAGAGCGACCCTCTAATTTTGCTACTTGTTTTTTAATTCATTACATTCCCACGCTTAGTGAATAAACCCTTAATTTGAAACACAGCTGGATTAATATTGCCTAAGGCCCTAGGCAGGATCCCAGATTGGGGCATGCTCTGTTTTGTGAATGGGGGGGCTGAGTGTTGTGCATGTGTGGAGGAGACAGAGTGCTGTGTGTGTGTGAGTGTTTAGTCGTTGAGTGTTGTTTGTGTAGGTAGGCCGATTTGCCTGTGTCTGTGGTGCCCAAATTCTGAGTGTGGAGTGGAGTCTGCATAGGACTGAGTCTGTGTATAGCAGCCGTAGTGCCTGTATAGTGGATGTAGCGAGTCTGTGTGAGTGTTTTTATAGGCGCATGAGTGTATGTCCATATATGGGTGTTACGGTTGCCTCAGGCTAGCTGAGGGTTGGACCTCCTGGATGTCCTTGTCCCCGAACTTAGAGAGCGATGAAAAGTTCCACTCCGGCACCTATCAATATTCCTGGAAGTGTAGAGTATTCCAGGAGCTCTAAACAGAGCTAGTGATCAGCATTTCCCTACAACACAAGTCGAGGCTGCGAGTTGAGAGTAAGAAGTCTGGTTTATTGAGCAGAAAGGCATTGCTTATATACACATTTTTAGTCCAGGGGCACACCCCTCTGGACCTGAGGGAACACAGTGATACAGAGAACATAAACCAAACAGAATAAAGTGCATCTTTCTGAACCCTCCCCTCTATCTTGGAATTAAGTGACTGTAGTAACTTAATTATCTCCAGGTACAGGAAATATTCTAAAGTAACAAAAACCACATAAAAATAAATAACTCATATAATACAATATTTAACCTATATGTCCAACATATCCCCAGATAGCTTGGATCTGAGCGCACAATATGTGTAAAACGCGCTCAGATCTCACGAATATAGTGGGATCGCCATGGGGGTAAAGTTTGTCTCCACAGCCGTTCGGCAGAAGTTAACCCAGAATTAGTTCCACAGTTTTCATGCATAGGGTCGGTCTAGCTTCGGGAGTATAAAAGTAACGAACGGCGCTGCGTTCGTATGATTATCTACGAACGGATGAAAGTTTGGAGGTCCCAGCGGGGTTCGTGAAGAGTAGTGACCGAAAACAGTACCATGAGGTCGACGACAAAACCCCGCTGGGCGTTCGACCGTGAAAGATGGCCGCCGCCACGTGTTCGTTCATACAAACAACAACCACCCAGCTGTTCACCAATTAAGCTGTGGTTAACCACAAACTGCAGCTTCAGGGCGGCTAATAAGGGGCACTCTCCTCCTGCAGGGTGGTCGGTCGTTCGGCAGTTTGTTCGGTTATTGAAAGGTGAAAAAGGTCAACAAGGCAAACCGCAACTTCTGGGCGGTTAATAGGCGGCACACTCCATATGCCGGGTGGTCGGTCATTCGTTCATATGAATGACCTGGTGAATTACTTTTTTTGTGGATTTATTCAGGGTAAAGAAACAGAAACAGTGTAGCAAAGTGGCAGACAAAGGGTACTTTGTGAAAATGGGGATGTAGTGTTTGTGTATAGGTTATGAAGTGTGTTATGTAGGGGTTCCAGTGGCTGAGGTGTGTGTGTGTATAGGGAATCCGGTGTGTGTGCAGTGGCTGTAGTGTTTGTATAGGGAATCCGATGTGTGTGTGTGTATAGGTGTCAGGGTACCTGAAGTCTCTACCTCCGAGAGAGGTAGAGACTTAGACGTCCATCCGTCCGGACGGGCTGTTTCCTCTGTTCCTCGCGGTCCATCCGGTCAGGTAAACGCCGGCCGCGAGGGATTCACTTCCCTTTCTAGCATGACGTCCGGAAACCGACGTCATGACGCCAACCCGGAATGACCTGTCACTCAATCCTTCAGAGACTAATCAGGACTCGTCGGAGGCGTGTCTACCCTTCCGAGCCAGGGTATTTAAACTTGCTTCTCCCATTTGCTCATTGCCCTGTCGTGGTTCTAGTCTGCCTAGTCACACAGTGCTCTTGTATTTCTGTTATCCCTTTGGTTCTGACCCGGCTTGTTTGACTTACTCTGTTTATCTCTGTTACCCTTGACCCGCCTTGTTCCTCGCTTACCTGTCTTCTCGTTCCCTCGACCTCGGCTTGTCTTTGACTATTCTCTATATTCTCCGTACGTTAGTCCGGCCATTCTAAGGTCCGGTATACGTATCCTGTACCTGTTTGTACTATGCGTGTTGGATCCCTGTCCCGATCCTGACATTACGACAGGGCCAATGGATCCTGCAAGTACAAACAGTCAGCTTGGTCCTTCTGATCCTAGGTTCGAAGCCATGGAGCACAGAATGGATCAGATGGCGCTAGCACTACAGGCGTTATTGTCTCGTGCTAGTAACCCGCCAGAGGAGACGCGTACTACTTCTATTTCTCCTGTGAGCTCAGGCCTAGAGGTAGCCACTGTAGTTGCCTCTTCCCGTATTACACCACCAGTACGTTATGGTGGCTCACCTGAGAAGTGTCGTGGTTTCCTTAACCAGATCAGTATCCACTTTGAATTACAACCTCGCTCCTATCCTACAGATAGGGCGAAGGTTGGATTTATTATCACCTTACTCATTGAGAAAGCTCTGATATGGGCCAACCCATTATGGGAGAATGATAACCCTTTGGTATATAATTATAATGCCTTTGTAGCTGCCTTTAGAAGAACTTTTGACCCTCCTGGTAGAAAGGTCAATGCAGCTAGATTACTGTTGCGCCTGAGACAAGAGAACCGAACTCTTGTGGATTATGCACTAGAGTTCAGGTCTTTGGCGGCAGAAGTTAAGTGGAACGAGCAGGCATATATAGATGTATTTTTGAATGGGCTATCAGATGTAATCCTCGACGAGGTTGCTACTAGAGAGCTTCCTGAAAATTTGGAGGATTTAATTTCATTCATTTCTCGTATTGATGAGCGTTTAAGAGAGAGACAGAACACTCGAGAGAGGAACCTTAGACCTTCATTTAAATTAGCTCCCGCATTTCAAAGTCCTGATTCCACTACCTCACTATGTCCTGAACCTATGCAGATAGGCAATACTCGCCTCTCAGAGGAGGAGAGGCAGTACAGGAGAAGGGAGGGATTATGCATGTATTGTGGAGTCAGAGGTCACCTACGCCTGAATTGTCCTAATCGTTCGGGAAACGCTCGCACCTAAGTTTCTCTAGAGGACAGGCCTTGGGTGTTTCTATTTTGTCCTCTACGCATAATTATAAAGATCACAGGCTTCTGCTACCAGTTTCTTTAACTTGGGAAAGGGGAGTACTAAGGACCATGGCTTTGATAGATTCCGGTGCTGATGAGAATTTTATCGATCAAGCCTTTGCTACTAAACACACTATCCCATCCCAGTTAAGGGATACACCCTTGGCCGTTGAGGCCATAAATGGTAGACCTTTACTTGAGCCTGTTATCTCTCGTGAGACCATCCCAGTTAGCTTAACTGTTGGTATCTTACACGAGGAAAACTTATCGCTTATGCTTATTTCATCCCCTTCTGTTCCCATAGTCCTGGGTTACCCATGGTTAAAAAGACATATCCCTATTATTGATTGGGAGTTAGGGGAGATACTCTCATGGGGCCAGGGTTGCCAGGAGAATTGTTTACGGAGGGTTTCCCCATTGGGTGTAATTAACACACCAGGTAGTTCTACCCAGTCTACAGAGATACAGATACCGCCCCTGTACCTAGACTTAAAAGCAGTATTCGACAAAAAGAATGCTGACACTCTACCTCCACACAGGACCTTTGATTGTAAAATTAACTTACTACCTGGTACCATGCCTCCGAGGGGCAATGTATACCCCCTATCCACTAAGGAGAATTCAGTTCTAGAGGAGTGTATTCGGGAGAATCTAGACAAGGGATTCATTAGGAGATCTTCTTCTCCTGCCGGGGCTGGGTTTTTTTTTTGTTAAAAAGAAGGATGGTTCACTAAGACCTTGCATTGATTACCGAGGTTTGAATAAGATAACCATCAGAAATGCCTATCCGATTCCCTTGATTACCGAGCTGTTTGATCGTCTGAAAGGCTCTAAAATTTTCACCAAGTTGGACCTCAGAGGGGCATATAACTTGGTGAGAATCCAGCAAGGACACGAGTGGATGACAGCGTTCAATACCCGTTATGGGCATTATGAATACACGGTCATGCCTTTTGGTCTTTGTAACGCACCTGCAGTATTTCAGGATTTGATTAATGAGGTTCTTAGGGAATTTCAACATGATTGTGTTATTGTATACCTGGATGACATACTGATACACTCTAGAGAGGTTGAGACCCACCACAGACAGGTCGGAAAGGTATTACACAAACTCCTGCAACATGGCTTATACTGTAAATTGGAGAAATGTAGCTTTGACCAGTCTCAGATAGACTTTCTTGGATACGTGATTTCGGGGGAAGGCTTTAAGATGGACCCTGACAAACTCCAGTCCATTTTAGAGTGGCCTTTGCCTAAGGGACTCAAGGCTATTCAGAGGTTTATTGGTTTCTCCAATTATTATAGGCGCTTCATTAAGGGATACTCTTCTATTATTGCACCTATTACCAATATGACCAGACAGGGGGTTGACACTAAGACTTGGTCTAATGAAGCTCTCGCTGCTTTCAAGACTCTCAAGGATCTTTTTGCTTCTGCTCCAATTCTAGTCCATCCTGATACGACTCTGCCGTTCCTACTCGAGGTCGATGCCTCTGAGACAGGCGTAGGGGCTGTTCTGTCGCAAAGGTTAGGGGTGGATAAACCACTACACCCTTGTGGTTTTTTTTCTAAGAAACTGTCTGGCCCTGAAAGTAGATATGACATTGGCGACAGGGAACTCTTAGCGGTCATTATGGCCTTAAAGGAGTGGAGACATTTATTGGAGGGGACCTTACATCCTGTTACTATTTTAACGGATCACAAGAACTTGTCTTATATTGGGGAAGCTAAGCGACTGTCCGCCAGACAAGCTCGTTGGTCCTTATTCCTGACCCACTTCAATTATGTGCTTACTTATAGACCTGGTTCTAAGAACTCCAAAGCCGATGCTTTGTCTCGCCAATATGAACCTTCTACTATATCTGAACCGGTTCTTTCCTCTATAGTTCCGAAATGCAATATTATCGCCAACACGAATTTCAGGATTCACTCTCCGTTACTTGCCGAGATCATTAAACTGCAACATCTAGCTCCTAAACAGACTCCTGAAGGTCGACGTTTCGTTCCTCCTGTTCTACAACTGGAACTGTTGCAATGTTTCCACAACAGCAAGGTGGCTGGACATCCTGGTATTCGCAAGACATGTGCTTTGATCTCTAAGGACTTATGGTGGCCTGATTTACGGAAGGATATTAAAGATTTCATCGGTGCATGTGAGGTTTGTACTAAGACCAGGCAACCTCATACCCTTCCCTGTGGATTTCTGCACCCCTTAGAGGTTCCAGAGAAGCCATGGTCCTGTTTGGCTATGGACTTTATTGTCGATTTACCAATCTCTAAAAAACAGACTGTTATCCTCACCGTGGTTGACAGATTCACCAAGATGGCTCACTTCGTTCCTCTGCCTAAACTCCCGTCTTCTCCCGAATTGGCGGAGATATTCGCAAGGGAGATTTTTCGATTACATGGGATACCCTCCCAAATTGTATCTGACAGAGGTTCCCAATTTGTTTCCCGTTTTTGGAGGTCCTTCTGCTCTCAACTGGGTATCAAATTGAATTTCTCTTCTGCCTATCATCCTCAGTCTAACGGAGCTGCTGAACGCACCAACCAAAAGATTGAACAATATTTACGTTGTTTTGTTTCCGAACACCAGGACGATTGGGTTGGTTTGATTCCTTGGGCGGAGTTTGCACACAACAATCTTGTTTGTGATTCTACTCGTTCAAGCCCCTTCTTCATGAATTATGGCTTTCATCCATCTATTCTCCCTTCGGCTTCTTCTTCCCAGGGGGTGCCGTCGGTTGATGTTCATGTTGCCAATTTGAGGAAGTTGTGGGATCAGACTCGACAGATTCTTCTGCACAATTCTATGCTGGTTAAGAAACACGCTGATAAACGTAGAAGGGCAGCTCCGGTGTTTGTTCCAGGTGATAGAGTATGGTTGAGTACAAGAAACATCCGTTTAAAAGTGCCTTCCATGAAGTTCGCTCCTCGTTATATTGGACCTTACAGGGTGCTAACTCGCATTAACCCAGTTGCGTATCGTCTAGCTCTTCCAACTGCCTTACGCATCCCTAACTCATTTCATGTTTCATTGTTGAAACCACTAGTCTGTAACAGATTTTCCTCCACATCATCCTCTCCTCGCTCTGTTCAGGTGGAGGGTCAGGAGGAGTATGAGGTTAACTCTATTATCGATTCTCGAATCTCCTGGGGGAGAGTACAATATCTGGTCGATTGGAAGGGATATGGTCCTGAGGAGAGGAGTTGGGTACCTCAGGAGGATGTTCATGCTCCTCGTCTCCGCAGGGCGTTTCACTCCCGTTTCCCATCTCGTCCCGGTTCCTTCCGCCCGGTGGGCGTATCTGAGAGGGGGGGTACTGTCAGGGTACCTGAAGTCTCTACCTCTGAGAGAGGTAGAGACTTAGACGTCCATCCGTCTGGACGGCTGTTTCCTCTGTTCCTCACGGTCCATCCGGTCACGTAAACGCCGGCCGCGAGGGATTCACTTCCCTTTCTAGCATGACGTCCGGAAACCGACGTCATGACGCCAACCCGGAACGACCTGTCACTCAATCCTTCAGAGACTAATCAGGACTCGTCGGAGGCGTCTACCCTTCCGAGCCAGGGTATTTAAACTTGCTTCTCCCATTTGCTCATTGCCCTGTCGTGGTTCTAGTCTGCCTAGTCACACAGTGCTCTTTGTATTTCTGTTATCCCTTTGGTTCTGACCCGGCTTGTTTGACTTACTCTGTTTATCTCTGTTACCCTTGACCCGGCTTGTTCCTCGCTTACCTGTCTTCTCGTTCCCTCGACCTCGGCTTGTCTTTGACTATTCTCTATATTCTCCGTACGTTAGTCCGGCCATTCTAAGGTCCGGTATACGTATCCTGTACCTGTTTGTACTCTGCGTGTTGGATCCCTGTCCCGATCCTGACAATAGGGAATCCAGTGTACCTGTGTGTCTGAGAGATCCAGTCTGTGTGTACAATAGTTGTTGTGTGTGTGCGTGCATTGGCTGTAGTGTGAGTATAGGGAATTCAGTTTGTGTGTGTAAGGGAGCCAGTATGTATGGCTACAGTGGCTGTAGTTTGTATGTCTGAATGTGTGTGTGTGTGTAAGGGATCCAGTGTGTGTGTGCCTGTGTACATATCTGTACAAATCTGTATTGAGTGAGTGTGTGTGAGTAAATGTGAGAGTCGGATAGGGAATGTATTGGAGAGCTGGAGGGGGTCTATTTGTTTTTCATTATTCCTATTTTTTTAAAAAAAGATTTATTCCCCCTACCTCTCTTCTTACCTTGTGCCAGGGAGGGAGATACTTTCAAACCCTGGTCAAAACTCTGCCGGTTGCAGGCTGAGTATATTCCGCTCGTGAGTCCAACACTGTGTAGGGTCTAAGGGTTGCTGTGGAAACCGTTGCAATGCTCTGACAAGCAAGGAAGTGCATTGTTAGTTCTGTTTGGTTTGGCAGGGGAGATCGCTGCACATACAGATTGCTACCACCAGGACAACTTCTAAAAGCAGAAGTGGTCATGGTGGTTGGTGTAACCCTTTAATTATAGGCTCTAATTATTTGATTTAATCTTAGGGCTAAATGTGGAACAGGATTATAAGGAAACCTTTTATACAAAATCTCACAGGCCTGGTAACAAAAGATACCTATTGTTTTTTTTCTAAATCATTTTTATTGCGACAATAATGTGCTACTTAAAGGACCACTCTAGGCACCCAGACCTCTTCAGCTTAATGAAGTGGTCTGGGTGCCAGGTCCCTCTAGGATTAACCCTTTTTTTTTTTTTATAAACATAGCAGTTTCAGAGAAACTGCTATATTTATAATAGGGTTAATCCAGCCTCCAAATCCTCGTGGCTGTCTCACTGACAGCCACTAGAGGCGCTTGCGTGATTCTCACTGTGAAAATCACAGTGAGAGCACGCAAGCGTCCATAGGAAAGCATTGGAAATGCTTTCCTATGAGACCGGCTGAATGCGCGCGCAGCTCTTGACGCACATGCGCATTCAGCCGAAGAGGAGGAGAGGAGGCGGAGAGGTGGAGGAGAGCTCCCCGCCCGGCGCTGGAATAAAGGTAAGTTTTAACCCTTTACTCTCCCCAGAGCCCGGCGGGAGGGGGTCCCTGAGGGTGGGGGCACCCTCAGGGCACTATAGTGCCAGGAAAACGAGTATGTTTTCCTGGCACTATAGTGGTCCTTTAAAGACATTAACAAAGAAAGTTATTGAAAATCAAAATACCCCCAGGTTGTTCCAACTCTTTTTTTCTATTTTTATAAAAGAACATACCACTAGTATTACAATGTTGCGGTAACAGAAAGAAAAAATAAGCCAAAAAAAGAATATCATCCAAGCATACATACAATGTAGATATAAAAATATGGATACATAGCATTAAAAAATGAAAATCCTTATTAATATTTTCTAAATGATTTTTTAACATTATCTGACAGTTCTACAAAACTGAGCTTTTCTTCTACAGTATATATACCATTATTTGGATCTGTACTTTGCTCTTTGTAAAATTGCTTCAGGTATATATTAATTGATGACATATTAAAAAATAGGAATTGAATGAAACTTTAACCCTCTAGGTAGGGGTTATTATTTCATTAACTTTTCTCAAGTACGTTTCGTTTTTTCCCCCAAGTTTAGTATCAGCCATTTATTCAATTTGCTTTGAGTAACATCCAAATTATTATTGCCAATTTCAAAGCTGACATATTGTTCGGAGTGATTTAAAGACTTCTGCTATGTGTTCTTCCCAACTGAGACAGAATTCAGAGAGAGCAATTTAAGTGAGAACAGCTGCTGATACTTAATGTTAGAGAAAGTTACAAATCTAGCAATCGTAAACTCAGGATTTCTGTTTAGTTTTTTTCCTTTTTTAAAAAAAATAAATGGTTTTTCCTATTTTTTGTTTATTGATATGTTGTAAGAAAAATATATAATTACAATTAGGTGGAAACCACTGATTAAACAAAAGTAAGAGTTGGGTCCACAATTTACCTATTGTTTCCCCCTGGGCCCTACCCATGAGCAGCGGGTGGGGTCACTAAATAACAATAGAGGGTGGAACCTATTGTCCCAGCCCCCACCCATGAGTGGCGGGTGTGAGCCCTAAATGACAATAGGGAAGGGACACCTAGTGCCCTCCCAGCCCTCACCCATAGGTGACAGGTGGGTGCTAAAAGTAAAAACAACCCCCCTCCCAAGGAGACTAGGGGCCCCCAAGTCCCTAGTCACCCAACACAAATAAAATAATCTTTACCTACCCCCCTCACCCTAAAAATAGTGAGGGCGAAGCAATAAACCTAAACACCTGTGAAAATAAAAGTGCAATTTTTTTATTTTGTTTTTAAAGGAACACTATAGTCACCTAAATTACTTTAGCTAAATAAAGCAGTTTTAGTGTATAGATCATTCCCCTGCAATTTCACTGCTCAATTCACTGTCATTTATGAGTTAAATCACGTTGTTTCTGTTTATGCAGCCCTAGCCACACCTCCCCTGGCTATGACTGACAGAGCCTGCATGAAAAAAAAACTGCTTTCACTTTCAAACAAATGTAATTTACCTTAAATAATTGTATCTCAATCTCTAAATTGAACTTTAATCATATACAGGAGGCTCTTCCAGGGTCTAGCAAGCTATTAACATAGCAGGCGATAAGAAAATCTTAATTAAACAGAACTTGCAATAAAGAAAGCCTAAATAGGGCTCTCTTTACATGAAGTGTTTATTGAAGGCTGTGCAAGTCACATGCAGGGAGGTGTGACTAGGGTTCATAAACAAAGGGATTTAACTCCTAAATGGCAGAGGATTGAGCAGTGAGGCTGCAGGGGCATGTTCTATACACCAAAACTGCTTCATTAAGCTAAAGTTGTTCAGGTGACTATAGTGTCCCTTTAATTTAGAAAAAAAATCCATCTTCATCCAGCGAGGGCACGGCGTAGACTGAGCTTCGTAGGTGCGGAGAAAGGCTTATAAAAGGTTCCCACACCCTGCAATTTGACTCAGAGCACTCTGACAGAAAAAGCCTTACCTGATTGGTTACTTGCAAGGGTCAAGAATCTGGCAATCTTAGGGGAATGCCTAACAAAGGTTACCTTCCATTCTGAGATGGAGATCAGCTACAGGTGCAGTTATCATTACTCCAAGTCCTTCCACACTTTTTTTATACATATATATCCATCATCTTAGAGTATGGTCCTCATACATGAATACACATAGAATAACAGTAACATTCTAAAGGATGTAAATAAAGGCATATATTCCATATTAGTAACATGTCCCACATAATATACTGCTACCCTTAGGATCACAGCGGATAATTAAGGCTGAAGTGGAATTATTAATATGACTTTAATTCT
Organism: Pelobates fuscus; assembly: GCF_036172605.1. Taxonomy (NCBI): domain Eukaryota; kingdom Metazoa; phylum Chordata; class Amphibia; order Anura; family Pelobatidae; genus Pelobates; species Pelobates fuscus. The sequence continues at coordinate 314,314,993 of NC_086320.1, read as the reverse complement.
CTGCAGTAAAGCCTGTTTATAAGTTAAAAAATACTCATGCTGGAAATCACTGCCACCATCTTGTTATAAGCAAGGGGCAGCATGGACTCAGTATCAGGCTTCTGGAGACGTACTGAACTGTAGCATACAGGTAGAACCCACATAGTCAGTACAGTCATCAATAGCACTTTTTTCCAGAACACTAAAACGAGGTGTATACAACTTACCTGTATGCTCACCAATAAACTTCCTAAACGTGACCCATTTGTAATAAGGAAACCTCATATTAAGTAACAGGAGTAACTGAAATAACAGTAAACCTCCATACTTAAAATAGCCAGTAATCTATACTATTGAAACACTATTGATATGACAAAAAATAAAGTAAGCAGCTAGGATAAATGTAACAACCGCAACCGCAGGCCTATGTTCCACTGGTAAATGGTGATTTGAAACCTAAAAACCTAATATGTTTAATCTAGAGGCTTCCTTATACACCCCATGAACTACTGTCATCTTCTTCAGGAGAGGGTCTACGTCAGACCGGTGGTCAGTAAAAGGGGTACATCCTTTTAACAGGGTTGGCATTTATTGGGTCGCAAGGAAGAGAGATGCGGAACTCCCCTGGCTTTGCCTTTTTGTGACCCAATGTAAATCTTAAAAAAGAAGAACCTGTCCACAGCAAGTAGGACAGGAAAAAAGACTGGATATTCTATCTGGTAGGAGGGGTATTTATATTTTTTATTTCCTGTCCTAAACAGCGAAGTGATGCTGCTATAGATTGTAGCACGAAAAACAATCTATACAACTAAAATGTAATTTAGAACAAGAACATTGTATCTCATTTAGGGACACTCCGCTGCCCAAATACTAAATAAATAAAATTCCTGATTAATACACCCTGTTCCAAATTATTATACAAATGATATTTTTCTCATTTACCTAAATAATTGATGTAAATAACAGTCAGCATAATTCTCATGTTATCAACTATTAAGAGTACAATTCAAATTTTATTGAACAAACCTCCTAATGATAACATTATTTTTTTTAAACATAAAAAACTTACAATGCACTGTTCCAAATTATTACGCACAGTAAGTTTCAAAACACTTTATAGGTTGTAAAGAACTGAAAATTGTCATTTGTTGTGTTTGCAGCATATTTACTGAAATCGAAAGCTATTTCAAACAAAATTATAACAACATTTTAACTTTTTAAACATTTTAACAGGTCACCTTACATTTAACATAGGACCCCTTATTTGATAGCAGCTTCACAAGTCTTGCATCCATTGAACTTGTGAGTTTTTGGACAGTTTCTGCTTGAATTTGTTAGCAAGATGTCAGAATAGCCTCCCAGAGCTGCTGTTTGGATGTAAACTGCCTCCCACCCTCATAGATCTTTTGCTTGAGGATGCTCCAAAGGTTCTCACTAGGATTGAGGTCAGGGGAGGATGGAGGCCACACCATGACTTTCTCTCCTTTTATCCCCATAGCAGCCATTGATGCAGAGGTATTCTTTGCAGCATGAGATGGTGCATTGTCATGCATGAAGATGATTTTATTATGGAAAGCATAGTTTTTCCTTCTATACCAGGGAAGAAAGTGGTCAGTCAGAAACTCTACATACTTTGCAGTGGTCATCTTTACACCTTCTGGGACCATAAAGGGGCCGACCAGCTCTCTTCCCATGATTCTGGCCCAAAACATGACTCCACCACCGCCTTGCTGACATCGCAGCCTTGTTGGAACAGGGTGCCCGTCCACCAACCATCCACTACTCCATCTATCTGGACCATCCAGGGTTGCACGGCACTCATCAGTGAAAAGTAGTCTTCATGTATTTTTCTGCCCAATGCAGCCGTTTCTGCTTGTGAGCATTGGTTAGTGGTGGCCGAATAGAAGGTTTATGCACAGTTGCAAGACTCTAGAGGACTCTACACCTTAATGTCCGTGGGACTCCAGAGGCACCAGTGTAATAACTGCCTGTGTGTTTATTTAGTTTAGTAAGTCTTTTATATATATATATATATATATATATATATATATAGTCTTGGGCCAAATGCTCGCCACAATAATATATGTCTATATTATTGAAAAGTATTAATACGCAATCTGACGTTCTTTATAAAAAATAAGTATTTATTCTACTTCAATAGCAAATCATAATATACTTAACAGATGGTATTTCTTTTTTTTTTGTAAATATATTTTTATTGTCAGTTTTATGTTCATTGTGAGACTCTCAGGTCTCCATAGCAGTAGCATATGTAACGTTCAAGTCGAGACTCGCAGGTCTCTTTAAAGTTGGTAGTAACGAAGCACAACATGTGCTATAACATGCAGAAAATATAGGTTGGGATTGGAGCACGCAGGCCCCCAACAGTGGTGGACACGCAGGTCCTGGAACATATGAACCTTGGTTAGGCTTTTGGTATAACATTCGTGTGTCCCTCTGGGTTTAATTACGTATGAGGTTGCCACTGGCAATTGTCATGGTGCTTAGAGTCAGTATGCAAGTAGCTGCGGTTCATTGGGTGAGGGGGTTGGGTAACCAAGTGTGTTTAGCTTCTCTAAGTCCCCGTAGGTGAGCAGTATGTGTCCATGTGACTGCCAATGTCTCTATGAAGTAACCATACGCGTCTCCGTGCCGTTGGGGCATTTGCCTGCGATCTTTATGGGGGATGTGGGAGATGCTAAAGGGGGGGGGGAGTGGGGAGGTAGGGGGGGTACTGAAGGGGGGGGGTATGGGCGCTATAGTAGGGTGGGTGGGGTGGTGGGGTCAGTCCGTCCCGTCGTGTGAGTCTCCTGCTTCTAGGTGAGTGATGAAGTCTGTCTGCCTGGTGGTTATAATCCAGTGTGTCCAGGTCTCCATGTATTTTACAGTGGTATTAGTAGCCCCTGAGTGGAGTTACTCTATAGCCCTGAGGTCCTCCATTTGTTTGAACCAGGCTCTTAGGGGAGAGGGTCTGTCCTGTCTCCAATATTGGGGGATGATTTGCTTTGCTACATTGAGGATCCTAATGGTCAGGGATTTTTTATATCTAGATCTGGGTATGGTTGTGTGGTGTAACAGCATCGCTGCTGGTTCCAGCGGTGGTGGTGAGTCTGATAGCCTCGACAAGATATCGTGGATAAATTTCCAGAATGGAGTGATCCTACGGCATTCCCACCATAGATGTAGTGTGGTGCCTGTAGCCTCTCCACATCTCCAACACAGGTCGGAGTGTGAGGGGTCTATGGTATGTAGTCTGTGTGGGGTGCGGTACCAGTGGCTCAATAGTTTAAATGCCGCCTCCTGCGTCTTTGAAAAGGTGGAGCAGTGGTGTGTTAGATAGCAAATTTTGTCCCATTCCGTCTCAGTAAATGTCCTCCCCAGGATCGTTTCCCATGTTCCCTTAAAGGCTGGGGTCTCGGTGGGGGTCTCTCTCTGTAGCAGTGAGTACAGGATAGATATGCTGTGGGGAAGGGGGTCTGGTTGGATACAATGATCCTCGAAGGTGGTCGGTACCCTAGCGTGATTCTGTCCTCCGGGTAGTGAGTCAATGTAGTTCGAAAGTTGTTTGTATTTGAAGGTTTGCATGAATGTAGGGTGCGTTTGGTCCGTCAGTTGTGTGAGTGTCTTCCGTCCGTTATGTGTGTATATGTGGTGTAGTCTGGGGATTGGTTTGTGGATGAGGTCCCTGAAGGCCTTCGGATCTAGACCTGGTGGGAAGTCCCGGTCGTGTATGAGTGGTAGTAGGGGTGAGGGGTGTCGGGTGAGGCCATGTACCCGGGACGCTCTATGCCATACCCGTAGGGTATGTTGTGCCAACGAGGAGCAACCCCGGCCCAGGCCGCTTCCGGAGCACCATGGTAGGGTCGATACTGGCCCCGCTGTCTCTGTCTCTTCCACTGTTTTCCATAGTTTGTGGACGTTAGTCTTGGTCCAGTCTAAGACTCTCCGTAGGTGTCCTGCTGTGTAGTAGAGATAGAAGTCGGGGATGGCCAGCCCCCCCCTCTCCTTAGGTAGGGTAAGGGTCTGATACTTGAGACGTGGTCGTTTCCCGTTCCATATATAGGCGCTTGTCAGTGTGCATAGGGCAGTGAAAAATCTTTTAGGGATTGTTATAGGGAGTGTCTGGAATAAGTAAAGTAATCGTGGGAGAAGGTTCATTTTAATTACCTGTACCCTTCCTAACCACGAAATATGTGGGTGGGACCACTCGGCTAGTTCTCTCTTGAATGTGTTCAGCATAGGGGTGAAGTTTTCTTTGTGTATGTCTTCTTTCTGTCTGGTTAGCCATGTACCTAGGTATCGTATTTTGTGTTCTGCCCATTGGAATGGGAAGCTGGGGCGGATGGGGGAGGTTCTGTTGTCGGGTAGGTCTACATTCAGTATGTGGGATTTGGAGTAGTTTATTTTGAGGTTGGAAATGTGTCCGAATGTCTTGAAGGCTTGCAGAATATTGGGGAGAGAGATCTCCGGTTTCGTGACATAAAAGAGGTGGTCATCCGCGTAGGCGGCCACTTTGTGATGTGTGTCTCCTGTGTGTATGCCTGTTATGTCGTGGTGTTCCCTGACGGCTATCATAAAGGGTTCAAGGGCAAGGACGAAGAGCAGTGGGGAAAGTGGGCAGCCCTGGCGGGTGCCGTTGTGTATCGGGAACTCGTCCGTTAGTGCCCCGTTCACTATGACGTGAGCCGTGGGCCCGTCATACATGGCTGTGATCCAGCCCTGCATGTGGGGTCCCAGTCCTATTTGACCCAGGATCTGGAATAGGTACTCCCATCCCACTCTGTCGAAGGCCTTCTCCGCGTCCGTGGACAGAAGGAGAAGGCCTCCGGTATCGTAGGTCTTGTTATGCATAAGGGCAAGGGTTCGAATAGTATTGTCTCTCGCTTCGCGGTTTGTGACAAACCCGACCTGGTCGAGGTGTACCAGTGAGGGGATGTGCGGTTGCAGGCGTCTGGCAAGCATCTTCGCCATCAACTTAATGTCGCAATTGATGAGGGAGATGGGCCTGTAGTTCCCGCAGTGCTCCGCGTCCTTGCCCTCCTTTGGAATGATAGTAATGTGTGCTGTCAACGCCTGTTTGGGGAAATGGTGACCTTCTCTAATCGCGTTAAAGGAGGCCAGCATAGGTTGGTACAGTTTATCTGCGAAGTGCTTGTAGTAGCAGAGAGGTAGGCCGTCGGGGCCCGGACTCTTGCCAGGTTTAGTTCCCTTAATCGCCCCCGACAGCTCCTCAATTGAGAAGGGTTCATCGAGCTGGTCTGCTACCTGTTGATCTAGTGTGGGTAGTTTATGGGTCAGTAGGTATTGTCGGATGGAGTCTTGTAGGTGGGCGACCTCTGTCTCCGACGTCGGTCGGGGGAGCGAGTAGAGTTCTGAGTAGTAGGTTTTTATCGTGTGCATGATGTCGGACGGTAGGCGGCGCGTCACCCCCTGTTTGTCTCTTATTTTATTGATGTATGTCATTTGGCGTCGTTTCGCCAGCATTCTGGCTAAGAGCTTGCCACTCTTATTTCCGTGTAGAGAAAAGAAGGCCCTGTGCCTGAGGACTTCTCTATGATATTTGGACTGGATCAGGGAGGTCAGGTCTCGTCGCAGTTGTAGGAGTTGTGTGTGGTGGGCTGGGGATTGTTTTTGTTTGTGGAGCGTGTCACGTTTGTGTATGTCCGCTATGAGTTCTGTGATACGGGCTTCCCGTTGTTTCTTGAGTTCTGCGCCCTTTTGTATGAAGTGTCCCCGTATGACGCTTTTATGTGCTTCCCATCTGATTGTCGGTGAGGTGTCCTCTGGTGTGTTGTCCTGAAAGTAATCGGTCAAAACTTTACTGAAGTGTGCGGTCATGTCTTGGCGTGATAGCAGGTATTCGTTTAGTCTCCATTTGGCTATTGCGGGTCTGAGGAGCGGGGATCGGAGGGTGATAAGGACTGGGGCGTGGTCCGACCAGGTCGCTACTCCTATCGTCGTGTCCCGTATTAAGGAGAGGTGGTAGTGTGTGGTGAGAAAGTAGTCTATGCGAGTGTATGTCCGGTGGGGGTGGGAGTAGAATGTGTAGTCCCGTTCGTCCGGGTGGTGTGCTCTCCAGCAGTCAATTAATCTGTGTCTATTCAGTAGGGAGGTTATTGCTCTAAGGTGTTGTCTGGGGAGGTGGGAGGTGCCCGTAGAGCTGTCCCAGGTTGGGTCCATGGCAATGTTCAAGTCGCCCCCTATTATGAGGACCCCCTCTGCGAAAGCGTGAAGTTTCCGTAAGGTGCTTTTAAGGTAGCGGTGGTGTTTGTTGTTCGGTGCGTACAGAGTGGCAAAGGTGTAAAGGTGGTCGCCCACTGTGCCTTTCACAAAGAGGTATCTCCCTTCCCGGTCGGTCATGCTTGCCTTCTCAGCAAACGGTACTCTCTTGTTAAACAATATCGCCACCCCCCTGGATTTTCCCTCGTGGAAGTCACTGTAGTACCCTGTTGGGAAGTGATGGTTGGTCAGCTTGGGCCTGTCCCCTTCCCTAAAGTGGGTCTCCTGTATCATTACAACGGATGCTTTCTGCGAGTGAAAGTCCCTCAGTGCCCCTGACCTTTTCTCCGGTTTGTTAAGCCCTTTGGCATTTATAGTGAGGACAGTGAGGTCGCACGGTAGTAGTGGTCCGTCAGTCATCGTGGAGTGTGCACTCTTATCTGTGTTGGGTCCGGTCAGTGCGTGTCGCGAGTCAGTCGGGTCGTCCGGTAGGGGAAGGAAAAGGGGGGGGGTGGGGCAGGTACGGGGCAGGAAGGGGGTGGGGATCTGGGTGAGGGAACTATGTACAATGAACCAGTCACTCGGCGGTGACTGTTCAAGGGTCGAGCGTCGGGGGACAAGGAGTGGTGGGGTCCACCAGTGGTCCACCAAGTCCCGTCCACCTATCTGTGGGCGCTCTATTCCTATTGGGGAAAGCGGAGGAGGTCGAGGGTTTCCGTACGAGTCCCGTCCGGGCTCCCGGGGTTGTGTGGCCTCCTGTGCCCTCACACCCTGGGTTCTCGTGCGTCGGGTCTCGTCTGGAACCTCCGACTCCCCTGCGGCTTCAAGTGTGGGCGGTGGGTGGGTGTTTGTTTCATCCTCGTCCTAAACTCGTATTGGCCAGAGGCTCTTAGTGGGTAGGGTTTGTTTCATCGGGCGTTTGGTGTTTGTGTGGCGTGTAGCCCTGTGGGCAAGTCAGTGAGCAACATCAAATAATAACATTGTAAATGAACATATTAACATATTAAACAAGTATTCCGAGCAATTTATCTACCAGAGAAAAGTCCCGCTTCCCCATTCCTCAGGATTGGTCTCGACCTTCCCATGCTACTTTACGGTTATAAGTTCCTTTATGTTCCCTGATTCTGTGTGGGGGTTAGGGCACCATGCGACTCTCATGGTGTGGGCGGGAGGGGGTACCCCATCTTCGATATTAGCGGTTGCCGGGGGTGGGTTCAGATTCCACGTTTGCATTCCTTTGTATCCCGTACCCATCCCTAGGGTGAGGTAGGCCCTGTATTCGTCCTCCACCCTCTGGTTTTAGTGCTGAGTTATCATCCCTATTGCTATCTAGGAGGGGGGTCGGGCCCCAGGTGAACCGCACCAGCTTTGGCCTCCGCCACTGCTCCCCCACCGGTTCCTTACAGGGCGGTATTACCTCCGCGGTACGTCCAGCCAGGGAACGCCCCCCTCGGTCCTCCGCCAGGGGGGTTCTCAAAGGTCGACTTGGGTTGCGGGTTTGGTCTAGGGGGTATTGATGGTGGGCCGGTCAGAATTTGCTCGGATATGAGCTACCTGTCACTCTCGGAGTTGTACCTCTGGTGGGGTCCCGGGCTGTCTCAAGGCATTTAACTCCCCTCCCCCTCCATCCCCCCCCTCGTCCCCCCCCTCCTCTCTCCCCCCTCCCCCCCCTCCCCATCCCCCCCCTCCCCATCCCCCCCCCCGTTACTTGTTGTAATGAGTCGATGGAGTCTATTGAAACAAAAGGAAAAAGTCTTGTGTGTGATGCATGGGTGATCATAGTCTCTGAGTTCATGGAGCATATTAAATACTTGCGGTTGGAATCAGAGGTAGAAATGTCTCTCGGCTTAAGAGGTTGCTCCTGATTGGCGTATGGTCTGGGCTCTGGTTCTCCGTTGTCTGCGGGGTTGTGAGGCCGTTCCAGGCTGGAAGGAGTAGAATGACATCGGGTCTGGCCATGTGAGCTGGATAGGTGGTAGTTGCAGTTCAGTAGTCAGGTCTGCTAGATCTTCTGGGGTTTTCACCACGAATAGGCCGCTGGGAGTGGAAGCTTGTAATCCTGAGGGATAAGTCCATCGGTAGCGTATTTTGTTAGATTGTAGGACACGAGTCAGGGGTTTAAGTGTCCTTCTGTAGGCCAGTGTTGCTGGCGACAGGTCGGGGTATAGTTGTAGGGGTGTGCCGTTCAACAGGACCCGGTCTGTGTCTCGGGCCTGTCTCAGGATGTCCTCTTTTAATTGGTAACTAGCTAGGCAGCAGTTCGTGTCTCTGGGAGGGGACTCCGGGGGGCCCCTGGGTCTCAGGGCCCTATGTGCCCGCACAAATTCGATGTGCGTGGTTTCAGGTCATCCGAGGAGCCTGTTGAATAGGCCCATGAGCGTTGCGCGGATCGGAGTGTTCTGATCCAAGTCTTCCGGAATCCCCCTAACCCGGATATTTTGTCTGCGTCCCCTGTTGTCCAGGTCTTGTAGGGCCATCTGGCGTAGTTGTGCCTCGTGTACCTTTAGGGTATTCGTAGTGGCGTTTTGTGTGGCAGACAGATGATCACTGTCCGCTTCCAGCTGGGATACCTTTTGGTGCAGGCCCTGCAGTTCTTCTCGGAGGGAATGGAGCTCTGCCGTGATGGAGTTTCGGAGCTCAGAGTTCGCCTCCTTGAGGTCTGCCTTGGTGGGTAGTGCCCGGATTAAAGCCACCCAGTCCGGGGTGTTCTCCGGGTGGGGGTCGGTGCCGGGGGCATCCATGCAGGGCTCTGCGCTCGGGGAGTGAGGGCGCGAGGCCCACGAGGTCCCGGAATCCGTTGAGGCCTGTGAAGCCAGGTCCGCCGGGGTTTTCAGGTATTTGTGCAATGTGGACGCCGGTGTGCCCTTGGATGTGTCTGCGGGCTTACCAGCATGTGATGAGCGATGTGTTTTGCCCATTTTGTATTTGTAGGGAGTGGATGGACGAGGATTCGTGATAAGCCTGCGGGGAGCTCTCAGGTTAAGCTGCCATTCCTCTCGGCCTCCAAGCCACGCCCCCAACAGATGGTATTTCTTAACGAAGTTACAGAGTCGTCTTTGTATCAGCAATTCAGGACATCGGATCGTAGCAGGAAGAGCAAGAGAACGTGGTCCTTTGTCCTCTGCCCTTAATAGCCCAAATTACGTCATAACGTTTAGTTTAGAATAGCCATATAAGGAAATTCTCCATATAAAGACCACCCCAAATCTCTTATACAGCAAATTCCAGAGACCTCATGGTACAGAATAGGAAACACCATCTGTTCTGTTTAACCCATTAGACAGCCACACCTTAATATGTATTTGAATAGGAATATACAGAATATGCAATATTCTACAACCAGCAGCTTCAAATATCTGTTTGCTGCTATGTAATGGTATTTTAGCACCTTCTCTCTTGATCCGATGCATGGATCTGGCAGAAATCTTCCTCAATGTGCCTTTATCTGCACAAACCCGTCTGTGCTCTGAATCAGCCACAAATCTCTTAATAGTGTGGTGATCACGCTTAAGTTTTCGTGAAATATCTAATGTTTTCATACCTCGTCCAAGGCATTGAACTATTTCACTCTTTTCGGCAGCAGAGAGATCCCTTTTCTTCCCCATATTGCATAATAATGGTGCTCTGCTTAATAATGTGGAACACCCTCCTTTAGTAGTTTTTCCTTAAATTGGGCTCACCTGGCAATCTAATTATCACAGGTGTCCGAGATTGTTTTCAGTGATCAAAAGAGCCCTGAGACACAATGCCATCCATGAGTTAAACTTAAATAGAATTTGCATAATAATTTGGAACAGGGTGTAGATATACCCCAAATGAAAACACTAATGCATTTAATTATGTATTTGTTGATTGGGGGTTTAGCTAAAACTGCAGTTCTCTTGTCTGCTGATTCTCTATGGGGTTCAGGTCAGGCGAGTTTGCTGGCCAATCAAGCACAGTAATCCCACGGTCATTGAACCAGGCTTTGGTGCTTTTGGCAGTGTGGGCAGGTGCCAAGTCCTGGTGGAAAATTAAGTCAGCATCCCCATAAAGCTTGTCTGCGGAAGGAAGCATGAAGTGCTCCAAAATCTCCTGGTAGACAGCTGCGTTGACCCTGGACTTAAGGAAGCACAGTGGACCAATATAGTTTGCTTGCTTTGCTAGGCAGATGTTGAGTGTGGCGCATTTTGTCCATCCCCCAAGGTGAATTTATGGTTTGAAAGTATGTATTTGTATAAAGTACGCATCCAAGGTTTTACTAACGTAGGGTCTCTAGCCTGAATTTTCTAAGTCTTACAATACAATCTATAATTCAGCCTGTCTCTTTAAACTAAAAAAAAAAGTGCAATTGTTTTATATGTCATGGCACTGTATGCAAATGTTTGACCATAATAAGCTTGCGGATGCTGTCGTGGCTATGCAAGCCTGTATGTTATTCTTTTATTGCACACTAATATAAAGAATAAAAAATAAAATTTAAAAAAATCAAATGCATAGCACCAATTCTGGATTCCTCTGGCACCGTTGTTGCAACTTCAATGGAACCATCTCCATAAATGATTGTGGAAATCAGTTTAAGTTGAAATTGGAGAAAGGTGGTTTTTCCAGGATTCAATTTTTTTTAAAAAGTAGAAATTAATTGTGGGTTGCTACTTGCATCAGATAGATAGATAGATAGCCACCTTTTTATACCAGGCTTTTGTTTTTCTTAAAATAAGATATGGCTACATCAGCTGATCAGCCAAATCTACACCCCCAATGTCCCTGTTATAAGCCCTGATGCAAACAGGTTTGTTCTGTACTCTGCCTCGGACAGTGACGTCTGACATGTTTTCGTCATGGATGGTGGTTAGCATGTTAACATCCTTCCTGTCCTTAAATTTTATTGCAAGCACTTCAGCTTTGCACAGAGCTTTACATTCATCGTTTTTTAATTTGGCCTCTATGAGAGGTCTGGGGAATTTTTTCTCACAGTGCCGCAGGCCAGTGTCTGCAAACCATAACGCGTTTTAAACAAACGGACACTAATATAAAAATTGTCCACATAAAGGTGGTAACCTTTATTGAACAAGGGGATCAGTAGGTCCCAAACAATTTTCCTATTTGTCCCCAAAGAGTGAGGACAGCCAGGAGGGTCCAGTTGACCATCTTTCCTCTCATACACGCGAAAGGCAAACATATAGCCAGTTTCGCTCTCACACAGTTTGCGCCATACCGAGTGTGCTTTGAGGGGATGTATTGTTTGAATCCTAATATCATCAAGGATTCATCAATGGATACATTTTATTGGGGAGTATAAACTTCTGAAAACTTGTGCTGAAGATGGTCTACCAGTGGGCGTATTTTATTAACACTATCATATTGGAGGTGATCTCTGGGATGACAGAGGGTATTGTCATTGAAATTTAAGTATCTCAGCATCAACTCATATCTTGTTCTAGACATGGTTTGGGAGTACACTGGACTAGAACATATTGGGTTGGTGCTCCAGTAAGATCAAATTGATGGCTTCTTTATTATCCCCATAAGCATTGTAAGAGCCCAGATTTTTTTAAGTTCAGGGATATCTGTGGAATGAATAAAAAATGTCAGCGCTATATACGGTAGTCTAACAATGAGGCTACCTATAGAGAATGTGCAAAAAATCAGATTTCTGTGAATTAGTGATATGAATATAAGAACACTTAAATCCCACAGTAAGTTAGACTTGTGCACAAAAATTGATTAAAAGAAAAATTTGCTTAAGAGTCCATACAGTCCATACAGTCTTATAAGGGAGTCCTGAAGGGGTTAATCTTGTGTTGAAGGGATTAATCTTGTATTGTAGTAGGAAATACACTGTAGCTTTTTTTCATGGATAATACCTTCAAAGGATACAAAAGAGAGCTTGCATAGTGTAAAACCGTATTTAATAAATAAAAAGATACCCTTCCCCCCAAATGGAACCCTTACGTTAGCAAGTAGTGACACTCGTTTCCAAGATATCACAAAAATCACTTTGAATAGTCAGAGGCTGTGAAGCCGTTTACCGTCCGCTGCTCAGCAGTATTCAAAATTCCCGCCCGATCTCAGCGCTGATACGGTGGGTTCTAGCCTGCAGGATGCGAGCATCAGCGTGTGGTCGATTCTGAGCCGGCTGTAAACATCAGACCTCTGCACCCGATAGCACTTCAACGCGTTTCGCCCGCTTAGCCGGGCTTTTTCAAGATAGTGTATCGGCTGAACAGGACATCTTTAAATACATTTCCATCTGATCAGCTAATAATGAACTGCTGAACGACTTATGGTTTTTAACACATAAAGTACAAAGGATGAATAAATAAAGTCATGTCCTTCTTAAACATAAAAGTATATAAAATACCAGTATCTAATAAAAATTGTCAAATACAGAAAAAATATTTTAGAGAAAACATTATAGTACATCGGTTGTAAAACATTATACATCGGAAAAATAAAATCCTTTATAAAACAAGAGGTAGGTGGTCTATTCCATATATACATAGTGCAGTTGATTCATAATAACTTTTAAACTTCCCTCATTTCTATCCAGTTGATGACGGAGGCACAGTTAAAAATAAAGTGAGGAGAAAGAAGAAATAATAATAATGATAGAAATCATCATCAGTCATTGAGTAAAGATAAATGAAAAAAAAAAATATATATATATATCTGAAGATGTTCTCCAAAAATAGAAAAATACATATAATTTTAGTAATGCAATTAAAAAGAATACAAATTGAAAAGTCCCATTTCAGAAAGGCACTTCAAAGAATATAATTGATGATAGTATAGTAAATATGTTTGGTAAAAAACAGTGCCCATATTCACCTTCTAGAGGTGTTCATGGGATAGAGCACCATATCAATACCCTGAAACGGGCAGTGGTGGTCAGGAAAATATATATGTTATGTCAGTATTCCTAATATGCAAATGAAGGGAACAAAACCCCATATTGTAGTCTGTAACTTCAAATAACACCTAATAGTCTCAAGGATGGAAAGTTAGGAATTAGAAATCCTTAAAATATAGTGTACCCTGGTTATAGAGAACTAGTCAGATATGGCTCGCCTTAAGTTTAAAAGTTTCACATCTAGGTACCATATATAGAAGTTATCTACAGAACATTTACCAGATATTTACAAGTTCTAGGTCCACATTCAGACCGAGTGGAGCCAAAGTTTTTAAGTTAAAGATCCACTACATTTCCTGATATATTAATTTCTTAGCCAGTTCTCCCCCTCTCCATGGAATATGTGGAATACCTTTTGTATTCCACAGAAAGTGAGGCAGCCTGGGTCACTCCCATGGTGCTCCATGAAGTGTCTAGACACAGAATGTTTATCAAATTCCCTTCTGATGTTATATATATGCTCGTTAAGTCTTGTTTTCAGCATTCTTTTGGTTTGTCCTACATATTGTAGTCCGCATGGACAACCTAAAAGGTATATCACTTGCTTGGAGTGGCACGTAATACACTCCTTTATATTATATGATTTTTTGGTGACTAGAGATTCAAAACTAGAGATACCTCTATAAGGGGGACCTATGATTTTGCATACACTGCAGTTCCCACATTTAAAAAAACCCTTCTCTGCGTTCAGAAAGTGTGTTTTTGGTTTTGATTGTCTATAGCTGTGTACCAACTGATTCCTAATTGTAGGTGCACCCCTAAAAATTATCCTTGGTTTCTGAGGTAAAAGTGGAGCTAGAATTGGATCCTTGTGTAGAAAGTGCCAGTGCTTCTTGATAGTTCTCCTTAAAAGGTGTGCATGACTACTGTAGTTGAAAATAATAGGACACTTAAAATTCTGTGAATTCTCCTTATCTTTCTTAGATGGATTTATAAGAGTAGTTCTTTCCAAGTCTTTAGCTTTATTGAGTGCTGATTCTAAAAGCTCAGGTTCATATGCTTTTTCTATAAACTGTTGTTTAACCAGCTCTAACTGTTGTTCGCAAGTTATAGAATCTGTACAATTCTTCCTTATTCTCTGAAACTGTCCATAAGGGACATTGGTCAGCCACGGTGGATGATGGCAACTTGTTCTTAGGATAAAGCTATTCACATCTACCATCTTAAAGAAGGTTTTTGATTTGAAAGTCCCTTCTTCTACATAGAGGACTAAATCCAAAAAATCCACACTAGTTGTGCTATGTTTAGAGGTAAAGGACAAGTTGGATCTGTTGTTGTTCATGTGTCCTAAAAACATGGAGAGTTCATGTTCTTCCCCTTCCCAAATAAAAAACATAAAATGTACCTTCTATAGAGGACCAGGTTCGCTACCCATGAATGCCCGCTCCATATATTCATGTCTTCCCAGTATGCCATAAACATATTGGCATAACTGGGTGCGAACCTGGTCCCCATAGCGTTTCCCGTGACTTGTAAGTAAATCTCCTCATCATGCCAGAAAAAATTATGGGTCAGGATAAAATTAATGCACTCAATTAAGAACTCAACTTGTTCCATCTGTAATTGTGAGTCTCGATATAGGATACTCCTAACCGCTTTTAGTCCTAATTCGTGTTGGATGACTGTGTATAGTGATGTTACGTCACATGTCACCAACCAGCAGTTCTTTTTCCAAGTGATATTCCCTAATAGCCGAAGTAACTCGCTACTGTCCTTTAAATATGATTTGGTAGTCTTAACTGCGGGTTGTAATAGTGTGTCTATATATTGGGATAAGTTGGAGGTCAAAGACCCAATCCCTGAAATAATGGGTCTGCCTGGTGGCTCAGTTAAGTGTTTGTGGATTTTCGGAAGGAAGTAAAAAACTGCCTTTCTAGGATGTAAATTATGAACAAAATCATGTTCTTTTTTAGTCAGAATCCCCATTTGTTCCCCTTTATCCAAAAGTGAGGTGAGTTCTGCTTGGAATTCAATGCTGGGATCTTTACTCAATAATTTGTATGTGCTTGTGTCTTTTAATAATCTGTGGCATTCCTTTTCATAATACTCTACACTCATTAAAACGGTCCCCCCACCCGTGTCTGCAGGTTTGACCACTAGGTCCTTATTGTCTCTCAATTCTTTTAAGGCTTTTCTCTCCTCCACTGTAAGGTTATGGTGTCTGTTGGAAATTTTACTAGGAATTTTCTCTAGATCCTCCAATACCGCTATACTAAATGCACTCATATGCGCACTTGGTGGGTTCTACAATATGGGGTTTTTGTTCCCTTCATTTGCCTTCATTTCCCTTCATTTGCATATTAGGAATACTGACATAACATATATATTTTCCTGACCACCACTGCCCGTTTCAGGGTATTGATATGGTGCTCTATCCCATGAACACCTCTAGAAGGTGAATATGGGCACTGTTTTTTACCAAACATATTTACTATACTATCATCAATTATATTCTTTGAAGTGCCTTTCTGAAATGGGACTTTTCAATTTGTATTCTTTTTAATTGCATTACTAAAATTATATGTATTTTTCTATTTTTGGAGAACATCTTCAGATATATATATATTTTTTTTTTCATTTATCTTTACTCAATGACTGATGATGATTTCTATCATTATTATTATTTCTTCTTTCTCCTCACTTTATTTTTAACTGTGCCTCCGTCATCAACTGGATAGAAATGAGGGAAGTTTAAAAGTTATTATGAATCAACTGCACTATGTATATATGGAATAGACCACCTACCTCTTGTTTTATAAAGGATTTTATTTTTCCGATGTATAATGTTTTACAACCGATGTACTATAATGTTTTCTCTAAAATATTTTTTCTGTATTTGACAATTTTTATTAGATACTGGTATTTTATATACTTTTATGTTTAAGAAGGACATGACTTTATTTAGTCATCCTTTGTACTTTATGTGTTAAAAACCATAAGTCGTTCAGCAGTTCATTATTAGCTGATCAGATGGAAATGTATTTAAAGATGTCCTGTTCAGCCGATACACTATCTTGAAAAAGCCCGGCTAAGCGGGCGAAACGCGTTGAAGTGCTATCGGGTGCAGAGGTCTGATGTTTACAGCCGGCTCAGAATCGACCACACGCTGATGCTCGCATCCTGCAGGCTAGAACCCACCGTATCAGCGCTGAGATCGGGCGGGAATTTTGAATACTGCTGAGCAGCGGACGGTAAACGGCTTCACAGCCTCTGACTATTCAAAGTGATTTTTGTGATATCTTGGAAACGAGTGTCACTACTTGCTAACGTAAGGGTTCCATTTGGGGGGAAGGGTATCTTTTTATTTATTAAATACGGTTTTACACTATGCAAGCTCTCTTTTGTACCCTTTGAAGGTATTATCCATGAAAAAAAGCTACAGTGTATTTCCTACTACAATACAAGATTAATCCCTTCAACACAAGATTAACCCCTTCAGGACTCTCTTATAAGACTGTATGGACTGTATGGACTCTTAAGCAAGTTTTTCTTTTAATCAATTTTTGTGCACAAGTCTAACTTACTGTGGGATTTAAGTGTTCTTATATTCATATCACTAATTCACAGAAATCTGATTTTTTGCACATTCTCTATAGGTAGCCTCATTGTTAGACTACCGTATATAGCGCTGACATTTTTTATTCATACATTTAGGGCATGGTCTTTAAGGAGTTTTGCTTTATGTCCAGCTGCTGATATTTATACTATCATATTCTTATTTTTTTATCCACATTTATACTTATTAGTGCGCTCTCCTATTTTTAAATTTATTCGATATCTGTGGAATGCCAAGCATGCTCCCTGACTACATAGCTACCTGGATTGGTATAAAAAAAATTGTGTAGCATATAAATTAGTCTGGGAAGCAAGCTCCTCCCAGATGGTATCCCCTAAAGATAGCTCTATGTATTGCATAGGGGAGAAGTCATCCACATTGACATTAATGCCTGCGTTGGCACTAAAAGGGGGGATGTTAGGCTCGGTTAATTGTGGAGGTACCCAGTCCTCCTCCACATTTAGCGTAGCAGGGAAATCACAGCTTCTTTTTGCAGCCGGCTCACACACAGATGACGTGTCACCAGACGTGTCAGAACACTGACCTTGGGCAAAATCAGACGCAGTGTCAGTGGCGTCAGAGTCTGACGCCAAGAAGGCATATGCCTCCACCAAGCTGTATGTGCGCTGCTTGTTTCACCAACACACTACCTGACACTAACAAACTAACACACAATTTGTTTTTAAAGATTTTGTATTTATTTTTTATCGACTAAAACAGACTAAAACGGCCTTTAGTGGCAATCCCTAAACTAACACTCCTGCAAAAAGAATCTAATGGAGATTTGGGGGAAGGAAACTGACTGACTAAAATTTGACGCTTATAAAAAAAAAAAAACAGACTAAAACACAGCTTTTTGACAAAAAAAAAACAAAACAAAAAACCTTAAGGGCAAAAACAATTAAATACAGACAGTACAAATGCACTGCTGTAACAGGACTTGGCAGGGAAGGGGTTAAAAGGGATTTTTTTTTTACTTTTTCACAGGTTCTGGAACTTCTAGAAACACTTTAACAAACTGGCTACAAACTATCACGCACTGATCTCTGTCTCTCTCCCTCACAAACGCTACAGAGGAGAGAGGTCCAGAGATATCTGTCAAAGTGAGTGTTTGTAACACCCACTTTGACAGCAGCCAATTGTGAGTGATCGTGGGTCGCTCACACGGCGTAATTGGCTGTCACTATCTGCCTGGCATATAGTAACAGCGGGATTTCGGCGGAAGCGATCGTTTTCCGTGATGACGGGTCATGACTGTCACTGGTCCTAAAGGGTATGTTACCAATGACGGTCCTGAACCGTCATCAGTCCTTAAGGGGTTAAACTGGTTAGCAGATTCCACTAGTGCCAAGGCCAACATATTGAAGCGCATAGCTATTGATCTATTCATGTTAACCTGATATTCCGATAAAGTACCAAAGGTCTTTATTGTTAAGGCTAAGTGTTCCATTGAAATGGTCAGATTGCTTAGTGTGAGCAGTACGTCATCGGCGTAAGGGTCTAATGATATAAGTTAAAGAGTCAAATGACATCCCTGGCGTCTTCAGAGAAAAGGCACCCCTCTATGAGGAGGTGGTGATTGGCCAATACCTGTGGGAAAGCAAGCATTGGATTGGTTGAAATAATAAATTCTGATAATGTCAGCAAGGAGGTGGACCGGGGGCGGGGACAGCGCTGGCACACACATAGAAAAAAGGTAAGTTTTATTACCTTTTAAGGACGCTAAGGGGGGCAAGCCACCTAAATAGTGGTTTTAACACTATACGGGTAGGAATACATGTTTGTGTTCCTGACCCTATAGTGTTCCTTTAATTTTTCCTCACAGTCATCACTAGTCACAGTTGGGGCAATTCACAAAACTTGAAAACAAAACTACTTTTTGTAATGTCTGGTCAAGGAGAGGGAAGATACGTAAGGCAAAGTAGTCCCTATTTTGTCTTCTGATGTCTTTTGACTGTGCTGGAATTTCAGTGAAATTCTAAAACAGTAAACATGGAAACTTCTTTGTTTGTGTTTTTAATTTGGAAAGGTGACAGAGCCGCCTTAAGTTCATTTTGAACAAGTACCTAAAATATGAACTGTCTTACAGAATATGGGACAGTTGGGGCTATGATACAAGCTGGGTCAGTGTGGTTCCTTTTACTAACTCCCATCACTCCACTGGACATGACATTATTGCCAACTGCCCCTTCACCTCATCGTGTAGTTTACTGGGAATTAGGGAGTCTAGATACGCCATAACTTCTTCATGATAATGGATGAAAAATTAGGTTTTTAATTATGTGACTGTTGTTAAAGTTATGGTGTCAGCAGACAAAAATTTGCAAATGTTTAAAAGTTGACAACTGTAAATGACTCTTCAATCAATATTTGACCCATAACTTTCAAACATTAATTTAAATCTTAGACACATGATGCATTTTAACAATCAGGATTAATACACAAATCTATTGTGGTTTATTTTTTTTAGTTGCACTAGTTGTGTAGAAATGACTATAAGCAAAACTATGAAGAAAGAAATAGTTGAACGCATGGCCCTATATTGCTTGTAGCTGAAGGTGTAAAATTGATTTGGCTGCATAATAGTGCTGCATATACCCTTTATGCAGTGCTGTAACACAAAACCATAACTAACCATTTCTTGTTAAAACCACTCTTCTCACCCATTTACCATCCATCTACCACTTAAACATTGTTGTTTGGAAATTTAAACCCCTTCATCTTTACATTTTTAGAAAAAAATAACATTTATATGAACACGGGATGCATTGCTAGCACAAAATAATGAAGTCACAAGAGCAATACTGTGCACAGGTAACTGATAAGAATACCTAAAAAAAATAAAAACAAGAAAAAACTATGATGTATATTTACAGAAACATGATTTCATTTATTCATTAATCCTTTGTAGAAATTAATTTTGAGGTAGTCTTTCCATTAGACACCTAAACATATCAATATTGTTACACTGACATATAGTAGGTTATACACTAAAATCTGTGCAACAGTGTAATAGTGTGGGCAGCAACTATGGCAGTGTGGAATGATAGTGTGGGTTGCTGCAGTGTTTGTTTGTAACAGTGTGGGCAGCAGTATGTGTAGTAGAGTGTAACAGCAACTGGATAGCATTAGGGTCAGAATGACCCGTAGGGAAATATCCTGGTGGGCCACTTTGATCCTGGGCTGTGCCGAATTTCTGCCCTAGTTGAGTGACTTCTTATCCTCCCCTAGCGCAGCACTACCTCGATTGTGTCCCTCTCCCTCGGTGCTGAGCAGCCACTACAAATATGCTGCTCAGCGTAGAGTGTCAGCAGCTCAATGCATGGGCAGGGCCGGTGCAAGGATTTTTGCCGCCCTAGGCAAAAAAATTTTGCCGCCCCCCCATATGTCCAGCCCACCATGTGACATCACAATGCCCCGCCCATATGCTCTGCCATATGGGCCAACGCCAGTCTTCACAAAGTGTCTTATCTGAAAATACAGTGTGTTTACATTAAAAAGCCTACAGGCACAGGCTATAGACACCAGAACCACTACATTATGCTGTAGTGCTTCTGGTGACTATAGTATCCATTTAATGTGAGGTAAATGAGAGATTAGTGCCACTAATAATATATTGGATTGCCTACTTACCACCAGATGAGGACAAGAGGCTGATGATGGGCTCAGTCTGGCTCCACAGGTCTGGTGTAGAAGAGGCTCTCTGGAGACTGTTTTTAACAGTGCTCACAACAATTAACGAACAGGAAGCAGCTCAATTTTTTAGGGCCCCTTACACAGCTCAAGGTCTGGGCCCCCAGGGGGCATACGCCTACAATGCCCACCCATAAATCCACCTACATGGCCCATCCATGAGTTGGGGATGTTTTATGTGTGCAATTTGTGTAAGGGATGCAGTGTGTTTATAGGGGATGTAGTGTGTGTTTGCGTGTAAGGAATGCATTGTATGTTTCTGTGTGTGTGTGTGTGTGTGTGTGTGTGTGTGTGTGTGTGTGTGTGTGTGTGTGTAAGGGGTGCAAGGTTCGTTTCTGTGTATGTAATTGAATGCAGTGTGTGTCTGTAAGGGGTGCATTAATTATGTAAGAGAACGTAAGGGATGAATTGTGTGTTTCGGGTGTGTCTGTGTGTGAGTAGGAATGCATTGTATGTTTCTGTGTGTGTGTGTGGGGGGATGCATTGTGTATGTGTGTAGTGTAAAAGAGAGGGTTTGTGGGGTAGGATAGGGACTGAGATGGGAACAGCTTTCTTTTTTAAAAAAAAATTCATAGTGCTCTCCCCTCAATTATTGATTTCCCCTTCCCTTCTGTCCCTCCGTGTTCTCCCCTTCTGTCACTTAGTGCTCTCCCTTGGCCCCCTGTCCCTCTGCAGTCCCCCTTGGTGGTCTTCTCACTCCCCCCTCCCCCCTTAGTGGTCCTCCCTCTCCCAAACCCCTTAGTGGTCCTCCCTCTCCCAAACCCCTTAGTAGACCTTCCCCTACTCCCCCCACCCCCTTAGTGGTAATCACCCTCCTCCCCTCTCCTTAGTAGTCCTCCCTCCTTACCCCCCTTTGGTGGTCCTTCCCCCCCTTAGTGGTTCTTATCCCCCTCCCCTAGTGATCCTTATCCCCCCCCAACCTCCCATAGTGGTCCTTATCCCCCCTCCCTCCCCTAGTGGTCCTTATCCCCCCTCCCCTAGTCGTCCTTATCCCCCCTCCCCTAGTGGTCCTTATCCCCCCCTCCCCTAGTGGTCCTTATCCCCCCTCCCCTAGTGGTCCTTATCCCCCCCCCTCCCCTAGTGGTCCTTATCCCCCCCCTACCTCCCATAGTGGTCCTTATCCCCCCCTCCCTCCCATAGTGGTCCTTACCCCCCCTACCTCCCATAGTGGTCCTTATCCCCCCTCCCTCCCATAGTGGTCCTTACCCCCCCTACCTCCCATAGTGGTCCTTATCCCCCCCTCCCTCCCATAGTGGTCCTTACCCCCCCTACCTCCCATAGTGGTCCTTATCCCCCCCTCCCTCCCATAGTGGTCCTTATCCCCCCCTCCCTCCCATAGTGGTCCTTATCCCCCCTCCCTCCCATAGTGGTCCTTATCCCCCTCCCTTCCATAGTGGTCCTTATCCCCCCTCCCTCCCATAGTGCTCCTTATCCCCCCTCCCATAGTGCTCCTTATTCCCCCCCTCCCATAGTGCTCCTTATCCACCCCCCTCCCCTAGTGGTCCTTATCCCCCCCCATCCCTCCCCTAGTGGTCCTTATACCCCCCCTCCCCTAGTGGTTCTTATACCCCCCTCCCTTAGTGGTCCTTATACCCCCCCTCACTTAGTGGTCCTTATACCCCCCTCCCTTAGTGGTCCTTATACCCCCCCTTAGTGGTCCTTATACCCCCCCTCCCTTAGTGGTCCTTATACCCCCCCTCCCTTAGTGGTCCTTATACCCCCTCCCTCCCTTAGTGGTCCTTATACCACCCCCCCCCCCTTTAGTGGTCCTTATACCCCCCCTCCCTTAGTGGTCCTTATAACCCCCCTTAGTGGTCCTTATACCCCCCTCCTCCCTTAGTGGTCCTTATACCCCCCTCCTCCCTTAGTGGTCCTTATACCCCCCCTCCTCCCTTAGTGATCCTTATACCCCCCCCACTCCTCCCTTAGTGGTCCTTAACCCCCCCTCCCCCTCCCCTTAGTGGTCCTTAAACCCCCCCCTCGTAGTCCTTAAACACCCCCCTCGTGGTCCTTAAACCCCCCTCCCCCCCTTAGTGGTCCTTAAACCCCCCCTCCCCCCCCTTAGTGGTCCTTAACCCCCCCCCCTTAGTGGTCCTTACCCTCCCATCCTGCCCATGTAGCGTGGTCGGGCGGCGCGGAACGCGGGACAGGAACCTTTGTTTCCTGTACCCGGCCGCCGGCGGAATGACAGGAAATGCTCAAGTGAGCATTTCCTGTCATTCCGCCGGCGGCCGGGTACAGGAAACAAAGGTTCCTGTCCCGCGTTCCGCGCCACCCGACCACGCTACATGGAGAGACCGGCAGGAGGGAGCGCTCTGCGCTTCCCTCCTGCCGGTCATAAACCCGGCCGCCCTCCATGCAGCAGTGCTGCGCCGCCTGGGGCTTGTTAAAGAGCTCAGGCAGCGCAGCATGAGGAGGCGCAGCGGGGACAGGGATCCGGCGCCCCCTGGTAAGTTGCGCCCTAGGCGGCTGCCTAGGTCGCCTTACAGGTGGCGCCGGCCCTGTGCATGGGGCTACTGTAACACCACCAGTGCCAGAGCAAACAACAAAGTTTGTTGCCAAAAGGAAATTCCGGGATGTAAACTGGTATCCCGGCTGCCACCTGCCTGTTAGCTGAAAGACTTCCAGTAAGGAGCATGAGCCCACACCCTTTACAGACATGGATCCCTTCTCCTCTTTGCAAAGACTGGTGTGCTCTGGCTGAACTGTTATTTTGTTTGTGTGTAAATTTTTGTGAGTTTGTGCTTGTGTAAATAAATTATGCCTGTGTGTAAACTGGTGATAGCAAAAAACGGGAGGGATTCACACTCTCATCACCTGTAGACCTCGGTGCACTGTTCCTAGGGCTGGCAAACCCCTAATCCATATAGTAGCAGCAAAGTAGTCCAGGCACTCAAGGTCTTCATACATCAATAAATTTATTGAAAAAACAGGACAGATACAGTCGCTTTGCTGGACTACTTTGCTGTTACTATGTGTAAACTGGTGTGAGCGTGTATAAGTGACATTGTGTGTGCTAGTGAAAGTATGTGTCAATGAGAGTGTATGTCAGTGGCTGAGAGTGTGTATAAGTCAATGAGAGTGTGTCAGATATTTAGAGTGTAAATTACATTGTGTGTGTATGTCAGTGAGAGTTTGCAAGTATCAGTAAGATTGTGTGTCAAATGGGTGTCCATTCCTTAAAGTGGCTCTGACACCTCAAACTTGCCTTTCTCCTATTCTTTCTTCTTTTCTTATTCTCTTAAAGGAACTCTATAGTCACCCAGACCACTTAATCTCATTGAAGTGGTCTGGGTGCAGTGTCCCTGTCCCACTTGGTCCTGCAATGTAAAACAATGTCAATCAGACAGCCACTAAAGGAGCCTCCTGGTTGCTAAAGGACTTTTGATCCTATAAATGAGGCTTGACGTCCTCACGCTCTGCATGAGGACATCCAGCGTCAGTGAAATACCCATAGGAGAGCATTGAAGCAATGCTTTCCTATGGGGAGGGCCTAAATACGCTTGCCGCGCATGCACATTAGCCACTCCATCGGATGACGCTGGAGAAGGTGGAGTGCCCACTCAGTGCCGAGGGACAATGGTACTGGAAACGGGTACGTGACTAAAGGGTGGCCAGCTGCCAGCTTAGAGTAGCCCGTTTAGGCAAACCTGCTAGACTGATTCACTTTATCATAAATCCCTCCCCATGCAATGAATACCTGATTTATCCAGATAAGTTATGTATTAACCCCTTAAGGACTGAGCCAAATGTACAAGTTGTGAACAAAACAAAACGTAAGCAAAACCTGTCATTAGCGCTATATGTCTGTCCAACCGTAATTCACCTCTTTCATATTAAATGCACCCACCCTTATTATATATAATTTTGTTCAGGGGAAACAGGGCTTTCATTTAATATCAAATATTTAGCTATGAAACAGAATTCAATATGAAAAAACTGGGAGAAAATAAGATTTTTAAAAAAAAATTTAGTTCTACATGACATTTTAACTGTCAATGTCATAATACTGTTTGCTTTTACTGCAATAAAATACACATATTTGTATTCAGCAAAGTCTCACGTGTAAAACAGTACCCCCTATGTACAGTTTTTTTTAATTCTTTATTTTAGTCGTGCAGAGAATAACACACAAGTATGCAGTGACATTTCATGAGACATTGCACTTTTTTTGTTTTTTTTTATAAGAAAAAGATAAGGACATCACAAACACAATTCTGTCATGTCAGGTATAGAGAGAAGTCAGAGTGCTGTGGAATAGAATTGCAGATAGATTCAACAAATAAGTAGTTACCACCAGGTAGTTAGAGTTAACTGTGGCAGGTTAATTAGGGTACAACTACAAAATTAGCCAGGATAAATCAGGAGTGGTGGCAATCTTGCCAGTGTTTGGGTTTGGCTACCTGCCGTTGAAGACAAACATGCTAAATATAGATGAAATCTAGTGTCACTAGAAGCTCAGAGTATCATAGTCAATCGCATATCATGGAGTACCGCATTTCGAGTACTGGCATCGTAGCTGCAGAGACTTGATGATACTGTCACGGAGCTGTTCAGCCGATGCCAGTGGATGGAGGAGCAGGAACACATTTATGTGAGAGTCTCTGGCTGGGAGCTGCTTTGGTCGTCGTCGTGGTGTGAGGCAGTTCAGTCTCTTGGGTGATAGTACTCAATGACATAGTGGGTGGTCGGCATGGTTCCGCTTTGGGTCTCTGCAGTCTCTTGTGCGTGTTCCCCACCTGGTGAGCTCCGGCTTTCCAGAGGGTT
Source organism: Pelobates fuscus (assembly GCF_036172605.1). Taxonomy (NCBI): domain Eukaryota; kingdom Metazoa; phylum Chordata; class Amphibia; order Anura; family Pelobatidae; genus Pelobates; species Pelobates fuscus. The sequence goes on along the minus strand of NC_086320.1, from coordinate 314,289,887 downwards.
GCGAGGCTGCGAAGGGGCAGTCCCTGCTGGGGGGTAGGACGACTCACCGCTGGTCTGTGGTTGGAGTTCAGAGGTTTGTGTCAGATCGTCCGCCTCCTCCTTCCCGCTCTCCGAGCCCTGCCAGCACCCCGGTTGGGAGCCGCAGGTCTCAGCATGGCCTCTCCTTGGGTTAGTGCTGGTGGGGTTTCCTCGTCGGTGCCCCCTTGGCGATAAATTTTGTCCCAGAAGGCGGCGAATAGGCGATCCAGCCTTTCTTCAAGGGGCGGCAGCGGGACGTCATTTAGTGGGTTACACGTGGTGACTGCCATGATGTGCAGTGCTGTGCCGGCAGTGTGGGACAGTCACTGTGGTTGTTTTATGCTTTATCCCAGGCTTTGGTTGCCGGGATAACCCTCACCGGCAGGGGGGGGGGGGGGGAGAGTGTACTGGGGAGACCTCCAGATTAGTGGCTGCAGTCAACGTGAGGGATCGGCCGCCTCCCCTGTTGTAACTGTGTAGGCCTCTTGTAGGCCTCAGGTCTCCTATGTACAGGTTTTATGGTGTTTTGGGAAGTTACAGGGTCAAATATAGCACGTTACATTTGAAATTGAAATTCGCCAGATTGGTTACGTTGCCTTTCAGACTGTATAGTAGCCCAGGAATTAAATTTACACCCATGGTGGCATACCATTTTCAATAGTAGACAACCCAAGGTATTGCAAATGGGGTATGTCCAGTCTTTGTTAGTAGCCATTTGGTCACAAACACTGGCCAAAGTTAGCGTTAGTATTTGTTTGTGTGTGAAAAATGCAAAAAACGCCAATTTTGGACAGTGTTTGTGACTAAGTGGCTACTAAAAAAGACTGGACATACCCCATTTGCAATACCTTGGGTTGTCTACTATTGCAAATGGTATGCCATCATAAGGGTAATTTTCATTCTTGGGCTACCATAGGGTCTCAAAGGCAACGTAACCAATCTGGCGATTTTTTTTTTTTTTTTAATTCTTTATTTTAGGTGTGCTTGGTTACATTTCAATATCAGCGACAAGAGTTTTGCATTGTACATGGTAAAATAGGAAATTGGGTAATTTCTCTGTCACATAGATATGCACACATTTTATAATTTTTTAAACAGGTTACATTACAATGATAGAACAGGTTTTAGCACGTGCTTCTCTTCTGTTGGCTTTGGGTATGGTAAGCGATGGCGTGTTACCCTGTGTTAGTGTCGTGTCTCCTCTGGTGTTGCGTCACTGTTACTTTTGGCTGTTGTGGTGTATGTACCAAGGGAGGTAGATTTTGTCTGTGTGCCCTTGTATGAGCTCAGAGTGCTGTGCTATGTAAAAAAAATTAAAAAATGGGGGACTAAGTTGTAGAGACATGTTAGTGGTTGCCCTTAACCCAGGGGCATGTAGGGGGGGGGGGGGGGGAGTGAGTTCGATAGAGTGTGGTACGAGTTGACTAGTGAACCCGACTTTGTTGTCTACTGCATGTGGACATGTATGAGCCAAACATCAAACATAAAACAAATAACATTTAGTTAACTTCTGTAGCATCTGTCACGGGGGCATATCAGTGCCCAAAATCTCTCTCTGAGTCCCGAGAGGTTGTTTCAGCTATGGCTAGCCGAGATATGCAGTCCCTGTCAAGGCGTTGTGGATGCGCTTCCTTGGGATCGAGGTGTAAATGGGCTCGTTGTGGCAGGATGTCCCATCTGAGACGAGTTATTCGCTGTTCCAGGTGTGGGAAGGTTGGTAAGACCCAGTATGGTGAGTATAGTGGGGATTTCGGTCTCAGATGTGACCTTGTAGGTGGTGCCGTCGTGAGTGAGTGTCACAACTCTGGGCGCCCCCCAGCGATATTGTATTCCAGCACGTCTCAGGCGGCTAGTTAGTTCGTACAAAGTTTTCCGCCACTGCAGCGTTGCCCTAGTCAGGTCTTGGAAAAAAAGGAGTTGTGCGTTCTCAAATGTCAGGGGCGTTTTGCCCTTCACTGCCGACATTATAGTGATTTTGTCCTGTGTCGTGGCGCAACACTTTAACTTGTGACTTTAACTTGGGACTTTAACTTGTGGCTTGGTGAATGGTGTTGGGAGCAAGGATTTGGCTTCATTTCTCATGGTAGCTCTGTTTGGAATGGAAATAAACTGTACAAAAAAGATGGTTTGCATCTTTCTCAAAAGGGAACAAATGTTCTCAGTGAGCAGTTCAGAGGTTTTGCTAGGATGTATTTAAACTAGGAGGGGGGGGCAAAAGGGTGATAAAACATCAATCCAATTGTCCCCCAAAACAAGGACAGAAGGTGTCTGTAGCAAGTGTGTTAAAAATGATAAGCTTAGAGTCATGTCTACAAATGCTCGCAGTTTAGGGAATAAGATCCATGAACTTGTGGCAATAATGGCAACTGATAGTGTAGATTTAGTCGCTGTTACTGAGACATGGTATAATGAGATACATGACTGGGACATAGCAATACCAGGGTACTCTTTATATAGAAAAGACAGGGAAGGCAAGAAAGGGGGAGGGGTGGCCCTGTATGTAAAGAATAGCATAAAATCTAGCCTAATAAAGGTTAGTGAGGCGAACATAGAGTCAGTTTGGGTTACGTTAGAATTTGGTAATCACACAGTAACTCGTGTAGGTGTGATTTATAGGCCCTCAGGACAAATTGAAGAGTTAGATAATCTACTAGTTGAAGAAATAGTTAAAATGACAATGAAGGGGGAAGTTATCATCATGGGTGACTTTAATCTTCCTGATGTAAATTGGAAAACAAAAATAGCTACTTGTGCCAGGAGCACACATATTCTAAACTCCCTACTGGGATTGTCTCTAAAACAAGTCGTTGAGGAGCCAACTCGTAAAGAGGCCATACTAGATTTAGTGTTAACAAATGGAGATTTGGTATCAGATATTACTGTAGGTGAAAGTTTAGGATCCAGTGATCATCAGTTAGTGTGGTTTAATATAAGAACAGTGACTGAGTCACACCACACAAAAACTAAAGTTTTAGACTTTAGAAAAACAGACTTTTCCAAAATTAGAATATGTGTAAAGGAGTCATTATCAGACTGGAGCAATTTAAATGGAGTCCAAAAGAAATGGGATTATTTAAAAGTTGCACTACTGAAGGCAACAGAAAATTGCATTAGGCTTGTCAGTAAAAGCAAAAAATTCAAGAAACCACTGTGGTACTCCACAGATGTAGCCAAAATAGTAAAAAACAAAAAGTTAGCATTTAGTAATTATAAAAAAAACAGTGAGGAAGACAGAATTACCTATAAGATTAGGCAGAAAGAGGCTAAGCAAGTTATAAGAGCTTCCAAATCACACACAGAAGAGAAAATAGCACAGTCAGTAAAAAAGGGGGACAAAACCTTTTTTAGATACATAAATGAGAAAAGAAAAGTAAAACAAGGATTAGTTAGATTAAAAACAAAAGAAGGAAGGTATGTAGATGAGGATAAAGGTCTAGCTGACTGCCTCAATTAATATTTTTGTTCGGTATTTACAGATGAAAATGAAGGAAAGGGACCTCAGTTAAGAAAAAGGATAAATGGGTCATTTATTACACGTGAGTTTACAGAGGAAGAGGTTCTATTTCAACTGTCAAAAGTAAAGACAAATAAGTCAATGGGACCTGATGGAATACACCCAAAGCTATTAAAAGAGCTTAGTGGTGTACTAGCAAAACCATTAACAGATTTATTTAACCAATCATTGATAACAGGAGTAGTCCCAGAAGATTGGAAGTTAGCGAATGTTGTGCCCATTCACAAGAAAGGTAATAGGGAGGAGTCGGGCAACTATAGGCCAGTAAGCCTAACTTCAGTAGTGGGGAAAGTGATGGAAACCATGTTAAAGGATAGGATTGTTGAACATCTAAAAACACATGGATTTCAAGATCAGAGACAACATGGGTTTACTTCAGGGAGATCATGCCAAACTAATCTTATTGATTTTTTTGATTGGGTAACTAAAATTATAGATCAGGGTGGTGCAGTAGACATTGCTTACCTCGATTTCAGTAAGGCTTTTGACACTGTTGCACATAGAAGGCTTATCAACAAACTACAATCTTTGAGTTTGGATTCCAATATTGTTGAATGGGTAAGGCAGTGGCTGAGTGACAGGCAACAGAGGGTTGTAGTCAATGGAGTATATTCGAAGCTTGGGCTTGTCACCAGTGGGGTACCTCAGGGATCTGTACTTTGACCCATTCTCTTTAATATTTTTATTAGTGATATTGCAGAAGGTCTTGATCATAGGCGTGCGCACGGGGTTTGCCGGGTGTGCCTGGGCACACCCTAATCCCCGCGGCACGCCTATGGATTGAGTCCTGCAGGAACGGAGTTCCTGCACTTTTTTTGTGCAGGAACACCGTTCCTGCAGGCACTCAGCGCCCCCCTTCCTCCCCCCATGTCCCCCCTGTCATGGATGGGGGGGGGGGCAAGAGGTTATGGACCCCCCCCGGTCGGCTCTCTCATTATCAGCCGCGGCGAGGGAGCTGTGAGCTTTCTGCTCCCTCTCGCCGTGCGCTGCTTGCTGATGCTGGGAGCCGGAATATGACGTCATATTCCGGCTCCCAGCTACAGCAGACAGCCCGCGCGGCGAGAGGGAGCAGAGAGCTCACAGCTCCCTCGCCGCGGCTGATATTGAGAGAGCCGCCCGACCCACTGGACCCCAGGGACAAGTCCACGCCAGCACTCCAGGTAGGGAGGCTGGGTGGAATTTTTTTTAATTAAAAAAATAATAATTTGTGTGTGTGTGAATGTGTGTGTGTGTCTGTGACTGTGTGTGTGTGACTGTGTTTGTGTGTGTGTGTGTGTGTGTCTGTGTGTCTGTTTGTGTGTGTGTGTGTGTGTGTCTTTGACTATGTGTGTGTGTGTGTGTGTGTGAATGTGTGTGTGTGTGTCTGTGAATGTGTGTGTGTGTGAATGTGTGTGTATGTGAATATGTGTGTGTCTGTGAATGTGTGTGTGTGTGTGTCTGTGAATGTGTGTGTGTGAGTGTATGTGTGTATGTGTGTCTGTGAATGTGTATGTGTGTCAGTGTATGTGAATATGTGTGTCTGTGAATGTATGAGTGTGTGTGTGTCTGTGAGTGTATGTGTGTGTGTTTGAGTATGCGTGTCAGTGTGTGTGTATATATATATATATATATATATATATATATATATACACACACACACACACATATACATACACACACTGGAGTGTATATTATTTTTTTGGGGGGGTGGGAATCTTGGTTCCCACACTTTATTCTCCAGGACTTTATTCTCCCCTGTCGGCTCACGCAGAACCGGCGCTGAGTGTCGGCTCTGCTCTAAGCCTCCATGGGCCGGCGGGGAGATCAAAGATCTACCTCACCGGCCCACAGCAGCATGAAGGGAGGCAGGAGAGGACCCGGGGAGCTCTAGACAGCAGCTCCGCCAGGTTCCTCTGGCGAGATCTGAGCGTTGCCGCGGCAACGCTCAGATCTCAAGAGAGTTAACTCTAGCCCCGCAGGCTAGAGTTCACTCTCCACTGGACCACCAGGGACGGCACATGGCAGCAAGGATCCCCCCTCCCTACATAAGGTAAGAAGGGAGGGGGGATATTTACTAATCTGCCCCCACCTCCACAATCTGTCCAAACATACATCACCCACACACACATACAGCACCCACACACAAAAAGCACCTACAGACATACAGCACTCTCACACAAACAGCACACACACAGCACCCTCATACACACAGCACCCACACACATACAGTACACATACAGCACCCTCACACACAGTACACTAACCGCACCCTCACAAACACACACATCACCTTTACAAACACACAACACCCTCACACACAGCACACTAACAACACCCTCGCAAACACACACACACAAACAGCACCCTCAGAAATACATGACACCCACACACATCACACAAACAGCACCCTCACACACACAGCACCATCACACACACATCACACAAACAGCACCCTCACACACACACTAACAGGACCCTAACACACACACACAAACACCCTCACACACAAACAGCACCCTCACACACACACACACACACAAACACCCTCACCCACACCCACATAGCACACTACCAGCACCCTCACACATACACACACACAGCAGCACCCTTACACACACCACCCTCACACAGCACACTAACAGCACACACACACACACACACACACAGCAGTGTATGTATATATGTGTGTGTGTATATATATATATATATATATATATATATATACATATATATGCGGCGTGTGTTTGTGCTTTAGGGTGCACACCCTAATGCAATAGGCTGCGCACGCCTATGGTCTTGATGGTAAGGTGTGTCTTTTTGCGGATGATACTAAGATATGTAACAGGGTGTATGTTCCAGGAGGGATAAGCCAAATGGAAAATGATTTAAGTAAACTAGAAAAATGGTCAGAGTTGTGGCAACTGACATTTAATGTGGATAAGTGCAAGATAATGCATCTTGGACGTAAAAACCCAAGGGCAGAGTACAGAATATTTGATAGAGTCCTAACCTCAACATCTGAGGAAAGGGATTTAGGGGTGATTATTTCTGATGACAAAGGTAGGCAGACAATGTAATAGAGCAGCAGGAAATGCCAGCAGAATGCTTGGTTGTATAGGGAGAGGTATTAGCAGTAGAAAGAGGGAAGTGCTCATGCCATTGTACAGAACACTGGTGAGACCTCACTTGGAGTACTGTACACAGTACTGGAGACCCTATCTTCAGAAGGATATTGATACCTTAGAGAGAGTTCAAAGAAGGGCTACTAAACTGGTTCATGGATTGCAGGATAAAACTTACCAGGAAGGGTTAAAGGATCTTAACATGTATAGCATGGAGGAAAGACGAGACAGGGGGGATATGATAGAAACATTTAAATACATAAAGGGAATCAACACAGTAAAGGAGGAGACTATATTTAAAAGAAGAAAAACTACCACAACAAGAGGACATAGTCTTAAATTAGAGGGACAAAGGTTTAAAAATAATATCAGGAAGTATTACTTTACTGAGAGGGTAGTGGATGCATGGAATAGCCTTCCAGCTGAAGTGGTAGAGGTTAACACAGTAAAGGAGTTTAAGCATGCGTGGGATAGGCATAAGGCTATCCTAACTATAAGATAAGGCCAGGGACTAATGAAAGTATTTAGAAAACTGGGCAGACTAGATGGGCCGAATGGTTCTTATCTGCCGTCACATTCTATGTTTCTATGTTTCTATGTTTCTAACACAGGATAATGTCTCTGGCTTCTGTGGGTGGTGAGTTGGGTCCAGCTGGTAGCCGGTAGAAACTCTCCAAAGTGATTTTCCGGGCTGTTGTTGGTGGTAGGATTGTAGCCAATAGCCTCCTAAGAAAGTGCGGTAACTCGGTCTGAGTGGTTGTCGTGGGCACTCCGCGGAGTTTTATGTGGTTGCGGCGCAGGCGATACCCTTGGTTTGAGACCTGCACCGTTAGCGCCTGGTGGGCTGCTTGCAGGGTGTGCACTGCCTCTTTAAGCTGTATGATCTCGTTGTTGGTTGCCGTTACTTTCTCTGCCACTGCACCTATATTTTCAGTGTTTTGGCACACTTCAGCTTTTATAGTGCCTATATCTTTGGCTAATAATGTCTGGAGTTCGTGCATCCAGTGTTGGAGGTCTTGTTTAGTAGCCAAATTATGTTCCCCTATGGTTTGAAGGGCTGGTAGTTCAGTGCTGTGCAAGGCCGGGGTTGGGGCTGGTGGAATAGGCCTCGTTGGAGTATGAGAGGCTGCCTCCGCCGCCATCTTGGTTTGCGACTGGCGTTGCAGCATTTCCCCGATATCGGGTTGTTCTGCCGGTATGTGCTGCTGACCTTTTTGTGTGCGGCGTTTTATTGTCGCAGAGGTGTGTGTAGGTGCTGTTGAGCTCACCTCTCCGTCTCCCGGATCGTGGTAACCCCGGTAGTCGTCGAGGAGAGTCTCCAGGGAGCAGAGGGCCGGTGAGTAGCAGGCCTTAAAGTATTTACAAAATGAGATCCCTAGGTTCTGTAAGTATAAAAGACCATCATAGGGTAATATATCTCGGAATAAATACAATATAAGAAAACTTGGAAAACTCACAATATTTAGAGCCTTTCCGAGTTGGCTCTAAACTGTTAAAGCAGGTTTATCGATCTGGTGCAGGTATTGGAGTGTAGGTCCCTTGGAAACCGTCAGAGGTCTTCTTTGTATATAAATCAGGAACCAGGATAACCAGATAAATAAAATGTAAATACTTTTATTAACCCCTTAAGACCGGAGGGCGTACTATTACGTCCTTTTTAAAGCGGCTCTAAACGCCGCAGGGCGTAATAGTACGCCCTCCGGTTTTTAGTAACTTACGTGGTCGCCGGCGGTCCCACGCCGGCGATCGCGGTTGGGGGGACTCCCAGGGAGCCCCCCCGCGGCACATCTTCCTCCTCCGGTCCCTCCCGGTCATGTGAGAGTGAGGTCCTTGCGAGGACCTCACAATCACATGGCCGGTATAGCTGGCTGCAGCAATGCCAGCAGGGGGACCAACTGTAATGACAGTTGGTCCCCCTGCTGGCTGAAATCAAATAAAATAAATGTTAAATAAGTGTAAAAAAAAAAAATGTATACTTAGATCATATATATATATATTATATATATATGATCTAAGTATATATATACACATATACATACACACACATACACCGTCTAGGTGTATTTTAATATTAATATATATATATAATTATATATATATTAATATCAAATTACACGTAGACTGATACTGATTAAATATATATATAATTATTGTTATATATATATTTATAAATAATATTAAAAAAATATGTAAATACGTAAAAAAAATAAAATAAAAAAAATAATTAAAAATAAAATATAAAAAAATATATAGATGTGTTTTATTTCGTTCTAACTGTATTGTGATATTAATATATATATATATTTATATCAAAATACACGTAGAACGAAATAATATATATATCTATATACATAAATATATACGTATATATCACTATATATATACCTATATATAAATAAAAATATTAAAAGAAAAAAATATATATATATACGTATATATACACATATGTATATATATACATATATTAATTCTACACATATATTTATGTAATAATTTTACATAATTAGGTATCCTAATTAATTACAATTAGCGGGACCTGCCTGACCACCCATGCCGAAAGTATAGGGAATTTAATTTGCTAGCACTATATTTAACCCTATAACTTTCCAAGACACCATAAAACCTGTACATGAGGGGTACTGTTTTACTCGGGAGACTTCGCTGAACACAAATATTAGTGTTTCAAAACAGTAAAATGTATTACAACCATGATATCGCCAGTAAAAGTGAAGTTTTTTGCATTTTTCACGCACAAACAGCACTTACAGGGACAATATTATTGCTGCAATACTTTTTACTGTTTTGAAACACAAATATTTGTGTTCAGCGAAGTCTCCTGAGTACAACAGTACCCCTCATGTACAGGTTTTATGGTGTTTTCAAAATTACAGCGTCAAATATAAGGCTTGTGTTTAATTTTTTTCACATTAAAATTCGCCAGATTGCTTACGTTGCCTTTATGACCCTATGGTAGCCCAAGAATGAAAATTACCCCTATGATGGCATACCATTTGCAATAGTAGACAACCAAAGGTATTGCAAATGGGGTACGTCCAGTCTTTTTTAGTAGCCACTTAGTCACAAACACTGGCCAAAATTGGCGTTTTTTGCATTTTTCACACACAAACAAATACGAACGCTAACTTTGGCCAGTGTTTGTGACCAAATGGCTACTAAAAAAGACTGGACATCGCTTATTTGCAATACCTTGGGTCGTCTACTATTGCAAATGGCATGCCATTATGGGTGTAGATTTATTTCCTGGGCTACTATACAGTCTCAAAGGCAACGTAACCAATCTGGCGAATTTCAATTTCAAATGTAACACGCTATATTTGACCCTGCAACTTCCCAAAACACCATAAAACCTGTACATAGGGGGTACTGTTTTACACGTGAGACTTTGCTGAATACAAATATGTGTATTTTATTGCAGTAAAAGCAAACAGTATTATGACATTGACAGTTAAAATGTCATGTAGAACGAAAAAAATCAAAAAAAATCTTATTTTCTCCCATTTTTTTCATATTAAATTATCTTTCATAGCTAAATATTTGATATTAAATGAAAGCCCTGTTTCCCCTGAATAAAATGATATATAATAAGGGGGGGTGCATTTAATATGAAAGAGGTGAATTACGGTTGGACAGACATATAGCGCAAATGCCAAGTTTTGTTTACGTTTTGTTTCGTTCACAACTTGTACATTTGGCTGCGGTGTTAAGGGGTTAAAGAAAAGAAAAAAAATAAAAATATTTATGGTATTTATCCTTTATTACTGGGGAGAGGACATCTGCCACTACAAGAATACCGTGCGTACAGACCGAAAAAGCTGATTTTTCACCAGTGATCACAGCTAGAGCCTGCTAATTTAGGCTCTATATATCGTGAGTGACCCATTACCTTTATTATAATATCATCTTTACATATATACAGTATTATGCTATGTGTATATGATTGTATTTTTCAGATTATCTACAAGATTTACGAAATAGTGAATATAAGTATTTATTTTATTTTATTTTTTTATTTTTTTATTTATCTGCACCTGTATATTGTTATATCACGTATATATTTATGTATATAGATATATACTATTTCATTCTACGTGTATTTTGAAATAAATATATATATATTAATATCACAATACAGTTAGAATGATATAACACACATCTATATATTTTTTAATTATTTATTTTTAATAATTTTTTAATTAAAATATTTAATGTATTTACATTTTTTTTGTATATTATATATAAATATATATATAACAATAATTATATATATATTTAATCAGTATCAGTCTACGAGTAATTTGATATTAATATATATATAATTATATATATTAATAGTAAAATACACCTAGACAGTGTATGTGTGTGTATGTATATGTGTATATATATAGTTAGATCATATATGTATATATATGATCTAAGTATATAATTTTATTTTTTTTACACTGATTTTGACTTTATTTTATTTGAATTCAGCCAGCAGGGGGACTAACTGTCATTACAGGAAGTCCCCCTGCTGGCAATGCAGCAGCCAGCTAACCCAGCCATGTGATTGTGAGGTCCTCGCAACCTCACTCTCACATGGCCGGGGGGGCCGCAGGAGGAAGGATCTGCTGGGGGGGACTCCCTGGGATCCCAGGTGAGTCCCCCCAACCGCGATCGCCGGCATGGGATCGCCGGCGACCGGGTAAGTAAAAAAAAAACGGGGGGGGGGGAGTACTATTACGCCCTGCAGCGTTTAGAGCAGCTTAGAATAGGGCGTAATAGTATGCCCTCTGGATTTAAGGGGTTAATTTGTAAATATTTAGATATAAACTCACCTCACCTACAGCACTGCCTGGTCCCTATGACTCCATACTTTTCCCTCTCTCTCTTCCCATCCTTGTATCACTCTCACCAAACCCACCCTTTCCATTCTCCTATCACTTTCACCAATCCCTTCCTCTCTCCCTGTCCTTCAATTACTTCCATCCCTACCTCTATTCCACATCCGCTTATCACTCTAACCTAGCGGTTCCCAAACTGTGTGCCACGGCGCCCTGGCACACAGGGCTGCCGCGGAATGTTTCCCCGGTGCTATGATTATAGCACGGGGAAACATTACTGCTGAACAGGAGCCCGGTCCTCTTAGACCGCGACCAGGCCCCTGTAATGTCGCCCAACTGGGAGGCAGTGACAGCCTGTCACTTCCTCCCAGCATCATGCAGGGAGGCAGCGCGGAAGGGAGAAGAGGCAGTCGCAGCATTATGGGAGAGGAGCACTCCAGAGCCCTAATTGCTATCAGCAGGACCAGGACTCCAAGCCACCCTCCGGGACACACAAGGTAAGCTAACAGAAGGGTTAAAAATATTACTTGTGTGTGTGTAGGAGTGTGTGTGTCAGGGTGTGCATCTGTGTGTGTGTGTGTGTCAAGGTATGCATCTGTGTGTGCGCATCTCCTGTGTGTGTGTGTGTGTGTGTGTGTGTATATATATATACATATATATGTCAGTGTGTGTGTCTGTGTGTGTGCGCAGACATCTGTGTTTTAAGATATGCATCTGTGTATGTGCATCTGCGTGTCAGAATGTGTTTTTATGTTAGTGTGTGTATATGTCAGAGTATGTGTGTATTAAATGTGTGCATATGTCAGTGTATGCATGTGTTATGGTGTGCGGATGTGTCGGTGTGTATCTATGTGTGTGTATTCTGAAACTCAATCTCTCTAAAACTGAGTTTCTTGTCTTTCCTTCTCCTTATACTGATCCTCCTCTTTCGCTCTCCACATAAGTCCATCCTTGCAAGTGCGCTGTCTTGGCGTTATATTTGATTCTGGCCTCACCTTTGAGCCTCCCGTCCAGTATGTTTCCAAATCCTGTAGATTCCATCTTAAAAACATAGCCCACATCCGCCTGTTGGCGCTGTATAAATGGCAATAATAATAATAATGTGTCGGTGTCTATATGAATTATGAATTTGTGTGTATGTATATCTGTGTAAGTATGTATGTATGTATGTATGTATGTATGTGGTAGTGTATGTGCATACATCCAAGCAGTCATACACCAGCACAACATACAAACACACTCCTGCAATCTAACACAAATATTACATACAAACATAACTCTGCATTCAAATGCCAAAAGGATATACAAACACACTTCATTCAAACACAAATACTTCACACAAATGTACATCCGCATTTAAAAGTGAACATTACATTTAAACACACCCCTGAAATCAAAGGCAAACATTACATACAAACACACCCCTGTATTAAAACACTAAAACGATATACAAGCACCCTTTCAAACGCCAACAGTGTACATTACACTATAGCGCCAGTAAATGCCGCAGCGCTAACTCATCCCTCCGTTTATCCTGTAATTGCCATCCATTCCTTCCTCTCTTCCCATCCTCTTATCACTCCGACCCACTCCCTGGTATTTGAACCTACACTTTCTAACCAGTGCTAGCAGCAACGGCTAGGGAGGAACCATAGCAGCCAAAGCTCATGAGCTGCGTTTGCTATGCTTGGACATCGGGCCGACTGCCTATAGGGAATTTCTTCTACTGTCCCTGTAACTCAATTTATCAGCACAGCAGTCTATGCTGAGGAGTTGTTTGACAGGTGTGAGAAATAGGTTTATCTCGCAGTCTATACATTTTACTAGCAATCCTGTTAGCACCATGTACAGATGGATATTGTAATTTATGTACAGACAGAAGTTGTAATTTATGCGATTTGTGAGAGTATTATGTAAATATACATATATATATATATATGTATATTGTATATATGTATAATATGTATTATTATGCCCAGAAAACTGACTTATATTCATATACATGGTATATATGCATAATACACCCAGAAATGACACTAATACATAACATTGATGTAATAAGCACTTAGTGGCTCAGTCTTGTAAGTCTTAGTGGCTCAGTCTTGTGGCTAAGCGCCACTCCAGCACACAAACATTTCTAAAGAAAAGTGTACTTCAAAATAAACAAGACAACTTCATTTTTTGCAGTTGAGCAATAGCATTCAGTCACCATTTCAGTCCCATTACAAAACAATCCTTAATATGTCATGGTCATATGATTGAAACATTGAATATATGCTAAAGCACATCTGCTGAAAATGAAGCAGTTCTTTTGTTTATTTTGAAGCTCTGAACCTGTATATTAGTGACGGACAATAGGGTTGGTATAGCATTTTTTTCTAGATCTGGTTTAGTTCTTATTTTGGCCCTGAGTAGCAGTATGTGTTGCAGTGTGTGTGTGTGTGTGTGTGAACAGTCTGGGTATAGGTTTGTGTAGGAGTGAGTGCGTGTAGAGCAGGGGTCGTCAGCCAGGTCCCAACCACCCACATGTGGGCGATTCAGGTTTGGTGGTGGGTTCTGCGGCACAGGCCTTGCTGTGAGCTTTCTCGGTTCGGTGAGGAGATCAAAGATGGAGGAGCTGCAGGCTAAAGTGAACTTGCTACCACTGGATTACCAGGGCGTGCAGCATTATGTTCCCCCTTCCTGGCCAAAGGTAAGAATAAGGGAGGGGAAGACATTAAGAAAAAAAATTTCAGATCTCACCCACCCACACACAACATACACCGATTTCCCCCTCACACTGCCCCACACATACACACACTGCCCTTCTCACACACACTGCACCCCTCAAACACACTGCCTCACACACACTTCCACTCACACACATTGCACCTCTCTCACACACACACACACACACATCAACCCTTACACACATTGCCTCTCACACACTGCCCCACACATACACACATTGCGCCCACCACATACATACAGCACCCCTCACGCACAAACACACACAGAAAAAAAATTGAAATTAGAAAAATAGGGATACAAAAAAAATAGAAAAGATCTTCGATAAGGGGAGACGTTTGTTTATTCGTTATGAATATTGAACCAGGTATCAAATATTTAGTCTGGCAGCATCAGCCTCAAGGATCTCATTAATCATCAGTTAAAGTCAGGGCCGGATTAACATAGGGGCTGATGGAGCTGCAGCTCCGGGCCCAGGCCCATGGAATAGGCCCATTTAAAAAACCAAAAAAAAACACATTTTTTTTTTTTTTTTTTTTTTACACATTACTTACTTTGCCACCTCACTGGTATTTTACTGGCACAGCCGGTATTTGAGGCTGCCTGGCCATGCCAATATTGCAGTAATACCTACAATACAAATGCAGGTATTTTTCTCAGAATAAATGGAGATTACTCTACAATACCAGCACCGGCCAGTAGGGGTCACTGTGTGTGGAGAGAGGCAGGGATAGGAAGTTACAGCATATCCATACCTCTCTACTACTTACTGATCCGTGGGGGAGCAGCTACACAGCACAGAGTCCAGACAGCAGCAATACAGCTCAGGTAAGTGAGGGATGGGGGGAAAGGCAGCAGGGACACATGGGGACACTGAGACACATGGGGACACTGAGACACTAGGGGACACTGAGACACTAGGGGACATATGGGGACACTGAGACACTAGGGGACACAGACACTAGGACACACTGAGACACTAGGACACATGGGGACACAGACACTGGGAGACCTGGAAACACTGAGACACTTGGGGACACTGGGAGACCTGGAAACACTGAGACACTTGGGGACACTGGAAAACATAGGGACACAGACACATGGGAACGCTGTGAGACATAGGGACACGGAGACACTATGTCCCCATTTCTCCCAGTGTCCCCATGTCCCCCATCCAGTGTCGCTAGTGTCTTGGTGTCCCCATGTCTCCCAGTGTCCCCAAGTGTCTGTATCCCAGCCAGTGTCCCCTAGTCTCCCAGTGTTTGTGTTCCCATGTCTGTGTCCCTAGTGTCTTAGTGTCCCCAAATGTTTCAGTGTCCCCATGTCTCCCAGTGTCTGTGTTCTTAGTGTCTCAGTGTGCCTAGTGTCCCCATGTCTCCCAGTGTCCCTATATGTCCCAGTGTCCCCATGTCTATGTCCACAACTGTCCCCATGTCTCCCAGTATCCCCAAGTGTCTGTCTCCCAGCCAGTGTCCCCAGTGTCCACTAATCTCCCAGTGTCCCCTAGTCTCCCATTGTCTGTGTTCCCATGTCTCTGTGTCCCTAGTGTCTCAGTGTCCCTAGTGTCTCAGTGTCCCCATTTCTCCCAGTTTCCCTAAATCTCTCAGTGTCCCCATGTCTTTGTGTCCCCGGGTCTTTCAGTGTCCCCATGTCTCTTAGTGTCCCTGGATCTCTCAGTGTCCCCATGTCTCACTGTGTCCCCATGTCTCACTGTGTCCCCATGTCTCCCTGTGTCCCCAGTATCCTAGTGGCATGGGGACACACTGAGACATGGGGACACTGGGAGACTAGGGGTCTGGGTGACATGGGGACACTGACACTGTGATACATAGGGACACTGAGACACTTGGTGACTTGCGAGACTGAGACACTGGGAGCAATCCATCTATACAGCAGAATCAAACTGTGAGTAGTTTGTTGGTGATTTTACAGAATTTTCTCTGATGTCACTCCTCGTGATTATACAAATGATTAAGGCTGGTATTTATTTTCAAAAAAGGTGGCAACCCTAACTACTCTTCACATACTCTTGCTTAAAGGAGCACTATAGGGTCAGGAACACAATCATGTATTTCTGACCCTATTATGTTAAAACAACCACCCTGGCCCCTTCTTGACTCCCTAAATATAGTAAAATATGCTGCTGGATCTGCCTCTGAACTGACTGTCTGCTGACATCATCGGAAGTGGTGGTCTGAGCAAATTACAATACTTCCCCATAGGATTGGATGATACTGTCAACTAGGCAGATTAGGGGCAAGCCAGCACAAGTCCAACATAGCCCTGGCCAATCAGCATCTCCTCATAGAGATGCATTGAATCAATGCATCTCTATGAGGGAAGTTCAGTGTCTGCATGCAGAGGGTGGAGACACTGAATGGCAGTGCTGTACACTAGGCAGTACTGCCACAGGAAGCACCTCTAGCAGCCATCTAAGGAGTGGCCAGTGGAGTTATTTTCTCTGAAAAGACAGTGTATATTGCAAAGGGCCTGTCACGATCCCGGGGAACCCAACACGCTAACACACACACAGACACACACACAGAAAGTGTGCTGTACCGGTCCTTAGAGTGGCCGGGCTAAGCACACAAAGAATAGTCAGGAGACAAGCCGAGTAAGGGGAACCAGAAAACAGAATAACGAGAAACAAGCCGAGGTCAAAGGGTAGGAGAAAGTCACAAAGTCAGTATAACAAGCCAGAGAGTACGTAACCAGAAATCACACGTTCAGAATCAATACTATAAAGCAAAGACCACAACAGGGCACAGATAGACAGGAAAGGTAAGTATTTAAATCCTAGCCTGAATCCTGATTGGCTAACCACCAATCAGTATTAACAAACACACGTGGAGGATATCTATACCCCCCACTGTGTTTGTTGCACTGTAGCTTTAACGCCGGGTCACGTGCGTGACCCCGGCGCTTAGATAATAGTGCCGGCTCCCAGCGTGCAGCGTTAGACATGCTGCCGCTGGGAGGAGGAGAGGATGACGCGAGCGGCGTGTCAGGAGGAGAGGACGCCGCTCGCTTAACGGTAAGGGGAGAGGGGACCGCGGGTGGCGACGGACCGAGGGTGAGTGCTGCGAGAGGATTGCAGCCTCCCCTCACCGCTGCCCGCGGAGCCCTGACATAACCCCCCCCTCGAAGACCGCCCAGGGGGCGGGAAGCCGAAGGCTTCAAAGGAAACCGCGCATGAAAGGAGCGGATCAAGGAGGGGGCGTCCAAGTCAGAGACAGAAACCCACGACCGCTCCTCCGGGCCATAACCCTTCCAATCAACCAGATACTGCAACCGACCTCGAGAGAAACGAGAATCAAGGAGAGCAGCCACCTCATATACGTCACTAGAGACCGCGCGGAGGGCATCGGAACGCCTGAGAGAGCCAGAGAACCGATTACAGAGCAAGGGCTTCAAAAGGGAGGTGTGAAAGGTGTTAGGTATGCGCATGGAAGGGGGCAAGGCCAGGGAGTAGGATACAGGATTCACCCTACGCAACACCTTATAGGGACCAAGGAACTTGGGCGCGAACTTCATCGAGGGAACCCTAAGGCGGAGATTCCTAGAGGACAACCAAACCCTATCACCCGGAGCATAAGAAGGAGCCGCACACCTACGACGATCAGCAAACCTCTTTTGAGTAGCAGCAGCACGACAAAGAGCAGCATGGACCTGATCCCACATCTTCCGTAAGGAGGCGAGGTGCTCGTCCAAAGCGGGCATTCCCTTGTCGGAGAATACACCGGGAAGGACAGCGGGTTGGAACCCATAAGCCACCATAAAAGGACTTACGCCAGTAGAAGAATGAGACACAGTGTTCCTGGCAAACTCAGCCCAGGGAAGGAGACGGGACCAGTTGTCCTGGTGTGCATTCGTGAAACAGCGTAAATACAACTCCACAGACTGATTTGCTCGTTCGGCAGCTCCATTAGATTGCGGATGATAGGAGGAAGTAAACGATAAGGAGACCCCCATCTCGGCACAAAAGCCTCTCCAAAACCGAGAGACAAACTGAGGGCCCCTGTCAGATACGATATCTTGTGGTATACCATGCAAGCGGAACACTTCTTTGGCAAACACCTGAGCCAACTGAACCGCAGAAGGTAGCTTCTTAAGCGGAATGAAGTGCGCCATTTTGGAGAACCTATCCGTTACAGTCAAAATTACTGTCTGCCCATCAGATGAAGGAAGATCCACAATAAAGTCCATGGATAAGTGTGTCCACGGTTTCTTGGGTACAGATAGGGGCATAAGGAGTCCCAGGGGTTTAACATTAGGGGACTTACACTGTGTACAGACACGGCAAGCCTGCACGTAATCTACCACGTCTTTTTTGAGTGAGGGCCACCAAAACTGTTGGAAAAGACCCTTGTAAGTCTTGGTAACCCCTGGATGACCAGCCGTTTTGGCTGTGTGAAATAAAGTCAACAACTTCTTTCTGTCTTTTACTTTCACGTACAGCTTACCAGTAGGGGTCTCAGAGGGTGCTTGGGGTTGGTATGACTTGATACCATCAAGAAAAAGAGACGAGATAACCAAACGGGTAGTAGCTATTATATTAGTTGTGGGTACAATGGGCTCAGGAGTGGAGGTAATAGAATCTACAGGTTCGTACTGGCGGGAGATGGCATCAGCCTTGACATTTCGATAACCAGGCCTGTATGTGATTATGTACTGAAAACGTGAGAGAAATAAAGACCATCTAGCCTGACGAGAGGATAACCTCTTAGCATCTGCGATATAGGATAGATTTTTATGATCGGTTATAACCAAAATCTTGTGTCTAGCTCCCTCTAACAAGTACCTCCATTCTTTAAATGCCATCACTATAGCTAATAATTCCCTGTTCCCAACGTCGTAATTCTTTTCAGACTCTGACAAGCGTTTTGAAAAGTAACCACAGGGAAGGAGGGGTTCGTCATACGATTGTCTTTGTGACAACACTGCTCCTATACCTGATTCAGAGGCGTCTACTTCCAGTACAAAGGGAAGGGAAGGATCAGGATGGTGTAACACAGGGGCAGTGGCAAATGCCTTTTTTAGAGTCTCGAAGGCCACAATAGCATTAGGATTCCAAACCCTGGGGTGTAAACCCTTTTTTGTCAGTTTAGTGATAGGGGAAATAATGGATGAGAAGTTTTTAACAAACTTTCTATAATAATTGGCAAACCCTATAAATCGCTGTATTGCCTTAAGTCCTTGGGGAAGGGGCCAGGACAGTATAGCTTCCAATTTTGAAGGATCCATGCTGAATCCTTGTTCAGAAATAACATAACCCAGGAATTGTACAGAGGTTTGGTCGAATAAGCATTTCTCTAATTTACAATAAAGACCATTCTGCAACAACCTTTTAAGCACCATCCTAACATGAGTATGATGTGTCTTCAAATCTGGAGAATATACAAGTATGTCATCTAGGTAGACTACAGCACAGACATGCAGTAGATCTCTAAGGACATCGTTTATGAGGTCCTGAAAAACGGCAGGAGCATTACACAATCCAAAAGGCATGACCAGATACTCGTAATGCCCACTACGCGTATTGAACGCCGTTTTCCATTCATCATTCTCCTTAATACGAACAAGGTTATAAGCCCCCCTGAGGTCTAGTTTAGTAAAATATCTAGAACCTTTGACACGATCAAACAATTCGGTAATGAGGGGAATCGGATAGGCATTTTTAATCGTTTTATTGTTTAGGGCTCTGTAGTCTATACACGGTCTCAAATCGCCCTCCTTTTTTGCCACAAAAAAGAAACCAGCACCAGCAGGAGAGGAGGACCTTCTAATAAAACCTTTACTTAAGGCCTCTCGTATGTACTCCTCCATTACCTGGTTCTCTTTTTCAGAAAGAGGGTATACCTTACCCCTAGGCGGCATAGTACCAGGTAAGAGGTTTATGGCACAATCATATTCACGGTGAGGGGGTAGTTTATCTGCCTCCCTTTTTTCAAACACCTTAGCTAGGTCTGCATACACAGGAGGAACATAAACAGAAAGTGGCTTGGCTGTGGGTACATTAAGCAAGCCAACAGGACAAACACGAGTCATACATTCCTTTTGACAAGATTTCCCCCAGGAGAGAATCTCCAAACAACCCCAATCAATCATCGGATTGTGTTTAACCAACCAGGGAAAGCCCAAAACGACAGAGGCTGTAGGGGAGTTGATTATTTGAAAGGACAATCTTTCCTTGTGCAAGGCACCCACAGACATAACCAGTTCTTTGGTCTCATGGGTCACCAGAGGTTTCTCCAGTGGTCTACCGTCTATGGCCTCCACAGCCAAGGGAGTAACCTTTTGGATCAGAGTCAAAGATGCGGTTTTAGCAAAACTCTCATCCATAAGATTGTCAGCAGCCCCTGAATCTATCAAGGCTTTGGTAATCACGGTAGTATTACCAACAAAAAGGGTAACCGTAATAAACGGTCTAGTAATGGGGACGTGAGGGGTAAACGACATAACACCCGAGGTCGACCCCTCTTTAGGCCTTGGGTGCTGCAGTTTTCCCCGCAATTCAGGGCAGGTTCTTAGAAGATGTCCCCTTTTCCCACAGTAAAGGCATAACCCTTCCCTTCTTCGGTATGATTTTTCTACCTCAGTTAACCCAGTAACACCCAATTGCAAGGTTTCAGGGGGAGGTTGGCTAGAAGGGGGTAATGCCAGTAACGCAGTACTGGGTAAAGCAGGTAACATCTGTGTATACATACGCCTCTGACTACGTCTCTCTCTAATACGATTATCAATACGGATGATATAATCTATAAGATCATCCAGAAGGACAGGCAATTCCCTGGACGCTATTTCGTCCAGGATGTAAGCAGCCAAACCCTCCTGAAAGGCTGTAACGAGGGCATCATTATTCCAAACCACCTCAGCTGCTAGAGTGCGGAATTCGATAGTGTAATCCGCTACAGATCTGTTAACCTGTCGGACCCTAAGCAGAGCTTTGCCAGCAGAAGCAACCCTACCGGGTTGATCAAATGTGCGTTTGAATGCGGTCAAAAAGTCTGCAAAGGACATTGGGGAAGCATTCTCCCACATGGGATTAGCCCATGCTAAAGCTCTCCCTGACAAGTGGTTTATCAAAAAGGCAATTTTAGTTCTGTCAGTGGGATAGGAACGTGGATTCATTGCCAAATGGATGTCAATTTGATTGAGGAAACCACGACACAAAGCTGGGTCACCACTATAGCGCTGTGGCGGTGTCATATGGACTATATGAGCAGGAACGGGTACTGGAGTGGCAATGGGTTCGGACACAGCAGCAACCGCCTCCTGGACGGCAGGCTGCAGGTGTGCAGTACGAGCCAGTATGGTCTGCAAAGCTGGAGCAAACTGATCCATACGGTGGTCTAAGCCATCCATTCTAGCCTCCTGATTAACTAGGAGCTGTGGTATGTCAGCAGGTTCCATTATGGCCCTGTTGTAATGTCACGATCCCGGGGAACCCAACACGCTAACACACACACAGACACACACACAGAAAGTGTGCTGTACCGGTCCTTAGAGTGGCCGGGCTAAGCACACAAAGAATAGTCAGGAGACAAGCCGAGTAAGGGGAACCAGAAAACAGAATAACGAGAAACAAGCCGAGGTCAAAGGGTAGGAGAAAGTCACAAAGTCAGTATAACAAGCCAGAGAGTACGTAACCAGAAATCACACGTTCAGAATCAATACTATAAAGCAAAGACCACAACAGGGCACAGATAGACAGGAAAGGTAAGTATTTAAATCCTAGCCTGAATCCTGATTGGCTAACCACCAATCAGTATTAACAAACACACGTGGAGGATATCTATACCCCCCACTGTGTTTGTTGCACTGTAGCTTTAACGCCGGGTCACGTGCGTGACCCCGGCGCTTAGATAATAGTGCCGGCTCCCAGCGTGCAGCGTTAGACATGCTGCCGCTGGGAGGAGGAGAGGACGACGCGAGCGGCGTGTCAGGAGGAGAGGACGCCGCTCGCTTAACGGTAAGGGGAGAGGGGACCGCGGGCGGCGACGGACCGAGGGTGAGTGCTGCGAGAGGATTGCAGCCTCCCCTCACCGCTGCCCGCGGAGCCCTGACAGGGCCTGAATGGAATGATTCTACTTACCAGAACAAATACAATAAGTGGTAGTTGTTCTGGTGACTATAGTGTCCCTTTAAGTTTGGAAGCTTAAGAGGGATGTATGGGAACAAAACTTGTGTGGACTGGCTGACAATAAAATTAGTTTAGGTAATGCAGACGTTGGTCTCTCTAACACTGTGGCATGTCCCCTTTGTTTTACACTTACTACATACACCTTTTCTCTGTCCCAGACTATATACCAGGAACTTCTGCCTGCTAGTAAGAAGGTAAGGAGACAAGTGGACCAGCGAGTGCTAGGGGACAGTCCTTAGAAAGCATGGAGTGAGCGCATCATTAGACACATTTATGTCAAGCTCAGGGTGTTGCCTGCATAGTATGCCCTTAATTGGACAGCCTGCATTATTGGCGGGCAGCCTGACATGCATTCATGCCAGGCTGTCCTTCAAATTCTTTGGACAGACATGCCCCCTTTTTGGTCATGTTCTCCCCTTTTGGCAGTTCTGGTTACGTGATTCGCACCAGTGGCCCACCCTTTTACCCAGCCCATTGACTTCCTGCTTCACTGGACACTGCTGTTAGGGGGTATGGATTTACTTGAAAGATGAAAGCATAAATTAGAGAGAGATTAGCATAGAGTATGTGTTTTCTTATAGATGAACCCTATGCGTTTCCCTCCAGCACCATCTCCATCAGATACATGATGCTTGGGAGGTATGACTGTTTTAGTGTTTTTGGTCGATAAGATTCCGTAATAATGGCCTATCATAATTGTCAGCACCAGGCCCAGTGTGCTCTTAATCCGGCCCTGGTTAAAGTTAATTTCAATTTACTTTATTGTTTTCACCATTTAACTTTAAAAAGTTAAAAACTTTATAAAATGCATGAAGTAGAAATAAAAAGATACATTTAAGTACATATTTTTCAGAAACCCTCCTTTGTAAAACATTTGTTGCAGTTACGTAAAAAAAATTGTGTTACTGTAGCACTGGTGGGCGGTAAGGAAATTTTAACATCAACAAATATACAAAAGTAGGTATTACAAGGTTGGCTACCCCTCATGTAGCAGTGAGTGTGTCTGACATCCCAACATGCATTTCAGGGAGGTGGCTTCCCGAGCTACTGCCCCCCTCCCACTCCCAACACACACAGACACACGTACTGGTACATACACACACAGATGCACACACTCTGACACATAGTCATATACACTGACACACAGATATATATTATTATTATTATTATTATTATATTTATATAGCGCCGTCAAATTCCGCAGCGCTTTACAGTGGGTGGACGAACAGACATGTAGTTGTAACCAGACAAGTTGGACACACAGGAACAGAGGGGTTGAGGGCCCTGCTCAATGAGCTTACATGCTAGAGGGAGTGGGGTAAAATGACACAAAAAGGTAAGGATAGTATTAGACTAGTGACAGTTGCAGAAGAGGAATCAGTTAGGATTTGTATCCCCATAAAGGC